>NC_136513.1:8355000-8772500 GCF_053919585.1 Euprymna scolopes
TTTCCAGATTTTTAGATCGCCATGTGTTTCTTTTGCTATTCGGTATAAAGCAAATTTGCCGGGTGGTCTCCAGAAAGCGATGTAAACGTTTGGTCAATGTCGGCTTTTCACAGTCATATCAGACGATTGCTTTCATTTGGACAACACTCTTCCCTAATAAACGGGGAAGCTGCTTTTCCTCCCTAAAGTTGGGTTTTCACCTCATTAAAAACTGTCCCGCAGAAAATATTAACTGCTGAACAGCCATTGCTTACGTCGTCGTAAATCTTAATTCCGCGACTTCTATTTGACGTCATTAAGCGGGCACCTGTCAATTCTACTTAAATAAATTCAAACGTCTTTCACTTATTCTTTCTTGCTGGCCGAGCAGTTAACGTCGCACGTTTTTTTTTCCAACTTCGCCTCAGGGTTTCTATTGAATTGGGATTCAGACTTCCAGAATTCTTTTTTCTTATGCAAATTAAATCCATTCAGGAGAAAAAAAAACATTTCAAAGTATATTCTAAAAAATGCATTTTGATTATAACACATTAAAAATAAAACCATTCTGGAAAAAAGCATTTCAATGTAAAGACTATTTTTTATGTAAACTTTTAAAATTAAACTGGAATTATATAAACTTTCCTTGGTATACATCAGCAATGATTTCTGCTAAATAGAAAGTGGAAGGTAAAATGACATAAGTTTTCTTTTAAATTTGACTCATAAATGTCCCAAATCATAGGAATATTATGGTGGTATGGTCATGTGAAATGCTTGCTCTTTTGCAGAAGATGCTTTAAATCGCAGGAAGATTGGCCAGCCAAGGAAAAATGGAGGCATGTGATTAGACAAGACTGCACAAAGTGGAATTTGGGGACAGCCGATTTGCTGAACTTTAAGAAGTGGATAGTGAGTTTGTATAATATCTAACAACATCTGATCCCCGAGCAAGGTGAAAAATGGCAATAAATGAACAGAAGAAAAACATGTTGAAGGTGGAAATAAATTCTACATGCAATATATTTATTCAAATACCCTGGCTAATTATTTGTGAAACAGCAACTAGAAGATAAAGATAATAGTCCGCAATAAATGAATGGATAAACCCTGGCTAATATAGCTTCAGAATATATAAAACTTTTTTTTTTTTTTAAATAGGCATCACCACTTATCAAGGCCAAGAGGTCACTCGAGGATAAGGGTTAAAGAGTGTACAGTAGAAATTGGACAATATAGTAATCGTTAGTAATGAAAATTCGGTAAATTTGTTAATTTATATGGAACGGCTCATCAAAAACCTATTTACGTTAGACTTGAAGTCAGATATTGCATATAGATATTGCAGTCAGCTGGAAAGCAGGAAAATGGAAGACAATTCAATAGGCGTGCAGTTCTAAGAAAGAAGCTTTGTTCATGGAACCTACATTTAGGTTCAGGCACAGATAAAGAGTGGGGGAAATTATTGCTCAAAATAAAAAAAATAAAATGTTTTATTTCAATAGTGAACTTTAATAGGGGGATGATGAAGTCACAAAGTTGACTACATCTTTATTGAAATAGTGGCACATATCAATGCAGCATAGAATAATAATTGAAAAATCCATCACGCAAGAGAATGGATGCTTTTAGAAAGAAAAAAATACTAAAAAAAAAATCAAAACCAAACCAGAAACAAAGAGTGAAAAAAAAAGTTAAAATTGTCATTCTACGCAATTCTAACGCTCTTAAGGTTTTAAAGTTTAAAAACACGACAAGACTTTCGTGTTTATTTATAAACAATTTTGTATTTACTTTGATTTTTATTCATTGTTTTTATTGTTTTTGAACTGAATTACTATTGCAACATCGAGGTTATCCTAAGGACAAATCAGGTCATGTGGAATGTTCATTCTCTTATAGAAGCATGGAGGCCTTATATTGCCTTATATCACAAAAATGTTTGACCCCCCTGAAAAAGGTGAAAAAACATGACATTAAATTCATAGAAGATAAAGCATGTTGAAGGTGGAAGTAAATTTTATATGATAAAAAATGCACATGTAAAAAGTATTTTATTGACAAATTTTAATTATTTAGCGCAAGATAAAAATAGCTGATATGCAGAGGGAGAGAGGGAGAGAGGGAGAGAGAGAGAAGGAGAAGCATGTGATTAGACAAGATAGCAAAGAACAGAATTTGGAAACAGCTGATGCACTGAACTATAAGAAGTTTAACCCCTGAACAAAAATGAAGTTTTCTTGAAAATGTTTCCCTAAAACTGAATTCAGAATAATTGAGTAATTACTTTCATACAGATTTTAGGGAAGACATTTTTTTTGTTGTTGTTTTATCCTAGTTAAATCAATTTGAAAAGAAAAACAAAAGAAATAAGGAAAGATTAAGTTTGACACAAGGTACTGGGGAGAATTGGAAGCCCCAAATGGATAAGACCAACACTATCTAAAACCCTACACAAAGGAAAAGTGATGTTAAACACAAGTTCCGCTCTGTTTTTCCTGTTAAAAGCGATTGTACAAGATTTTTTTTCAAGAACATTCTAAGAGGTGAATAATAAAATTAAAGAGGCCTCCAGAGCACTGATACACCCCTGCTTTGTTCGGAGTTAATAGCATCGAATGTGTTTACTGGACAATGTTGACGAATTGACAGCATCCACTTACCGAAATCAGCGCCTTCACTCACAGCTTGGGCCAACACTTTATGTAGACCTATCACATCTGCAAATCCTAAGTTCACTCCCTGTCCTGCTAATGGGTGTATTCTGTGCGCAGCATCTCTTAAAAATCAAAGAAAAAACAATCCTCTTGAAAATGAAAATAAGTGGAACAAATTTCACAAGTTACTTCAATATTAAAGTTCTGATTTTTTGAGATGAGGGTTGATTGTTTATACTACTTGTATTGGTCGGACTATTGTTCTCATCTTGAGTCTTATTTGTGCAATGTTTCGGTTGGATTGGCCTTCAACCGTCCTCAGGCATGTTTGGTTGTTATTCAAAAAATAAATAAATAAATAAAATAAGATGAACATGGTTTGGACATTTTTCCGTTATAGAATTCAGCTACATAAAAAAAAAAAAAAAAATGGCTCTAATCCAGAATTCCCCCAAAACTAAAGAAAAATCTGGATGATGTATGTACTCATGATGAAATGAAAGTTTCATATTCCAAAAATCACATAAATTGATCAAATAGTTTTATTTTATAAAGAAAATCATTTTGAAGCGATTAATGAGAATTCATAGGCATTACAACAAAAATTTTGCAAATCTGAATTAATGTTAGGTCATCTCCCTTGTTTCTTGAGATTGTTTTCAAAATGGCAATGCAAGCTAGTGGCTTCTCGGTTACTCATAATATTTGTTTGTTTTTTTATTTAAAAATAAAACTAATTGATCAATTTGTGCATTTTTTGGAATATGATATTTACATTTCATCATGGGTATGTTCATCATATAAAATTTTCTTTATTTTTGTTTTTAATATAAGGGGAAATTCTGGACCAAGAAATCATATCAAGATTTCATTTAAGAAAGAGTAATAGAATAACTACTAAAAAGATGAGGCAACCAAATTAGTGTTCAGATCAACATGCAGCTCCTGAGAGCTGAAAAACTGGCTCAAGATTGTGTTCTTAAGCATGTTTGAAGCTCTCTAGAGTATATCCATAAATCAAGGAAATCATATCATAAGTGTTAAACAAAAATATTTTTAATTTAAAAAAAAATCTTCTAATCTATTTATCTATCTATAAAAGTGAACATGTCTGTGTGTGTGTGTGTGTGTGTGTGTGTGTGTCTCTGTGTACATTTCCCTACAGACTCGAAATTTAATATAAAGGGTACTGACATTTGGGAAAATCTATGTGATTGGTTTTTGGCCAGAAATTTGGCTGTTAAGGAGTCAAAGTTCAACGATTTGACCTTTGAGAACTCTGCCAAACTCATCTGACAATTTTGGGTCTAAACACTTGAAATTTTAGATATAGGTTCCTTGGACATGGATCTAACTTAATAACTTGATGTGAGCCCAAAACAATAAATTTTAAGGGGTCATAATAGGGGTCAAAGTTAAAAAAAATTGACCACTTTTTTTTTTTTTGCTCAACACACATCTCAAAATACCCGGGAAACGCTGGGCTGTGTGTCTGTGTGTGTACATTTCCCTACTCAATAACTCTGTCAATTTTTAGTCTACAGACTCGAAATTTGATATACAGGGTACTGACATTTGGGAAAATCTATGTGATTGGTTTTTGGCCAGAAATTTGGCTGTTAAGGGGTCAAAGTTCAACGATTTGACCTTTGAGAACTCTACCAAACTCATCTGACAATTTTGGGTCTAAACACTTTAAATTTTAGATATAGGTTCCTTGGACATGGATCTAACTTAATAACTTGATTTAAGTCCAAAACAATAAGTGTTAAGGGGTCATAATTGGGGTTAAAGTTAAAAATAATTTGACCTCTGCGGTCTCTACCAAATTACTCAGACAATTTCTGGTCTAGACATTTGAAATTTTACATAAAGGGTATTCAGAGATAGGGCAAGCTTTTTCATCAGTTTGGGTTGAAAATTTTTAGTTACCAATATATAAATGTGTGTATGTATGTATGTTTGCATGTCTGCCCAACACTTTCGACAGAGGCGACGGATTTTACCAAGATCAGTATTGTTTTGAAGTTCGACCTTTCAGACAACAAATATCGAAAAATTGGCTAAAAACATTAATATCTTCACCTTAAACTGGGTAATTTTTTAAAGAGGGGTGGGGTCGCATTTTTCACCAATATTTTTTAAAGTCATCCTCTCCTTTCGATTGTCTAGCCTTAATATTAAAAAACATCATTTCCGGTTTGACGGTGGTCGTAACAGCATAGACGTCAGGTTTTTATCCCATTCTTTTCCTCCTTTGCGGTACGGGTTCAAGCTTGCCTTCCTACTACCACTTTTTTTTTTTTGCTCAACATACACATCCAAACACCCGGGCAACGCCGGGCTGAAATGCTAGTTTAATTGATAAAATAATGTCTGGATTTTCAAAGTCAAACCCAAATAGCATTTAAGTTGACAAATTAAACTTTCCTTTTGACAAATTTTCATTTGCTACTGTTGTATCATGTTATTAGCAATACGATAACATTCTTAGTTACAATTCATTTTTAGAATTACCTAATCCAGCCAAGATGACTGCTAATATGAAATATCTATATTATATTTCTCTTTGTCTGTCTGTCTGCCCACTCTACTTTTTCTCAGAAACTACTGAGGTGATCTAGTTGAAATATTGTATGAACCTTTGTTATGATAAGGTGCAGAGAACCAAGCATTATGATAACCATTCAATGCACAGTTAGGAATTTATTAGGATTAGTATTTAATGCCAAAATGAGCACAAATATACTCCCTAGATTATAATATCTCCGATTTGCAAACAGACATCGTCTCTACATTTATTTTGATCGACTTCTAAAAAATTCCCTGGTTCCTGGTGTTTGTCTTTCTCATATAAATAAAGCAAAACTGATCAAAGCAAAGCAAAGCAAAGCTGTTTGCCTGACCTGCCTGGCCAGCACGTCTTGAAAGCGATTAGCTTTGATCAATGTGGGGGAAACTCTTCATATCAGACAATTGCTATTCATTAAGACACTGTCAGGGCTCCCCCCTATTGGGGGGGGGGCTGGTTTTCCCCAACATCGTGGGAAATGGTACAAAGCAGAAAGTTTGACTGGCCTACAGTCAGATCTTCATTTCTACGCCTGCGTGATTCTCATTCATTTCTTTTTCATCACTAAATTTGAACGCTTTACACTTCCGCTCATATCATGCCGCAGCGATAAACTCTCAGATTTACTTTCACTTTCTTTTCCGCCTTCGCATCATGGGTCTGAGCCTGCCTGCCTTCTACCACTTTTTTTTTCTCAAACACACACCTACAAACACCCAGGCAACGCCGGGCACCCCCGCTAGTCACTTATAAATAAAAGTCAGCTTAATATTTAAATATATACGTATGTGTGTGTTTTGTTTTTAAACAAAAAATGTCAAACTTACCCGATAAGTGCAACTCTTTGGCGAATGTAATGGGAAGATAAATTCAAACCAAGAGGGAACTTTGCTCGTGATCCTTCATCAACTCCACTTATTGTTGGGGGTAGTTGCCTCATTGATGTCCCTCCTGAGAAATAAACAAACTTATATATTCTTAAGATTCTGTCAAATCTTAAAAAAACTTGAACAAAATTTTTAACTTAATCCTTTATTTAATCCACAGGGGTGGATTATTTTTTATCCTGTCAACCACAACTGGAGTAAGTGTTAATGAATTATTGTTATTTTTAGTCATTAACGTCTTTAGTAAGGATTGAACCTTTAACCTTAAAAATAAATAAATTTTTTTTTTTTTTACATAATAGTCACTACTTATCAAGGCCCGGAGGCCACTCTAGGTTTGGTTTGGTTTGGTTTGGTTTGGTTTGGTTTGGTTTGGGTAGGCTGTTTTTGTTTTACGGCATATCAACTCTTTTCGGGTTATTTAATTCCGAATCCAAAGATTTTGAAGAAAATTTTTTTAATAGAATATATTTGTTGTTTTCAAGTAGCTCCAGTTCTCTCCAAACTCTATAACAAATGTCTTAATGAATCATGATTTCCCCGCTATTGGAAAACTGCTTCTGTGGTACCAGTATTCAAGAATTCTGGTGAAAGAACTGACCCACCAAATTATCGCCCCATTAGCCTCCTCCCACTTTTCGCCAAAATTTTTGAGACCATAATTAACCATGCTCTAGTCCGTCACTTTACAGATGCTAAACTTCTGACTGACAAACAATATGGATTCAGACAAGCCTGTTCCACAGCAGACATCCTGACTGTAATCTCTGAACGTATATACCATTCACTGGACAAAGCGGAGGAGGGCAGAGCGCTAGCTCTAGATATATCTAAGGCTTTTGACAGGGTATGGCATGAGGGTCTCCTCAGGAAAATTAAATCATACGGTATCACTGGTAGAATACTTTAACATAATTAAATCCTTCTTAGATAAGAGAAAAATCCAGGTTGTCCTCGACGGTCGTATATCTAAACAATATGATATAAATGCGGGAGTGTCTCAGGGGTCTATCCTTGGACCTCTATTGTTCCTAATATTTATTAATGACCTCCCGGACAAAACTGCCTCTAAGATGGGTATATATGCTGATGACACCACACTCTATAACAGCCATGACAGGAAAACAAATGAACACATAACTAAAGAAATGGCAAAAACACTAGAGGATGACCTCCAATCTGTAGTGGAATGGGGACAAAAATGGATGGTCACATTCAATGCTGCCAAGACTAAACTGGTTTCCTTCAATAATTACAAGAAACCTTCTCTGCCACCAATAGCAATGGCCAGTGACTCCCTGTCTAAGAGTACATCTTTCAAACTCCTTGGCCTAACGTTCACAGGAAACATGAGTTGGAACAATTACATTGAAAACATTGCCAGGGCCGCTGCGAAGAAGGTAGGCTCTCTCTACCGTGCTAGAAAACTACTGACACCTGAAAGTATCCTGTACCTCTATAAGGCCACCATTCGCCCATGTATGGAGTATTGTTGTCACATTTAGGCTGGTGCATCTGCTGCTAGTCTCTCGCTCCTTGACAAGGTTCAAAAGAGAGTTGCAAATCTGATAGGCCCTGAACTGGCATCTAAGCTTCAGCCTCTGTCCCATCAACGAAACGTTGCATCCCTCTGCCTGTTCTACAAGTATTTTAATGGTGAATGCTCTGACGAACTGCAGACACTTGTGCCCCCACGACGTAGACACCCTCGACAAACCCAACAGGCAGCTAAATCCCACCCCCATGCAGTAGAGATCCCTAGATGTAAAAGATCTTTCAACTCCAGTAGTTTCTTCCCCAGAACCGCTAGACTCTGGAATTCCATTCCAGGTCCCTGCTTCCCCAACTGTACTGACATGCAGAAGTTCAAGTGTAACGTGAACCGACATCTTGCTGCCCAAATCCTAACATAGTGCCCCAGTAGTTGCTGCCCCTGATAGTAGCCCCTTACATCAAAGTGGCAATGTGCCTTGTTTGGGGTGAAAATGAAAAAAAAAAAAAAAAAGTTGGTTTCTATTTAACCCATAGTTCAGACCCTAACAGGTACTACCACTCCGGGTCAGAGTGGACCTGGGTGCAATGGTAATTAAAGGGTGGCTCCACACTCCCCAAAACTCGCAAGCTGGGGCCTCACCACTGGATATAGTTTAAGGTTATATCCAGGACCTAAAGCCACTCTAGGATAAGAGTTAATGAGTATACAGTAGTCAATGGGATAATATCATAGTAATCGTTAGTACTGGAAATTTGGTAAATTGGATTACTTAACAGGACGATTCATCAAGAATTTGTTTACAGGGACTTGAAGACTAAAAAATTGTAGTCAGCTGGAATGCAGGCAAATAGAAGAGAGTTCCAGAGGCATGCAGTTCTAAGAAGCTTTGTTCATGGAATTTACATTTAAGTTTAGACACAGATAAAGAGTGAGGGAAATTATTGATAGTGGTTTCAGCTAGACAAGTGTTTTTTTGTGAAAGTTTGCTGATGGGGGGGATAATACATTGGAGATCAGATGAGCACTTGCCATGAAAATAACGATAAAGCAGAGACAAGCTTGCAACGTCTCTTCTATGGAAAAGAGGTTGCAGGAAAGAGAAAAGGGCATCCTCTACTAGGCTACGAAGTCTATTCTGAACTCTGTCAAGGCAGGATAAGGTCTTTCTAGCAGCTCTTTGGACGACAGAGATATTAAAATAGTTATTATTTATAGCCTCTATTCAGTCTTGGGAGACAATGAATAACCCTTATAAGAATTGCTGCACATAATTGTGCAACCCTTGCTTCAGAATCCCCAACCACACCTCTCCTGAATTGGCACAGCTTGAATTAAACATCAAGAAGAAGTCCAGGATAGCTGGAAAAAATGCTAACTTAAGCAGAGATCATATACAGTACCTAGTATGCCACCGAACACTACAGCCTGCACAAAATCAGGTTTGTACCAATTTTTAAGACATTTAATATAAGTACTTTCTCTTGTCAGTGTGCAGTCTGGAGATAGTGAAAAATGATGACAAACTCACTTTTTTTTTATTCTTATTTTTTTTATATTTAATCAGCTATACAAGCTTAACTACTGAAAATGGAAACATTTCAAATTCTTATCATAAGATTCATGATTGAAGCAGAATCACAGATCACATCCCAATTAAACAACTTCATCAGATCACAACTTCAACTTAATTCAGTAATCAACTGAAACTGAGAATAACAAAAAGTCTGAAACTGGATTATCTAGAGGAAAATGAAAGCAAAAGAGGATCCTAAAATTCATACTAGAATTGTCTGCAAGCACCCATGGTATAACAGATAAAGTGATACCTAATAGTCAGTTTTAATTGATCGTCTACTGGAAGTTGAAGGTTCAATTCTCAGTGCAAATGATACTAAGAATTATGAATTACTTAAGACTTCCACCTGGTCGTGGCTGATGGATACATGAAAAAAAAGTTCCGTTTGAAATCAGATTACATCCCAATTAAAGCACTTCATCAAATGACAACTGTAACACCAATCACTCCAATGAACTAAAACTTGAAAGGCTTGAAGCTGGATTATCTAATTAAGAGATTCTGAGTGTTCTTACAAATTATACTATCGATCACCTTATTCAAATACTAATCAAAAGTCACCTTTGACTTCTCTCCGTGCTAGGATTATAAATAGTCATGAATTTTTTAAATGAGGATTAATAAATATTATTTTGATTTGACTACTGTTTTCATCTCACAATGTTTCATCAGATGTCAACTTTCTTAAGTAGTCAAACTTGGAAATCTTTCTGTCAAACTCAAGAATTATTACAATTTAAAACATCTGACTGTTCATGGCTAACGAGAGGAGCGTATGCTATCCCTGTATATTAAATAATGCCTTCGTTTGAAATTCGTTAAGAGAAAGATTGCAAATATCGACAATATACACCTTAAGAAAAGTTACATCGAGCAAAATGCAATGCAAAATGAGAATATTAGTCAAAACATTAAAAACCCAATCATGTGATAAAAATAAAATGAAAGCAAGGAAAACTGAACAATAGCTACGTGTGCTTACATCTAAGTTTAAATCAATTTAATGATGTAACAAAAAAAAAAAAAAAAAAACAAAAACGAATCAATGGAAAGTACTTTTTCATGTCAGTGCACAATCTGGTCTAGTGAAACATATTTCTTCTGATTATTTAAGATAAGGGTTTTCACACTGTGGTTCGCAAGGATAAGATAAGGGGGTCCTAACCAATTTGAAAAATAAATACAGATCGAAACTTGCTCCAGAAAGTGACTTATGCATATGTTTATCAACAATATCACCAAGAATTTATAGTTTGTGCAAAATCAAACAAGTATGTATCTTAAAAATCCGGTGTATTTGCCAATAAAACTATTTGTAAACTATTATTACTGTTTTTAATTTACACAAAAAAACTATTTTTTTTAATAAAACAAAATTTAATTTTGTAGCATTCTGCATCAACATGGAGTATTAATTTATTTGAATACCTATGTCGAAAGTATGTTTAAAACCAGATTTATTGCGTTAATGCAAAAATTTATGCATAAATTTCATAAGTGTTTATAAAGGGTCCCTAAGGATAAATCGGAAATATAAAGGGGTCTGCAAGTCAAAAAGGTTAAAATTCCTGATCTAAGATATGCCTAAAAGGGATCATAAAAGGAAAATGAAAGCAAGGAAGAGTGTGCACATGCCGGCATCACAATTGCTACGTGTTGTCACAGCTAAGTTTAAATCAACTTAATCATATAATAAAAAAAACAAATCAATGGAAAATATTTTCTTATGTCAGTGTGCAATCTGGTCTAACCAGAGATAGTGAAACACAAATATTTTGATAGAAGACATGCAGACAATTTCTTCTACTTTTGCCTTGAATTTCTCGGCAGAGGATTATACATTAGTAACAACATGGGGTAGGGGCAAGAATCCCCCCCCTCCCAAAGCATGTCTATTCTCCTTGCAGAATAAAAGTCATGAGAAACTCAGACTAGTTTATTGTCATAATTATGTCCTATTTGTGACAGCACTTTCAGTATTCATAGTGGCCGTAATGGAGTCAATCCATTTCTCTCTCAGGTTCCCTAATAATGTTAACAGCAGCAGCTAGTTTCTCTTGCTGTACTTATTTTTGTAGTTGAAATTGGAAAATAAAAATTAATTTTATTTAGGCTTTAATATTTTTAAAAAATTTTCTTTTTAAATTTTTCTATAGAGAATAGTAAATTTATAATAATACTCCCCTGTGAGGCGGGGCAGTAAGAAGTCCTCCAAAAACACATTCGTTCTTCTTGCAGGATCAAACCCAAGAGAAAGCTTAGACTAGTTTATTCTACAATGTTAACTTCCCACTCATGACATCACTTCTTTTGACACGTTAATTTATATTCTAATCTTAACTTCTAGTGGAAATTTCCTCTTTCTACTTAATCTAATTTCAATGTGGAAATTTTCCCTTTTTTTCTTAACATAATCTAACACAACTGTAGTAATAGAGATGTGTTTGCATCAGATCAACCGAACTCTATTGATACAAAGAGACAACTGAAAATAACCAAAAATTAAAGAAAGCAGAATTAAAAGCACAAAGAACTCACCTGGTACAATCCGATCAAGAAACATTTCCAAAGATTTGCCCATATTTTGTGCAATTGGATCCTTTTTGTCATCATGCCACTAAAAAAAATTCAATAAAATGAAAACATAAATAAAGGAGGAAGTTTGTTTGGAATTTTTTTTAGATGACGTTTTATAATTTGTATTCGGATTATTCAAATTATTGTTCTCATCTCGATGTGAGAATAACACGCAAGATGGATACTACTGTTCAAATAATATAAGGAGGAAGTTTGTCGATTTTCTATGCATAAAAAGTTGTAAAATCTATATTAGTAATACTATGCAACAACTTCATGTGTGTTAGGACGATACAAAAGTATAATGCAAAGGGGAGTTACTCTTTACTACTTTGGGCAAAGTTGCCTCCCCCTTATCCATAGTCCTAAACTTTAAATTCTCACGATTTCTCATGAGATCAACAACCGGAAGCAGAGAGTGGAGGGAAAACACAGTGGCTTTCAAAATGAAGAAGTAAGGATCATTCCGGTTTGTTCCTGTTATCATACTTGTACTTCTAACCTTCCATGTGCTATGTTTGAATTGCCATTATGTGTGTGTGTGTGTGTGTGTGTGTGTGTGTGTGTGTGTCTCCATAATAAATGTATATTGTTATGTAACAGCGAATGATTTTCTTATTTGTTCATAATTGTTCCATTCTTTCCTCATGTGTTGCAAACATACCCACGGGACGCCCTATGGTAAATATATTTTATGTTATATTGATCCTAACGCATCCCATGACATATGTAACAATATGTGTACATGTTTTTTTCACACTTTTTTGTTTTATTTTACTTCAGTTGAAGTTCTCAAAAATCAAGGGGCCAACTACCTGGGGCTGACACTTGATCTCTATATGAGATACATAGATATTCGAATGTTCAATTAAAGTTCTTTATCTCTCAAACACCGAGTTAGTAAAGAAATTGAGACAATAGTTTTCCTCCTCCCAATTAACCATTTTCATATGCTGTAGTATATCTTTTGTTTTGGTCTCTATGTCTTACTGGATTCCATATCACTTCCTCCCATACTTTCCTCACCGACTAACGCCTTACTACAACTGTTTCAAACAAACTAACCGAAGCACTTTCATCCATTCTTTCAAATGTGACTAAAGCAAAAAAGTCTCCTGTTTTGTACACATTTTGTACATATTTATCTTTGTCCAAGGTCATCAGATTAACAACATTTTTAAAAATCCTATTTTGAACTTCATTAATATTCATTCTCCTCTCCCTTTCGTTTGCACACAAAACTAACATTACATAAGCAGTTTCTTCATTGTCATTCAGTTTTGGTATTCATGGTGCTGCATGTGTCTTGAACTCTGGAGATGGCAACATCGGACAACGTCTTATGCCTACTCTTCATGTGGTCTGATCAATAGGTTTGATACTAGACATGTTGTAAGCAGTCTTTCTATACACTCAGGTCAGGTCTTCCTTGTTGTTCATGCAGTCTTGTGTCTTGAGTATCCATGCATGTTATTGAGTTGATACAGAGGGTGGTACACTATGCATGGTCAAGACACTGGAGATGCTGATCGTGTAAGGAATCCCAAATCTCATGAATACTAAACTTCTAATAGAGCATGGTTGAAAGAAATTGTTTCTTCTAGTTTGCTGCAGCACATTCTCCTGATTAAGGCACAGTCATTATGATGAAACTGTTGTACGACAGAAACATTTGGAGCCCATGCAAAATGGTGGAGCGAACACAAGTTGAAAACATTTTGTCCAGAGTCCTGAAATGTGTTCAGATGTAAGAATTGGCAGCAGCTTCCTGAACCTTTGCCAACAGCGAGCAGTAATAACACGTTCACAACCACCACCAGCATTCAACATGGCGCTCAGGTAGTTTTAATATCAAGTGGAGAGATATCAACATCCAGACATCTATTATATATTATTAAAAAAAGTTGTTTTTTTTAATCCTTTGAGATGAGGCTTCATAATTTGTGTATTCATTTTTTTTTTTTTTTGCAGACTGTTATCCTCATCTTCATAATTGTTCTTGTTGTTTCACCACGTTTTGGCCAACTCATCCTCTGGCCTTATTCAGATGGTTAACTGCAACTGGAGAAGAATGCCGAGTCTTATAACTGCATCCTCAGTAATTACTGTGTGGTTTGAGTTGTCCCCCTTTGCAAATTGGCTGTTTGGAGAAATGGAAAACTAGATGGCTCTGGTTGATAGTCAATTTGCATAAGTGGAGAAATAGGCAGCATATAAACAGTACTTTTTTTTAAGCAGGGAAAGAGCGCAGAGAGTGAAACGATGGTTGGAAGAAGTGACGGTGAATTCTTTTTGTGACGGTGAATTATTTTTGAACGTTGAAGAGCTATACCTTTTGGAAGGAACAGCTGTGTCTTATATATTTTTTTTAATTTCTTTTTTTTTTCTACTTCACTACATACTGCCTTCCATAGTTGTTGTTGTCTCACCACCAAAACGAATACACACCCAGACATCTGCGACAAACATAATCCAGGTCAACAACCAGTCTCCCAGCTATACCATTACACTTCTTGTAAACCCATAGTTTGCACTGGGAGCATTTAATCAAGTTTACACCTACACCTCTATGATAATGCAAGGAAACATGCCAGTATACTAAAGGAGATCGATCCCCTCCCTTCTCCAAAATTTTATCTTTTTCATGTTGACTCTTTTCATTTGCCATATAATCAGCATCCTTCTCTCCATGATGCTGTTTGCCGATTTTGATACTTATTGTCCCCTGTTCTGCATGCAGCTTCTTATACTGAGGTCATACACACATTTTTTTTTAAATACTATTTCGAGCTTTCTTAATATCTATTCTTTTCTCCCCTTGGTTTGCACACAATTTCTTCTCTGTATCCACCACATAATCAGCATCTCTGCTTGTTTCGATGCTTCCCAGTGTTCTGCAATAAAATCTCAGACAGGAAAAAAATGAAAATCATAAATACTCACAAAAGCATCGTTAACAGCATCAACAAAATCTTCTTCGGACATTGCCACCAATTCCTTGGCATGACTCGGGCTTGTCGACCAAACCATAGAACTCAGATTGTTTGTTAGCTGTAGGAATATTAACAAAAGATGACATAAATACAACTAGCATAAAACAGCAGATCCTTGACATGTTTTGGATTACTCAGACTACTGTCTTCATCGTCAGTCATATTTTTACAAAGTTTTGGCCAATGTAACTTCCATTTTTCTTCAGGTATATCTTGTCTCAAACTCAGGAATCTTTACAGAATTTCGAATGTAAACCTTAATTTAACCCACAGGTGTAACATGCTCTTCTTCTGACTTGTGACTGGGTAAAAGTTTTAAGTAATTCACAACTGTGTTCTTAGTATGGCCTGTACCAATGACTGAACCTTCAACCGCCAGAAAAATGTCGCTTCAAACTGAGTTTTACTTAGTACTTTATCCATTATAGTATGGGTCCTCGCAGACAATTCTAGTACGAATTTTGAAAGATACACCGGAAGAAGTCAGAGGTTACATTGGTCAAAATATTGTTAGCATTCAAGATGATAACAATAGTCGAAATATTACAAGTTATCAATCCCCATCTAAAAAATTCAAAACTTAGTATGCTTATTTCTCAGGATATACAAGTCAACAAAGAAGGGCTTTAAAACATGTTTTGTTTTTATATAATTAGTAGTGTTATGCTAACATCAGGTGGTCTTGCTGGTAGTCGATTTTGAACATCTATTATTATTAAAAAAAGTAAGATGCTAGATAATGAACATTATTATTGTTTTGTAATTTTTATGTAGAAAAAGGTAGGCAGAAAGAATGTTATTGAAACAAAGAAATGTTAAGTAAAATGTTTTGGTTAACTTACAAACAATAGCAAGGAAAGAATGTGATGGACATAAGCAGAATGGGTTTTCAAACAAAAACAATAAATTTGGCCAGAAAACGTGACTGACGGTCACATACTGGTCAAGTGATGTAAGCACAAAGGAATAGTTACATATATACAAGAGAACTAAAAGGAGACAGAGCTAGAGAGAGAGCTAGATGGAAAAAGAGAGATTGGAAACAGAGCCATAATGGCCTTGTATGGGGGTGAAATAGCGTCTAAGCATGCAATCTTTCAACAAGGAAACATAGTAAAATAAAAGCTGTCTAAAATATAATCGAAAACTCCTCTTGTTTCTTTGGAAACTTTTGGCAGATTCATAAACCAAGATCCAGATGAACACAGGTATGATTTCTTTATTGGCAAATGCATAATCATCTGAAACTGTGTTCTGTCCTCTTTGTGTTATCCGTATTGTAAACGTTCTTTAACCCATGCCACAGTAGCAGGGCATCTGGCGTTGCCCAGAGGCTTAACTACGGAAAAATGAGGAGTAAAGAAAAGTGTGAAATATCTTTTTCTACTTTTTTCTGCCACTCTCTCTCTATATATCTTTCTCTTCCCTACTTCTCTCCAAGGATTTTCCCTCCAATAGCTGAGAATAGAACACATCCTAGCCTAAAAGACCAAGAAGATGTATTTTAGTTTGACTTTTGGACCAAAGGTTGATCAAAATAAATAAATCACTCTAAACGTCCCCCCCCCACTCATTCAACTAATTTTGTTCCTAGTGACCTTTTGGGCATATTCTGTCCGAGGCAATGCTGAAAAAGAATATATCAGCTTTGTGGGTTCCTGTAACATTACCCACATTTTAACACGTAGACCCAACACGTTGTAGTCTTAGCTGCAAAGTAACATAGAACAAGTAATAACTTGACTCTTTTTTTTTTTTTTTAAATATTTATTTCTCTCTGACCTCTGTCCTCTCAAACATCTTCGTTTGTCTGTGCATACGTTCTTTTTATAGTCTTTTCCTTTTTCTCTATGTTGACGTCATTTCGCACACGGCCCAGCATTTGCATACACACATCCGTGCTTTGTTACATGTATCTTGTGCTGTTTTTGACTATTAGCTCCTAAAAATAAACAGAACTTTCAGTGATAAGAGTTTCATTCCTTAAAACTATGAGCTGAGAAGAAAGTTCATGCAGACAACATACAGCTTTATGACAAGAATAACATTCTCAGGTTCTTTAACGTCATGCGATAATGTAAATCAAGACTATTTCCACCACTTGATTTAGGTACTTGTGTATCGCATCCACCACAAGCAGATACTTACTGGTAGCATAGCAATCGGTCCAGATGGTAAAAATCTCTGCCAGGCAACTGTATTTTCTGTTTCCTAAACAAAAATAAGAAAAACAAAAAAAAATTACATTGAAGCTTTATATTAAACTAGCCTGGGTACCACGAAGGAGGAAAAGAATGTGAAAAAAAAAAGTGACGTCTTTGCCGTTGCATCCATCGCCAAACCGGAAGTGGCAAAGGTTTAAATTAAGGCTAGTCAATCGAAAAGAGACAATGAATTTTGAAAATATCAGCGAAAAAAGTGACCCCTCCCTGTAGAAAAGTGCCCAGTTGATGGTGAAGGATTTAATGTTTTTAGCCAATTTTTCGATATTTGCCGTCCGAAGGGTTGAGCTTCAAAATGATACCAATCTCGTGAAAATCCATCACCTCTGTCAAAAGTTTTAGGCAGACATGCATACATACATAAATTTAAACAGACAGGTGAGATTTATATTATAGACTAGCAAGACTACCAAGCATTGCTAGGGCAAATTGTAACATTTCTTTTAAAACTTTTATTTCTTTACCTCTCACTTTCTCTCCTTTCCTTTTCGAGTTTCTTCCCTCCTGCTCTGCACCCTGCCCCTCTCTATATTCTGCAACAACCTCATTCCTCTCTGGATAAACACTCGCATTTATATAATAGATTCCTCAAGGAATGAGTCAGTATTTTCTTTCAAATTTGTACATAATAGTACTGAAAAAAAAAAAAAACATGCTCCCCTCCCCCCGATAAAACTTTGTCCAACTGACTACAGAGAATGAATCATTTTTTTTAGAAATTTTAGATATTATACATTCAAGACAACACTGATCAAGAATATACCAACTTTGTGGGTGTTACTTTAGTAGTTTTTAAATTTTAACTGGACATACAAACATACACACATACATTTGCCCTTTATATAATAGACTAACAGGGATGCCCGGTATAGTCCAGGTGTAAAAGAAAAAAAAAAAAATTGAAGGGAGCGAGGTAGGCTCGAACCCGAAGCCTTGAGGTGAGTGGCCTGATAACATACCACGATGCTACGAGGGCAGGGAAATGAGAACGGTTGAAAATAAACATAAAAAAACAGGTGGTTAAAGGAACGTAAAGGTGTGGTTTTCTAGGTCAAACATCATGCCGTAGTAGTAGTAGTAGAGAAAATGAAATCACAGCGTGAATTTTGTAGCATAATAAAATATACAGACGACCTTGCTTTGTAAATCGGACATATTATAATCTAGACAGTATATAAAAAGTTCTAAGAAAGAGTAAACCCACCGAGAGCCCCCCCCCCAAGCTTTTGCCGGACATACAAAAAAATGCACACACACAAACATACACATATTTTCACTTTTATATTATAGATATCACTTGTAAATTTACCTATCATAGGTTCAAAATACTCAAATCAAATCTCCAGTAAATGCAACAAGTCAGGCTAAAAATAATTAAGAAAAAGAAAATTGAAACATAATATTATGTTATGTAGTAAACTAACTTTTGCATAACTGAAGTTATTATATTATTACAATCTCTCTCTTTCTCTCTCTCGATATATATATAATTTTCAGAATGTGAGATATTATATATAATTATTTCCACAGCCCAAAGAATGCCGCAGCCCACATGCCAGCCAATGAACCAGAAGTCTAAGACTCGAGTTTCGCACTCATTTGGACTCATCAGTCAGAGATAACCGCACCTGGGATTTGAAACCCGAGCATCCTCCATGCGAGGCAAGCACTCTACCAACTGAGCAAATGCCCCGCACACAAGAAATTCTATTAACCAAAACAGATCAAGCAGACCGCGACGAAATCAAGCTGTGGAATAGACCTACTTCATCTCGACTAGGGGTGTGGTCATACAACCAGCTGACCCTCAAGCCGATGTCTCACAAGTAGGGATTTTTTTTGAACTACGAAAGGACAATGCCATCCAGCAGAGCTAACCTAACGAGCCATTTTTGTTATAGAATTTTCAGAATATATATACACAATAATAATTATAAAACTCTGTGGACCTTGCTTGCTTGTATGTTGTCTTTGCCAATCAGGTGATTCCATCTTTTGAAAAAAAGATGACCGGTGAATAATTTATTTAGGATTAGAAAAATGATCAAGTAGAAAAATAATTACAAATCAAAATATAATTTCTTGAATAAATTCTACTGTGGACAAACTGACTTATCGCCCTTGTTTTAACTTTGACTATTAAAAATTAGAAAATGGCAGATTGAGAAGAAAATGGCAGATATGATAACTAGTGGAGGTGTCCAGCGTTTCCCGGGTGTTTGGAAAAAAAAACGTGGTAGTAAGCAGGCAGGCAGGTTCGAACTCGTGACATGAAGGCAGAAAAGAAAGTGAAAGAAAAGCTGAGATTTTAATGCTACACTATGAGGCAAGAGGAAGTGAAAAGTGTTCAAATTTAACGATTAAAAAGTTGACTTGCAGAAATGAGTTCACGCAGGTGCAGAAATGAACGTTGGCTGCAGGCCAGGTTCTGCCGTATTTTGCTTTCCCACAATGTTGGGGAAACCAAGCTCCCCTGAAAAAGGGGGAACTCTCAAATGAATACCAATTGTCTGATATGAGGGGGGTTTTCCGATATTGATCAAAGCTAATTGCTTTCAAGACGTTCCTGGCAGCCTACTTCGCTCCAATTAGTTTCACTTTTTATACGAAAAAGATGAACAAACACGCGAAAGGACGAAATAGAGGGAATTTTATAAAAGTCAATCAAAATAAATGTAGAGACGATGTCCGTTCGCAAATCGTAGATATTATAATCTAGGGAGTATATAAAAAGTTCTAAAAAATAGTAACGTGGTCGAGAGCCCCCCCCCCCCTGAAAAAAAACTTTCGCGTCCATACAAAAACGCTCGCACCACGTTTGCCTTTTATATATATATAGACTAGCGGGCGTGCCCGGAATCGCCCAGGTGGTTGTCGGTGTGTGTAGGAAAAAAAAAGTGAAGGAGGGGGAAAAAATGTTTTGGTAGGCAGGTAGGCTCGAACCCAAAGCCTTGAGGTGAAGTCGAAAAAGAAAACGTGACATGTTACTGCTACGCTAAGAGAGCAGAGGAAGTGAGAATCGTTCAAATTAAACGCTTAAAAAATGCAGGTGCTTAAATGATCGTCTGCTTTTCTAGATCAAATATTACATCATAGAGAAATGAAATCACGCAGTTAATTCTGGCTTCAAGCCAGCTGCCCTGTTTGTTTGTTTCCCCAAGATGTTTGGGAAAACCAACTCCCAACAAAAAGGGGAGTGTCCAAATGAATAGTAATTGTCTAATATAACAGGTTTTCCCCACATTGATCAAAGCTCATTGCTTTCAGGACGTCACGGCACGAAAGGCCAAGAACCCGACTTTGCTTTCGTAATTTCGCTTTTATATATGAAAAACGTGAACAAACATACGAGATGAAGAAATAGCGCAAATTTTGTAAATCGTACCCCTCCCCCAAAGCATCTCCCTCTCCCGAAAAAAGCCTTTGCTGGACAGACAAAAAAAAATGCACACACAAACACACACATTTTCGCTTTTATATAATAGATGATGTTTTTTTGTAAAAAATTATTCTAGCAGATCTACTTGATCATTTTTTTTTTTTTAGAATTTTTACTAATTTCAACAGGATACAAAATTAGGTAATAGTGTTTGTTTTTTTTAAATTTAAAATGCATTTTTTTTTATATTCAATTATAATGCACAAGCACCAAGTTAGGTTAGGATAAAAAAATAGTTTGGTTTTATTCAGTTCAAAAGCAGTACCAGCATTTGCTTTTTTTTTTTTTCTTTTAAGTTATTTTTGATAATGTACCAGATTTTAATTTGCAGTTCGTGCTGATGTTTGATCATGCAACCCTTCTTCTCTATATGGTCATATCCTCCAAAGACTGGGGTAAAAATATATTAGTGAATACTTATCAAAGATTTTAATAATACAATAAAAAATGCAATTTTTTATTACTTGTAATTAATCTTCTAATCAATCATTTTTATAAGAACTGGTTTACTAACTGCAATAAAAGGTACTTAAAAAAGTCTGGAGAGTATAGCTGAAAAGATGTTAGAAGAAATGGCACCAAGTAAGAGTCAACAGTCTAATACCGAACATATAGAAGAAAAAAATGCCTATAAATGAAGTTACTTACCCCAGACAGTTGTAATGTGGCCACAACGCCAGCCTGATTATAGTCCCATCCTACAGTAGGAAAATTGCAAGTTTTACGAACAACAGAGTTGAAGCCATCTGCTCCAATCTAAAAAAAAAAATTTTTTTTAATTAAAAAACAAGGTTTTAACAAAGGAAGATGGTCACATTTTTATAACAACATACATTTTTTTTAAGTAAATGTATTTCTTTTAAAGGCTAAACTTTCAGCATCAGTCCTCTTTTCAAAGCAATACATTTTTACAGTTCTGAATTTTTTAAATGAAGGATGCTTGTTTGTATAGCTTGGATTAATCGGACAATTGTTTTCCTCTTGAATGTTATCTGCACAACGTTTTGGTCAATGTAACCATTGACCTTTTTCAGGTGTAAAAGGTTACATCACCCGAAATGTGCAGATAACATCCAAGAATAGAACAATTGTCCAATTAATCTAAATAATACAAACAATACATTTTTATTTCCATTTTACTGCTATTAACTTAGGAAAGGGGAATCCTCTTGTGAGTAGAGTAAAAAATGTGTCCGATGTTATCAGCATTTGTCTTAAAGAAAAAAAATTCATTTAATGCTTTTTTTGAATAATGAAAGATGGTCAACAATTTTATAAAATATTTTTGCATGATATTTTTTTTTTAAATAAAAAAATATTTATATACAATTACTTTCTTGACTTTTTTTTAAAAGTTTAGCAACCCACCAGTGCAGTTGTCTTCCCTTGTTTCTTTAAGGATTGTGTGGATTGGACAAAAGAAACACCCGATTACTTCTGCCTTCAAACTAGCTGACAATAAGTGTTTGATAGACAGATTTTGACCCAGAAAGCAGCAATTTTTCTTCCTTTGTCAAACATTTCTCGGGGAATATGAGAATTAAAGGACAAAATAAGGAAAGTGTTATTCGTTTTAATGCTCATCTTACATGCTGACGTGTTGCGTGATTTTTTGAAATTTACTTCTAAACTAACCTATCTCTGGCCAGGTATTTATTTGTCTCTTTTTCTCCTAGTGTAACACAGCACATATGGAGAAATATTAGCAGCAGCCGCCGTTAAAGCATGTATGCAAATTAGCAAGCGCCCTTGCATCACGAGAAAAGCAGAGAAAAAAAGGACAGAATGTGGTCGAGAAGAGAAGCAAAGTGCACGTCAGGCAAGATGGACATGTGAATATGCGGGAGAGAAAGAGCTGCCGCTAGCCAGTGTGAGGCAGTGGGGACAGGGACTTCTAAAAAGCATATGCGTGTGCAAAAAGACTTTTGCAAGTTAATTAAATGTGTTGTTTGACAAAAACCATGAATAAATGCATTTCATTTGCACTTTTAAAAAATGCTAAGTTAAATTTTTATTTCTTTCCTTTGTTCCTGCGATGGTACCCACATTACAATAGATCAGTATTTAAAATTCATAATCTGAGATGCAACAGATTTTCTTTGAAAATCCTTTCCTTAGTTGAAGCAAGAATTTTTATAAGTTGGATGGCTTTTCTCATGCAAACTCAGTCAGGGTGATGAGGACGTGCTTTTATCAAGACACCATCTCTTGGTGATTACCTACCAAAGCTAAAGATCACTTCATCTGCCTTAAAATAAACAAATAAATTTGCTCTCTATTCTTTGAAAGATAAGCTCCTATTTAATGTAAATGTATAGCTCTCTGTAAGAAAGAATAGGGCAATCTTAGGTAGCTGATAATTATGAACAATCATTTATAAATTTTCCCTTACATGTGACGGTGACTAGGTTTTCATGGTTCTTAACTGTTGATATGGCTTTGAATCTAAGTTTGAAATACTCATCCACTTCTAGCCACTGAATAGTGTGATCCTACAAAACAACTGTCAGAACCAATCTATATAAACACTTTTTCCATTTTCACTATTACATTAAAGACTGATTGCATTACAAGCCCCAGATAGCTGTCATAAGTGATCAGTCTTCCTATGATTGAAAGAACTAGCAATTGTTGAGGCTGTGGGGTGTGTAGGATTCCTTCTACTAGTCGCTGCTTCCACATCTCCATCTCATGACCTTCAAGATATTCAAGACACACTGAGCTGCAGCTAAGATTTCTGATTTTTTTTTTTATCTTATACGAATAATCACAGTGCAGATTATTCTCTTTCAGTATTTCCCAGTTGTAGAACTCACCAGTGAAATGACTGAAAAATATATCCCTTTCAACAAAACCTGTCCCTGCTGATTCTTAAGGAATGAATTTTGTTTTTAATTTTACATATTTCTCTAGGACAATGCTGATCAAAAAATATAACAACTTTGTTGTGGTTTGTTTTGCAGTCTTTCACTTTTAACAGGACACACACACAACTACTCTTTATATAATAGATACATTAATTTTGGATGAAAAAAAACATTTCTTTTACTTTAACAAGATTTTTTCTTTTTGACATGTTTGTTTTATTTTATAATCTTTCAGCCCATACCAAGACAATGAAAAGTTCCGAAATATCAAATGCCCTAATGAACAATATACAATATATATGTGGTATTGTCAAGGTATTCAAGGAGCTTCAACAAAGTTTGTTACACAAACACAGTTAGAATGCCTGCTGTCATCCTTTCTGCTAGCCACTGCTTGTACATCTGTTACAATTCTCTAGTTCATATCTCAGGATCTTCAAGATATTCAGAAAGTACTGAACTGCAGCTAAAATTTTTAATTTTTTAATCTAACACGAATCCTCATGATGCAAGTCATTCTCTTCCAATATTCCAATACTTCCTCACTGTCCATGGTCTCCAGTTCTTAAACCAACCAATCGTACACAGAAACTGCTACCTGTTGCACTTGAATGTTAATAAATTAATGATTCTGAAATGTAAGAATACCAAAAGAAATATCAAATTTGTCTGAAACACTCTGTATCTATAAAGCAAAAGTGCTTATAGTGAGCAGCCTTATGCCAAACTAGTGCAAGGACAAGCAAAAAAGAAACCTATGTGAGAACAACTTGTTTTTAATAGTCTTTCTGAGTTATTCATTCAGTTAGAATTTTTTAATCTGGATAATTTTTTGGAGTTTTTTTTATTATAAAGCCAATTGTCTATTGATTATTATACTGTATCCCACATATATATATATATATATATATATATATATATATATATATATATATATATATATATATATATATATATATATAGTAATGGTTGCAAAAGATTTTAAAAATTACTTTCGTGCCATCAGTTGGAATCAAAACCAAAACATTCAGCACTCCAGTCATAGCTGTTATTTAGCACTTCAGCCTTCGTCGTTACCACCTGAGCTATCATCAGATGGATAAAATAAGCCTAAAAATGAAATGACTTCAAGTTAAAAACGTATTATGTATGCATGCTCAGAAGTTAGTCGATTTACTTCTGCCAAGTTCAACTATATTTTTTTTCAATTTTAATACCTTAGCAGCTATTTTTATAAGCTAAAAACCAATTCAATAGTGTTCCCGAGGTAAAAATGCCCTATATATCAAGGAGTTTGGTAGAGACATTTTACACACAAACCAATAAAGTCACTTTTATACATACATATATATATATATATAATGTGCTGGTCAAAAAAATAGAACATTGTTTTTTAGCACTAAATTCTTATTGAGGACAATCTGTGAGATGTAATTAGTTCTAAAATATCCCTATCATGCTAAACTAACTGAAATAGTTGTTTTACGACAGAGTGTTTTTTTCATATCAATTGCAATGTCAGTTTTTGAATATTTCGTAGTTCAAAATAATAGAACAATGCAGGTAAGTAAACAAAATAGTTTTTTTATTAACATAAATACAAATAAAATTAATTAATATTTAGTAGCAGCACTTGATAAAAGCATCAATTCGCTAGGGCATGGAATCAACAAGCTTCTCGCAATCCTGTGTAGACACTGACTCCCATGTGTTCTGGATTGCAATCTTCATGGTTGCAAGGGTAGTAGGTTTTTCTTTGCGGAGCTTCCTCTTTATTTGGTCCCACAAGGCTTCAATAACGTTCAAATCTGGCGAGTTTGCCGGCCATTCAAGAACAGGGATCAATTGTTCTCAGGGCCAGGAAGACATGGTGTTGGCAGAGTGCACTGGTGCCAAGTCATGTTGAAAAATGATGTCTGTAGCCTCCCTGTCAAACTAGTTATCTAACACTAGCAATAAATTAGCTTCCAGGATATCTTGGTACATTTTTGCGTTTACAGTTCCTTTGAGGAAGAATAAATTACCAACACCTTTAGCACTCATGCAGCCTCAAACCATGCAAGACTGCGGGAACTTCACAGACTTCTTAACACATTCTTAGTTATACCGTTCCATAGTTCTTCGCCAAACACGTGGCCCTTGGAGATACAAAATCGAGACTCATCTGAAAAGATCACACATCACCATTTGTCTGCAGTCCAGGTTTGATGAGCAGTTGCTTTTCAGATGAGTCCTGAATTTAAATATGATCTAAGTCAAATACTGCTACATATATTTAGTTTTGACTGAAACTTACACATCTTATTTCTTTATCAGGTTAACTTTTTTTGTAAGTCATTTCTCCAGCATTCTCCAGGGTCTTAGTTTTAGGGTGTGATGTGAGGGTGACAGTCCATAGTATTTCTTTACCCCTTCTGCAGGAGGAGTTTGACACAAGGTCAGCTTCACAGAACCTTTGTTATATAGTCCTTTCGAACTGGTCTGCTTGTCTATTTCGTCTCTAGCCCTGTACCTCACTCCACCTAGCTCTCCCTAAATCTGCTTTAAGCTGAACTCTTTCCTAAATAGTTTCAACCACAAATTCTAAATGTCCATTTTTTTTTTTTTTGTCTCAGTCACTTCCAAATATCAGTGGAAACAATTACTTCCAATCACCTTCTCAGCTGATCACTTGGAAATTATTAAGCAAACTGTTAGGTTGGTTGGTTGGTTGTTTTTGTTTTATGGCATATGAACCTTATTTAGGTTATTTAATGCCGAATCTAGTGATTTTGAGGAACAATTTTTTAATGGAGTATATTTGTTTTTTAAGTCGGATTCTATTTAACCCATAGTTGGGACCCAAACAGGTACTACCACTTCGGATCAGAGTGGACCTGGGAGCAATGGCAATTAAAGGATGGCTCCACACTCCCCAAGACCCGCAAGCTGGAGCCTCACCATTGGATATAGTTTTAGGTCATATCCAGGACCTAAACTGTTAGGTGACATCCTGTCTAGGCCACTCTATTATCATCTACTTATCTTATTTCAGTATCTTGTTTTGACAAGCTTCTAGGCTTGACCTTCACTCCTGATCTGAAATGGAACACGTACATCAAGTCTGTTGCCAAGATTGCTGGAAAGATGGTGGGATCCTTCTACCGCTCCAGAAGATATCTCACTACTGATGCAATTCTCTATCTATATTTAAAGGCCAAGTACGTCCAAGGATGGAGTACTGCTGCCATGTCTGGGCAGGAGCTGCTAAAAGAGCCTATCCTGCCTTGAGTACAAAATAGACTTTGTGGCTTAGTGGGGGATGCCCTTTTCTCTTCCCTGCAACCTCTCTCCCACAGAAGAGACACTGCAAGCCTATCTTTGTTTTATCGTTATCTCCATGGCAGGTGCTCATCTGAACTCCAATCTCTGGTCCCCCGTCGCCAATCTTTTACGAAAAACACCCGTATAGCTGAATCCACTGTCAAAAACTTTCCCCACACTTTATCTATGCCTAAATCAAAACGTAGATTCCATGAACAAAGCTTCTTTCTTAGAACTGCATGCCTGTGGAACTCTGTTCCGTCTGCCTGCTTCCCTCCTGACTTCAACTTGGATGTCTTCAAGTCCAACGTAAACAAATTCCTGATGAAAGTAGACAGTTTAAATTTCCACACTAACGTACTGTACTTACAATAACCCTTATCCCTGAGTGACTTCCGGGCCTTGATAAGTGGTGACCACCTTACAAAAAAAAAAAAAAAATCTGTTTAATTTTTTGTGAGTCATTCTTTGAGCATCAACATTCTTCAAATGTTCACTGAAACTTCTGACTGTCATTTCACCAGTATATCCACCTTCAACCAGAAATCCTAAATCTCTCCCCCCGCTTTTTCAATCACTCTCCACTGGTTACTCACTTTCTCAGCTGATCACCTGAAAACTATAAAAAAAAAAACTGTTGGATGCAATCCTGTTTTGAGAGTTCGATAGATTTTGGTGGCCTTCTACTTATCTTAGTGAGACATTTCCAAATACAATCTTCTTGACTGTGTGTGTGTGGGAAGGGGGGGGTGTAAGTCCATAATATTACAAAGAATAACTCACCAGAAGATGCGTACGTAGAATTCTTCCACTTTCTAGAGAAATGTCCACCAATGAATCCTTGTCAGAAAAATCATTGACTTTTGGAATATCAATGTTCTTGACTTTGGTACCATAAAGCACTTCGACCTGGGGGCACTCTTTCAAAGAATCAGTTAGAGAAGAAAGCAAGACATCGTTCTCAACTACATGAGCAAGTTCCAAACTCAAGTCTGGCTGATTGAAAGTCAATAAGGAATCTGAACAAGACTCCCACACCTGCAAAATTGACAAATAAGCAAACAAAAAAAAAACGTTAAAATCAAAGGTTATAAAATGTTGACAAACAATAATAGTTAACCATTTTTTCTAAGAGATAAAAATCCTTAGTGCAAGTTTATAACTCCTAACCCTCTCCCATTATAAAAACAAAAATATCCAAAAATAAAGAAAAATCTTCATGGCTCACATACCTGTGATGGACAAAAAATATTGTACACTAGAAATCATATAAATTGATTAAGTAGTTTTATTTTAAAAATCAGAAAATCCAACTTTATAGTTAAACGATTGACAATCTCTCAACGCCATTTTTGCATGACAAGGGAGATAATTCAAAATAATTTTAGATTTAAGAAAGCTATTCTTAGAATGGGAAAGGGGGAGGAAGCATTGAAAAACTCAAATGTGCTTAAAAATGATTTTATTTATAAAAATAAAACTACTTGATCAATTTACATGATTTTTTGTGTACAATATTTTCTTTCCATCATGGGTATATGCACCATCAAGATTTTGAGTTTTGCAAAGGGAAAGAAAAAAATCAATAACATTAATGTTTGGTGCATTTTAGGTCAGGAAGCCTGATCTGGTAGCATCATTATATGCATAGACACATAATATCATGCACATTAACTTGAAAAAACACTGCTATTATTGTTCGAGTTGTGATGAATAAATAAATGAGCGAGAGGCTCTATTTACTGGCCTCCTCACAAGAGCAGAGTTAGACACAAGGTTGTTGTTTTTTTTTTTTTTTTTTTTTTAGAAAATCCAGATCTTCAAAAAGTGAGATACTAAATTGGTACAAAAATTAAAATTTCCTAAATCTAGGAAGATTTCTTTTAGTAATTGAGGACAAAACAGATATTACACTTTAATCTCAGCCTAAAAGATTGAAATAGAAATGTAATTAATATAAACAACATGCTGATCAAGTTTTAACCCTTATTCCATAGCATGATGACAGTACAATCTAAAAATAAGCTTAAACCAGGCTTAGGGACAAACAAATTCAACTTGCCTCCTCCTTTGAGGCTTGCATTCACAAATATCCGTGGGCTTAGAACTAATTTAGCTGATGTTGAAGCATTTCTCTTAACAAATACCCCGGATATTTTAGCACTAAGTGAGACTAACCTACACTCCTCCATCCCCTCTAACCACTTTAACATGCCTGGATATCTCTCACTCTGCCGTAAGGACTCTGACAGACACATGCACGGACTTGGAGTTTACATTCGTAATACCCTCCCCCTGACTAGAGAAACAAACCTAGAAACAGATGATCAAGCCTTTATGTGCTTTAGACTAAACATGCAACACAACATTAGCTACTATTATTTTCTCTACGGCTCTCCCTCGACTCAGGACTGCACCATAATAAACAAAGTCTCTAACAGCATAGACACGGCACTGTCCCTCGACACTAGCGCACAAATACATGTATTTGGTGACTTTAATGTCCACCACAAAAACTGGCTTGGATTCTCTACTTACACAGATGCAGTGGGCAGCACAACTCATAGCTTCACTATATCTTACTCCCTATCACAAATTGTTACGTTTCCAACCCGTTTCCCTGACCAGGAAGAACAACACGCATCACTTCTAGATCTGTTTTTGACCACAGTTCCCGATGACTGCATAACAAAGGCCCACAGCCCACTCGGGAACGCTGATCATGCAGTGATAATGGTTGAAATCGCCCTGAGCCAAAACTGAAGAGCCAGTGCTCAAAACAACGAGATATTATAAAAAGGCTGACTGGGAAGCCATCAGGGAACTAATCAGAGATGCTCCATGGAGAAATATTTTTCCTCTCCCTGCTGAACAGTGTGCAAACGAGACCACTGATTGGTTCAAAACTGCAATCGAAGCGCATGTTCCCATGCGGAAATTTTATAGTAAGCCTCACTCTCCCCAATGGTTTACATCGACTTGCGCAACTGCCATTGCTCAAAAACAGCATGCATACCGTAGGTTTAACCAACATAAGTCCAGTTCAAACAGACTGAAGTATATAGAAGCTAGAAATAACGTTAAGAAAGAAATAGCGACAGCTAAGAGAGAATTTACGGAAACCACTAAAAAGCGCATCGAAGCACAAAAACTAGGAACTCGAGACTTCTGGAAAATCTACAACAGTGTAGTAAATAATGGGCAATCAACAATTCCCCCACTAACCAACAATCACGAGGTTGTCTCCTCAGCAACCGACAAGGCTAACATGCTTGCCAGTCGATTTGCTTCAAACTCCACACTGGACCCTTTCAACCACCCCCTACCTGACTTTCCTATGTGGACAGACGCCACACTAGACGATCTGAAAACCACCCCTGCTCAGGTGCATGCTATCATAAAAAACCTTGACACTTCAAAAGCATGTGGACCCGATCTTATCCCAGCTGTGCTATTAAAAAAGTGCTCAGCCGAAGTAGCTCCAGTTCTCTCCAAACTCTACAACAAATGCCTTAATGAAGCTTGCTTTCCGGGCTGTTGGAAAACTGCTTCTGTTGTACCAGTATTCAAGAATTCTGGCGAAAGGACAGACCCATCAAATTATCGCCCAATTAGCCTCCTCCCACTTTTTGCAAAAATATTTGAGACCTTAATTAACCATGCTCTAGTCCATCACCTTACAGATGCTAAACTTCTGACTGACAAACAATATGGATTTAGACAAGCCCGTTCCACAGCAGACATCCTAACTGTAATCTCTGAACGTATATACCATTCACTGGACAAAGCAGGGGGGGGGGACAGAGCGGTAGCTCTAGATATATCTAAGGGTTTTGACAGGGTATGGCATTAGGGTCTCCTCAGGAAAATTAGATCATACAGTATCACTGGTAGAATACTTAACATAATTAAATCCTTCTTCGATAAGAGAAAAATCCAGGTTGTCCTTGACGGTCATACATCTAAACAATATGATATAAATGCGGGAGTGCCCCAGGGTTCTATAGTTGGACCTCTATTGTTCCTGATATTGATAAATGACCTCCCCGATAAAATTGCCTCTGAGATGGGTATATATGCTGATGACACTACACTCTATGGCAGGCACGACAGGAAGACGAATGAACGCATTTCTAAAGAAATGGCAGAAACACTAAAGGAAGACCTCCAATCTGTGGTGGAATGGAGACAAAAGTGGTTGGTCGCGTTCAATGCTGCCAAGACTAAACTAGTTTCCTTCAATAATTACAAGAAACCCTCTCTACCACCTATAGCAATGGCCAACGACTCTTTATCTGAGAGTACATCTTTCAAACTCCTTGGCCTAATGTTCACAGGAAACATGAGTTGGAACAATTACATTGAAGGCATTGCCAGGGCTGCTGCAAGAAAGGTGGGCTCTCTCTACCGTGCTAGACAACTACTAACACCCGAAAGTATCCTGTACCTTTATAAGGCCACCATTCGCCCATGTATGGAGTATTGCTGTCACATCTGGGCTGGTGCATCTGCTACTAGTCTCTCGCTCCTTGACAAGGTTCAAAAGAGAGTCGCAAACCTGATAGGCCCTGAACTGGCATCTAAGCTTCAGCCTCTGTCCCATCGATGAAATGTTGCATCCCTCTGCCTTTTCTACAAGTATTTTAGTGGTGAATGCTCTGACGAACTGCAATCACTTGTGCCCCCACGACGTGAGCACCCTCGACAAACCCGACAGGCTGCTAAATCCCACCCCCACACTGTAGAGATCCCTAGATGTAAAAGATCTTTTTACTCCAATAGTTTCTTCCCCAGAACCGCTAGACTCTGGAATTCCATTCCAGGTCCCTGCTTCCCCAACAGTACTGACGTGCAGAAGTTCAAGTGTAACATGAACCGACATCTTGCTGCCCAAATCCCTACATAGTACCCCAGTAGTTGTTGCCCCTGATAGTAGCCCCCTACACCAAAGTGGCAATTTGCCTTGTTTGGGGTGAAAAAAAAAAAAAAAAAAAAAAAAATTGAGCAATTAGCAGCTTGGCTTAAATAGTCTGCACTTCTGGTGTATACAAGGGAAATAAATCATCTGACATTAACAAGCAATTAAATATCTTCAACATAATCACTGATAGCAAATAATTGCATTTAAAACCAGGAAATAATTCCAATTAAAACCAGGAAATTATTACCTGCATTCTTTTCACGGGTTGGCATCTCATTTGCAAAACTTTACTCCAGGCTCCAAAACCTTTTCCAGGTTTACAACACATGAAAAAACAAAAATTACAAAATTAGTTTTACATACAGGACATATAATACATAGAAAATCAATGTTAAGTAGTAGATAGGGAAGACTTATGCAAATGTAAAACCAGTCTATTTGCTATGCTAGTTTATGTTTTTATGATGATACACGTTTTCTTTGGTCAAAAGTAAATAGGAAAAAATATATGATGATTGTTCATTGGGACTACCAGACCTGTATATATTGTGTAAAGACGTAGAAATTTCTTGTTTTTTTTTTGTTTTGTTTTTTTTACAAAGAAGTCACCACTTATTAAGGCCCAGAGGCCACTCAAAGATTAAGGGTTAATGAGTGTACAGTAGTCAGTAATCGTTAGTAGTGGACATTTGGTAAATTGGATTACTTAAGGGGAATGGCTCATCAAGAACCTGTTCATGTTGGACTTGAAGACAACCATATTGTAGTCAGTTGGAAAGCAGGAAAACGGAACAGAGTTCTGCAGGCATGCAGTTCTATGAAAGAATCTTTGTTCATGGAATCTACATTTAGGTTTAGGTGTAGATAAAGAGTGTGGGAAATTATTGATAGTGGTTCAGCTAGACGAGTGTTTTTTGTTTAACCATAGATTGGAGCTCAGACAAGCACTTGCCATAAAAATAACAATAAAGTAGAGACGAGCTCGCAACATCTCTTCTATGGGAAAGAGGTCGCAGGGAAGAGAAAAGGGCATCTCCTACTAGGCTACAAAATCTATTTTGAACTCTTTGAAGGCAGGATAAGCTGATTCTAGTAGCTCCTGCTCACATGTAGCAACAGTACTCCATCTTGAACGTACTTAGTAGAGAATTGCATCAGCAGTGAGATATCTACTGGAGTGGTAGAATGATCCCACCATTTTTCTAGCAGCACTTGCCAACGGATTTTATGTACGTGTTCCATCTCAGATCAGGAGTAAAGGTCAGATCTAGAAGCTTGTCAAAACATGGAAACTCCCCAACCAGAGAGTCATTCATTTCACTTGATGCCAAATAGGGATCAGAGCATTGATGATGTAAAGATAGAAGTTTGGTTTTAGATGCATTAAAATTAACCCACCATCTTTTTCCTCATTGCACCACATGATCAAGATCAGAGGAGAGAGAATCAGAGAGAACTTAGTCATTTACAGTCTTTGAAGTGTTGCCATAGATGGTAGTGTCATCAGCATAAATGCCTACGAATGATCTTAGGATATGATTTGAGCGATCATTGATGTAGATCAGGAAGAAAGTAGAGCCCAGGATGAACCCCTGAGGGACTCCAGCATTAATACTGAGCTTCTGATTTCTGCCTATCTTATGAACCTATCAGAGAGAAATGACTTAATAATTGAAAAGACATTTCCAGCTATACTGTAGTGGGAGATCTTGTGGAGTAGACCTTTATGCCATATCCTATCAAAGCCCTTTGATATGTCAAGAGCAATTGCCCTAGAAAGGAAGCCTCCATTGAGAGATTCACTAATCCTATGAGATATAACTATTAGCACATTTGCTGTAGATCTCACAGAATGGAAACCATATTGCATGTCATGGAGGAGGTTATTTTTGCTGATGTGGTTGACTACTTCTCTATTTAACACAGATTCCAGCAACTTACTCATGATGCACAAGAGACTGATTGGTCTGTATTATGAGGGAGATGACCGATCACCTGGATTTTTAAATACGGAACATCCTGATGAGGTTTTCCAGGATGTTGGGAAGCAATTCTTTTTAAGACAACACTTAGACAGCTTTGTAAGTATGGGAGCTAGTTCTGGTGTAAGCTTTTTTAGCACTATGATAAGAATGCCGTCGGAGCCAGTTGCTTTACTGGAATCAAGATTTTTGATTAGCTTGACAACATCATGCACAAATATTTGTAGATCACATAGTGTGTTTTCAGACACAGGAGGAAATACGGGGGGTTGGTGGGCCTGATGGCACATAAAAAATCACTGAGAGAGATGACAGTTTTCTTTAAGAGAAGGAAATCTCTGATGTAAAACCTAATGTCTGCTCTGTCTTGTGGCAATCATTTGCACCGACTGAGATTAGCAGTCATTTAAAAAAAATGTGGATGGTCCTACACAAAGCCATCACCGCTATACAAATCATCTGTGTGGATTTCGGACAACTTAGTTGCCTGAACCTAAAACATTGGGATTCAGCAGGAGAATGTATCTATATTATACATTTATTTTGTCCCAAGTTACTCAAAATAATGTAATAGGGATGGAATACAACATGATACATTAAAGGGATGCACATTAACAGGCCTAGTTACTAAAGATAATTCTACATAAATGTTCTGAAGACAATAGAAATAAATATGACTTGCCAGGGTAAACCCATTATAGAGAATGTATGGATTATGTAAAGTGAATACAACTTATTTTCATGATGTATGGAAATTATTCTTCATGAGAATGTTACAACCTGCAGAAAAAGTGCCATGCTGAAATGCCTACCTTTCTGTGGAGTCCCATCTAAACTATCATAGAAACAAGATCAGACTGTATGTTGAATCTTTGGAGATTAAAAAATCTGAGTCTAACTATTAAAATTTTTGCAATTCTGACCTCTGAATTCACAATCTCGAGTACAACATTATACATTAAAAGGGATACACAGTAACAGACATAATTACGAAAGGTAATTCTACGTAAGTTTTCAGAACACAATAGAAATAAACATGACTTGCCAGGGTAAACACATAGAGAATGCATAGGCAATGTTAAGTGAATACAACTTAGTTTTATTAGTATATCAACCCATTGAGAGTTATTTAATGCTGAATCTAATCACTTAAATAAATTTTTTTAGTAAATCAAAGTTTTTTTGCAAGTTTGTAGATAATTCATTTCGCAAAGCTTTATTACATTATGCTTCTGAAGTTTTGAGATGGGGATTGATAATTTAGATTATCTGAATTGTTCTCATCTTGCATGTTATCCGCACAACGTTTCGATTAATGTAATCTCAGACCTACTTCAGGTGTATTTTGTCGAACTCAGGAATCTTTCTGCCAAACTTTGACCCATGATGTAATGGATAAAGTACTAAGTAATATTCAGTACTTATGGTAGACAATGAAAAACTTCTTATTTTAAAGTAATACGTCTATTTGTTAATGTGTTCAAGGAATCATTTACATTGTTGACCTTGATCGAATCATTTTCGCCGAATTTATTTCTTCATATTTGTGTTTTACCACTCATAGACAAGAAAACAAACAAAAAAAAAAAAAACAGTAACTTACTTTCTAAAAGAGCAACTGATGCTGGGTTGATTGTACTGACACGATTTTTGTAAGTTGGAGGCAAATCAAACACTTTCTCAGGACCAGATTCTAACAGTGTAATTTTCTTCTTGGCAAACTTGGGGTCATGGGCTGAAAAATAATCATACCAATCACAACTGATGAAAAAAATTTTTTAATTAACAAAAACAATATATGTACATGCGTACTGAGTATTAGCCTCAGCTTTAGTACATTAAGTGGTCATATGAAGAGTCAAGAAGGATGGAAAACCAAGACAGAAGAGCACCAACTAGACATCTACTGGAAGGGTGCAAAAAGTACTGGAATTTTTAGAGAGGCTTGTTACCACTTAAATTTTTAAAAAATTCCAAAGATCATTGCCAACAGGAAATTAATGGAAAACAGCTGTTTTGATAATGCAACCTTATTAGCGTTTGAGAAATCAATAGTAAATAGCTGTCAGAATGAGACAAACAAAGCACACAGACATATGTGGTGGGAACTGGCTCTGGTTGGTAATATGTAAATTATTAAAAAGGATGGAAAAACTGAGGAGGAACAGCACCAACCAAACTTCTACTGAAACGGTGCAGAGAACATTAGAAAGCTTTCTTACCACTCAAATTTCCAATAATCACTGCTAGGGAGAAATCAATGGTAAACGGCTGTTGTGATAACACAAAATTATTTGCAATAATTAAAGAAGGAGATGGAGAGTGCTGGATGACTTGTTGTCACTCGGGCTACAGAAAACACCACTTGTTATTGTCAGCAATCACCAATAAGGTCTTGTGCAAGAACTCCTAGTGAGGAAATAATAATAATAAAAGTAGTAATGAAGGGACTGAAAATATGCAAAGGCAGAGAAGTGTGAGCACTACTCAGACCTCCACTGGAATGGAAGGGTATGAAAAGTACTGGGATCATCGGAAAGTGCATTGTTAATTTTGTTCAACATATGCCAACACGCAAAACGGACGTTAAACAGAATGTGAGGATGACAATAAATGAGATTCCAAAGAAGGTCAGCGTCAGTTATAACAAGAACACAAAATGATTTACAATGGTCATCGAAAGGAGAGTACTCGAAATTTGGGGAGACTTGTTATTCAGATTTCAAGCAACACTACCTGTTTTGATTGGTGAGCAATCAGTAGAGAATACAAATATTAATAATAATACAGGATATCTAAAACGTCTGGAACTAAAACACTTTATATATTATCATTTTTTGGGATCCTTTGAGATGAGGGTTCATAATTTATGTATTCATTTTTTTGTGGACTGTTATCCTCATCACATGGCACAATCGATAGAGACATTGAGTCTCTACGGTTTCAAGGGAGCATTGTCTGAAGATAGCGGTTTCAATCCTACCCAAAGCAGACCAGAGGATTAGTTGGGCAAAATGTGGTGAGACAACACCAACTATAGAAGGCAGCAATTATTGAGGATACAGTTACAAGAATCAGCATTTCTATCCCATCGCGGTTAACCACCTGAAGAAGGCCAAAGGATAAGTTGGCCAAAACGTAGTGAAACAACAACTATGAAAATAAAGATAACAGTCCACAAAAAAATGAATGCATAAAACACTTTAATCATGATCATAATACCATTTAGATTAATGTCCACTTTACATGCTGGCATGTGTTGAATGACTTTAAAAAAATGACTTTCAAACTAATCTATCTCTGGTCAAGTTTTTATTTATCCCTCATTCTTTCAAGTTCATTTTTATAACTTCCTCCCATGTTTTTCTTGGCCTTCCACTGTAAACTGCTAATTTAACTCTTCTACATCTAATGACCCTCAAACTCTCATCCATTCTTTCAATGTGACCATACTATCAAAGTCTTCTTTTCTGCAATCATCTCCCTATGCTAGATTAAATCTTTCTCTGAGGTCATCAGATCTAAGCCTTTAAAACACACATTGTACATCCATTCTATCATTGTCCAATCATGTTTCTGCACGCAACATTCATTGGCCACTTTTCACATCCATACCTCATCACACTGCATACACATGCCTGATAACACTAGAAGAAATAAAAACACAAAAAATTTACTTATTTTTCTATCTTGTCTCAATAATGTGTGATTAATGTTTATCAATTTAGGAAATAATTATATCATGCACTTTTAAAGCATTAGATGCACATGTGCAATACGGCATGTTTTATGAGGTGCATAGATGGATGTTACAAACAGCAGGCCTGCAATGGGAAAAATATTTAGCTAAGGGAGGAGATCACACAAAAAAATTGGATACAAATTAATGGCTTCTTAAAACAAGGTTCTATGCTAAGATTACAAACCACTTGAGATTCTACAGAAGACATGGAAATGGGTGCCATAATACTTAAGTTTGCTGCAAAAGTCCATACAAATTTTCAGCCAGATTGGACCAGTAATTTCCAACAAAAAGTAGAATGGACAGTCAGACAGACCGACTAAGAGAGAAATATGATATAGATTTTTAACACATATCGGGAAAATTTTTTTTAAATTGTTTCAATGAGTGTTAATATTTCTAATTGACTGTCATTCTGGTCTGTTTTGCTAATTACAATCAGAAGCATTTGAGTCAATATGGGTCCTCCCCTACCATTTTCACCCCCCCCCCCCCAAAAAAAAACAAAAGACAAAAAAACACAATGTAAATATACATGTAAGTCAGATACAGGTGAAAAACACGCAAGAAATGCTCACACAATTAAATAAATATAAGCAAGTTTTTTTTGGTTTGTTTTTAAATGGATTCCAAACTTTTCCACACACACACACAAATATATATATATATATATATATATATATATATATATATATATATATATAATGTTTTTGTTTTATCTGTTTCCATTTCAGGAACCCAAGTTTAATTTTGAATGGTCGTCTTTTGACTGTTATAACTTGTTACCAAATTTTATTGAACCAATATTGACAGCCATGGGGTCTAATCTGTAAAAGCACCTTCACTGTTCAGGTCATCTAGACACCTGCAGCGGTTCAAAATGCATAAACTCATTTGTACGCACATCATTAGCATACACTATCCTGAATAAAAATAAGTAATCATACTTTGGACTAATCAGAGAACTTTCTGAATTTATTCAAAATGGTCTTTCTGGGAGCCACCTAAATCATTTAAAAAGCCAGATTTTTTCTCTAATAAACCAGTGGAGCCCGGCTGACCTGAGACCACAGATCAGTATCATTAGCCCCCACTCCCTCTGTTGGATGTTCATCTTTGCAACATTTCTCTCCACTCACACACAGACTTTAGTGAACACATACACAATTCATTGACTCGTTATCATTTGTCAGTCTGTATAAACTTTATCTATTGAAATATTTCCAATCTTTCTCACTGAACTATTTTTGTAATACAAAATCAAATGAATATTGACTCCTATAAACAACTTTCAATGAATTATAATTTATAAATGAGCAGAGAAGTTTTGATTGCGATTTTTCTGACCTCTGTAACGTATGACTCTTAATTAATTTATACAAACTTCTTTAATTGTCTCAGCTAATAAATCCTCCTTTCTTTTACAAGAACTCTAAAAATATTTACAAACAATTTATGTTTTTCCTATTGGTGTAAACTTCCATTTTAAACATAAAATCTCTTTCATGAATGCCTTCTGAACTTATTATTTTGTTTTGTTTACCGTATAACATGTCTCTTGTTTTTCTCATAAACACTGCAAACGTTTTTCATTGAATGTATTTCTCTGAATCCGGCTCATCCCAAAAATACATCAGCCAAATTAAAACACTAAAATTAAACCCTCTCCAAAATCTTGGAAACCCTAAACACTGAACAGTTTTTTAATAGTAAGAAATTGTATAGTGAAACCATCAAATGAAAAAAAAAAAGTGGAGGGGGATAAAATTTTTTTTTAAAATCAAATATACAATAAATAAATGTTACAATAGACAATAAAAGTTACTTATCTACCTACCTAGCTCATGTTTTTTTGTGTGTTTTTGAGTAGTTTTAAATGCTCTTTATTTCATTTCAAATATTCCCATTTTACGAGTTGGCAGCCAACAAGATGGCTACTAACATTCTTCTACATTGTTCATCTTGTTGGCTAACAACTCGTAAAAAGTGAATATTTGAGATTAAATGAAGAGCATTTAAAACTACTTTAAAATACACACAATAAACACATTTCTTTTTTTTTTTTTAAATAAATAAGTCAGGTTAGGTAGAAAAGTAACTCTTGGTGCTTGTTAAGATAGAGCCGACAGATTTTTTTTTTTTTTTTTAATATGTTGTGTTTGCTTAAAACAACAGTACTTACTTAATTGCCATGTCGGAAATAGTAATATATTAAAAAAATTACGAAATTTCATCGAGTAGAAAATTATTTATAGTTAAAGTAATTTTTACAGAAAATGAGGGGAAATGGCATTTTCCCTAGACCTGAACATCTTGAAGAGTGCGAATACTGGGGGCATACTTATCTCCCTTTTTGCTATTTGACTGGTAACGTTTTGTTTTAGCCGATAGTGATAGACTTTTATTTCTAAAACACAATAGTAGTTGTTCCACTTCATGAATTTTCGTAAGGTAAATTTTTACTTCGGTTTCACCTTAACATTTTCCTTTAAAATGACTTTTAAGTAGTTTTCCAGATATTAAGCAATGTCATTTCTTATGTTATTGCTGGTGTCCATCTTGGCGCTTGCGCGTAGTTTTTTTTTGGGGGGGGGTTGCAATAGCATAAGAAATGGCGTTGCTTAATATCCGGAAAACTACTCATTTGAATAAAATTTAAATGCGATATTCGTTTTCAGTATACCCGAAAACCATAATTAGTCGTCATTTTAAAGGAAAATGTCAAGGTGAAAACCAGGTAAAAATTTATCTTTCATAATTTTGGGATATGTTACTATTTTCAAAATGACAAGTACTGTTTGGCTTAAAACAGATCTGTCGATTATCTTAACAATCGCCCAACTTTTATTAGCTATGGTAACATCTATTTATTGTATATTTGATTTTTCCCCCTTTTAACATGAGAGTCACCACTTATCAAGGCCCAGGGGCCATTCGAGGATAAAGGTTAATGAGTGTACAGTCGTTTGTTGGCTTAACTGCAGTCAGTGCACAACTGCACAATCCCTCCAAAGATAACGTACCTAAACATGAATTAAATTTGAAAATCCTATCCAAAAAAAAAAAGAATAATAAATAAATAAAAAAAATAGCACAGTCTGTAAACTGCAGAAGTACCGGTTAAAATACATTAAATTTAAATATCGACTTTTAATATATGAAAGACGAAAGAATGAATTTAATAATGTTTATTTATTTACCAAGGGCGCATGCCATTGCTGTCCCGACCATGCCTCCTCCGGTAATGACAACATGTTGTGGTTCTATATTTGAAGAAAAAAAGCGACTAAAACATTGGCGTGATTTAGAAGGAAGCCGGTTACAAGGACGAGCGAATAACGGTGAGAACAATACGTAAACTGCCATTATAAACAACTTCCAACGAGTTTACATAAGACAGAAAGATTTTAGGCAGACATTTTGTTTATAATTTGCTCGCTCTTTTAATAAAGGGAGATCACTCTATGCAAATTTTAAAAGAAAATTTCCCATTTGTACATTACAGTTTTTGAAGATAGTTTTAATTTTTTGTTTTCATTTTTGAAAACTTACACTTGAATCGCAAGAAGATAATTCAAGAATTCATATGAAAGTTTATGCATAGTTTTTAAAGGTCATTAAAAATTAATTTAAAGGTCATTAAAAATTAATTCAAGAATTCATATGAAAGTTTATGTATAGTTTTTAAAGGTCATTAAAAACAAAAAAGACGAGAACAAACAACTCGCACACTTCCCAATAATGACTGTTCAAAATTAAGTTTTAATTTCATGATTATTTTTTTTATTTATCACGAAAGTTTAATGTTGAAAAAAAAGTATATTTTTATTTATTTTTATTAAACACAAAAATTCATTCATTTTCATATGATGACCATGACCATTGACCACTTTAATTTTAAAGAAAAATTAAAAACTTTCTTATTTTATAAAACCTAAAAATATATTTTAATTCAATAAATGGATAGATAATTAATGTTTCATTTTTGTGTTATTGTATTTAGGTGCTATTTTTTAAATCGTATTTCCACGTTTAATTAAAGTTTTATGATATGTTTTTTTTTTTTATTCAATTGTAAGGTTAAAGTACAGAATAGGTACAAAACGCCCTCCCCTCCCCATGTTAAGAATGGCTTTTAAAATAATAACGTTATTATTTCAGCACGAATCAATAAGTGCATGCTGCATGAGTACCTGTATTTATTTAGTGTTTTGCTTTTACCAAAAAGTTAAGCGAAACTTTAACAATTTCGAAGTGGAAATTTTCAAAAATTCAAAAAGAAAAAAAAGATCATTAAAAACTAAAGTATGCAATAATATATCCAAAAATTATGAACATTCATTGGTATTATTTTACTTTAAGGCCCGTCTCACGTTTGTTGGAACATGATGAGAATTAGCAGCGAACCGCCCGAACCGGATGCTAACGCATCCACCATGAGAGACAAAATGAAAAATCGTCTTTTGCACATGACTCCACGCATCGCTTCCGCTTGGGAAGAAAAAAATAATGACACAACCATCTATGGCAACACATCAAAGGCTGTAAATGACAAAGTTTTCTCTGATTCTCTCTCCTCTGATCTTGAGCGCGTGGTGCAGTGGGGGAAGAGGTGGCTGGTTACTTTTAATGCATCTAAAACCAAGCTCCTATCTTTACATCATCAACGCTCTGATCCCCATCTGGCATCAATTGAAATGAATTGCTCTCGACTAGGGGAAGCTCCATGCTTTGATAAGTTTCTGGGCTTGACCTTTACTCCTGACCTGAAATGGAACACGTACATCAAGTCTATTGCCAAGGTCGCTGGAAAAATGGTAGGATCCTTCTACCGCTCCAGAAGATATCTCACTGCTGATGCAATTCTCTACTTATATAAAAACCAAGTATGTCCAAGGATGGAATACTGTTGCCACATCAGTAAAAAAAAAAAAAAAAAAAAAAAAAGTCTCTCGCTATAAACAACAAATATTGCAACTATGAACAAGTAATTTAAAGGTGAACCAGTGGTAATGCAAAAACCACAGAGAGAACTTAATGTGCTGATCTGGTCATAGGACTATGTAATGTGAAATGATCTTTAATGATCGTGGAGGGGTGTGTGGTTTAAAAGGTAAAGACAAATAAAGATGCTCTAATAGAATAAACTACTAACAAGCTGCATCACGTCTGTTTTGACTGTCAGAAGAAGAAAAAGAAAAGAAAGGTGTGAGTTTGTGAATTGTTTATATACATGTGTCGTCAATTTGCATATGAGAGAGAGCATCAGCTGCAAGAACTAGTTAGAAAGGACAGTCGGTCAAGTTTTTTCAAAGCTAAGCCAGAGAGAGCAAAGATGGTGAGGGTTGTGAATTTAGTTAAGAGGAGTTAGTAAAAATTGCAGAGTTTGTGAGAAGGAGCTCTGATTTTTTTTTTTTTTTTTTTTTTTTTGCATAACAAGTTACCTCATGTTTTAAAATAAGCAAAAACTTGGTTGTTTTTCAGAATGGTTATATCTTCAATTAATATATATATATATATATATATATATATATATATATATATATATATATATATATATATACACACACACACATATATATATTTATATATATATATATATAGAGAGAGAGAGAGCTGAACGTCTGTGTGTGTCCAGTCATGAATAGATTCCTATATGGTTGACTATTATAGAAAACTGATCACATATAATGATAGAAAATGTATCGAGACACAGGAATGGGTATGTTTGATCTGGCATAATGATGATTCATTAAAATTCTGGGGCCTGCATATGCGCCTGGTCCACAAAGTATGGAAATAAAATACTTAAAAATAAAAAAAAAAACGTTTATAAGTGTTTTTGATATAGATGTACATAATAATACTTTGATAAGTATGTTTTAACTTAAATAGGGATGGTATAATAAAATTGTGGGGTCTGCGTTCGTGCCTGGCCTCCATAGAATGGAAATAGGCACAAACTTTAATAAAGACTTTTCATATCTATCTGCGTAAGTATACTTTGATAATTATGTTTCAGTTTGAAGAAATATGGTATAATAAAATTATGGGGTGTTCGTTCGCGCCTGACCTCCATAGAATGGAAAAATGTTACAAAGTTTAACAAGGTTTTTTAATATAGATCCACAGAATATTGTGATAAGTATTTCCGTGTGAACAGGTATGGTATAATAAATTATGGGGTTTATCTATTTTATTTTTACTTTCATCATATTTTGCTTTGGTTTTGATACCCCCAAATTCGAAGCTATCTCTTTACAACCCTTCCTTTTCATAACCTATCATACTTTCATAAATCAGAGTCCATTTTCTGTAGGCTCTTTTTGAACCCAGTCAACGTCGGGTACTTTTGTTTCTCTCTCTCTCTCTCTCTCTCTCTCTCTCTCTCTCTCTCTCTCTCTATATATATATATATATATATATATATATATATATATATATATATATATATATATATACTTTGAAATGTATTTTAAAGAATGGTTTTCTTTGTAATAAAATATGTATAATAAAAATATATATGTACTTTCTTACATAAAAAATAAAAAAAATCTCGTTTCATTTTAGTATTGAAAAAATACACAGTATAGAATATGTTTTATGTAAATGAATTTTATGAAAAAATACTTGTAAGAAAAACATTTTAAGTGAAAAGAAAATGTATACTTATTATAGAATATTATATCTATATAATTATAAAACTCTGTGGGTCGTCCATGCGTCCTTGCTTGCTTGAATCTTGTATTATAATAAAGTTCTATTCCTTTTTGCTTGTTCACAATTTAATATATATGTACAAAAGCTTTTACATATATATGTTTTACATATAAATGCTCATACTGAAAACGGATTTTTATAGATATTTATCCCAACATAATTTCTCTCTCTTTCAATATATATGTATATGTCTATAAAAGTGTGTATGTGAGTGTGTGTGTGTACATTTCCCTACACAATATCTCTGTCAATTTTCAGTCTACAGACTCGAAATTTGGTATGCAGGGTACTGAGATTTGGAAAAATCTTTGCAATCAGTTTTTGGCCAGAAATTTGGCTATTAAGGGGTAAAAATTCAACGATTTCACCTTTGAGAACTCTACCAAACTCCTCTGCCAATTTTGGGTCTAAACACTTGAAATTTTTTATATAGGTTCCTTTGAGCGCAAAGCAATAAATGTTAAGGGGTCATAATAGGGGTCAAAGTTAAAAAAAATGGACTGTTGTGGTCTCTATCAAATTACTCAGACAATTTCTGGTTTAAACATTTGAAATTTTACATAAAGGGTATTCAGAGATAGAGCAAGCTTTTTAATCGGTTTGGATTGAAAATTTGAGCTACCAATATATAAATGTATGTATGTATGTTTGCATGTCTGCCTAAAACTTTCGACAGAGGCGACGGATTTTCACAAGATCAGTATCGTTTTTAAGCTCGACCTTTCAGACGACAAATATCGAAAAATTGGCTAAAAACATTAATTTCTTCACCTTCGACTGGGCACTTTTCTACAGGGAGAGGTCACTTTTTTCGCCGATATTGTCGAAAGTCATCCCCTCTTTTCGATTGTCTAGCCTTAATTTAAGCCTACGTCATTTCCGGTCTGCCAGTGGTCGTAACAGCAAAGACGTCACGTTTTTTCCCCATTCTTTTCCTCCTTCGCGGTACGGGTTCGAGCCTGCCTTTCTGCTACCACTTTTATTTTTTTATTTGGCTCAACATATACCTTCAAACACCCGGGCAATGCCGGGCTGACATGCTAATATATATAGCCACAGTGAAACAGTACTGTATGTGGATGACTATAATGCTCTCTATCTTGGGTTGCACACATTGGGAAGTGATATACAAACTGCTATTAATGTATTAAGCGATGCTCTTTTTGTAAACAAATCGATCTTAGGCATTTAGATGATGTCAAAACATCGTTAATTCACTGACTGCACAGCAACAGACGAATAACGTAGTGGTAGAGGCCTTGACTGTCATTTGTGCGGTCGGGTTTCAATCCTAGCTTGAGGTAGTTGCCTGTCTAGCAGCACTGATGTGCTGTGATACAGCAAAACAGTACTGTATGTAGATGACTCTATATATATATATATATATATATATATATATATATATATATATATGTGTGTGTGTGTGTGCGTGTGTATACAAAAGAAATGTACCTTCGATGAATAACCTCATTTGCATATTACATTAAAGAAAATCTACTTTGATGATTAGCTCGATGTTATTGTTTGTTGCAATAAAATTCTTTTAATTGTTCTATTTAGAAATATTATTTGAAGTTGGTTTATTTAATACACCTTAATTTATATTTAATTTAATTTTTTTTCCTTTCTTCACAACTGTTGCGTTTAAAACCGAAAGTAAGCTTATTTATTTAAGCTATGAGAGTTATTTCCTGTTTAAGCTAAGAAAGTTACTTTGCGCTTGATTTTCATAAACCAAGATGGATGTGTTTTATGCTTCTCTAAATCTAACATGTGATCACTTTTCTTAACAAGTTAGTATATTCGGTGTATCTTGTATAGTATGTGACTAATCCTTCCACACTGCAATATGTTTTGACTGGGCAATGCTGGGTATATACAGCTAGTAAAAATTAACATTTGATTAAAAAAGTTCAATCAAAGACTATTTTTTTATATAAATTACCTTTAAAATATATTTTTATTATAAAATTTTATCTCTACTTATATATAAAAGGCACTTTATCTGTGCGTGCGTTGGTGAGTGTTAATTTGTTCTCTATGGATGCTAAAACGTCTGGGACGATTTTTTTTTGAAATTTCACGCAAATGTATTTTATTCATCTGGGAGTGTTCTTAGATAAGTGCCTCCGATAAGTACCGAAAAATTAATAAGCAAAAATAATCCACTTAAAGAAGTAACATTCCGATTTTGAACAAAATTAACACCCTTACACATCAAAAGTGAACTTGAGAAGTTTTATCAGCATACAAGCAGAAGAGCCTGATATATAAAATTAGCAGTAAGATCTTTGAAAAGACAGGAACACGTTTGAAATTTATGTTTCTGTTTAGAACACAATTGAACCATGATACTTGATTTTTGCATTACAAACTTTAATCTAAAAATAATTTCATAAAATCAGTAGTAGGTTCTCTACAGTACAATGAAGATTACAACGTATTGTTGACTAAGGTATTTCGGGGAGGTATGTGAAGCGTTCTCCTGGTGCACCATGATGGGTCCCTGACTAGAGCAGGTAATCATTAAATTTGAATGAAAAATGGGCGATTTCACTGATTTTCAATTATTACTCCTTGCCAAACTTTCACAAAAAAACATGCAACTAGCTACACTGACCATCAACAGTTTTTCCCAGTCTCTATCTCTTCTTAAATCTAAATGAAAATTCCATGAACAAAGCTTCTTTTCCACTGGCTTGCTTTCCACCTGATTACAATATGATCGTTTTCAAGTTCAATGTAAACAAGTTCTTGTTGAGGTCCCCGCCCCCAAAATAATCCATTTCTATCCCATTTCCACCACAAACTAGATAGAAATCTACCCAATAAATGTCACCGTGACAATAATTCGGTAAATGTCTATCAGTATTTTATTTTCACAACTTCAACGATTACTGACACTCCAACTGACGGCATGTTCGTGTCGGCCATTTTGTTGTCAGTTTAACTTCCCAACTCGACACAAGTTGTTTTTTGAACCGTATAAAAGCTATAAAATATGTTAAAACATGCAAAACTTAAACACAAAGACTAGCATTTATTTGTTATATATTTGAATGTTTTACTCTTTTTTCGTTTGTTGGCTTCTCTGCTAAACACCCAAAAAATATCATTTTATTTTTTTAGATTCAGAATAATAGCAAAAATTGAAAAATTAAATTTCAACTAAAAACCAATGTCATCTACTTAATTGTTATGACAAAATTAGTAACTTATTTCTATTTAGTGTATTTATTTGCTTCCCCACCAAAGCAAATTAGGCACAAGGCCGTTTTTAATGTGGGGTAAAAACCAGCTCCCCTAAAAGTAGGCAAAAAGGGGGCACTCTGGTTACCAAAAATAATAATTGTCCGAGTATAGAGGGTTTCCCCTCCATCGACTGGTACATATTATCTTAAGTGCAGCATCTGCAGAACAGATACTACACTTTGATCTTGATTCGTCGGAAATCGTAGTACTGAATTACACATGAAAACAGTGGTATCTACGTATTTTTAAGATAAAAAAAATTACACAAATCAATAAGGTGGAAAATTATTTTTTAAAGAAAATAAAAAATAGAATTTGATGAAAACGATCGTAAGACACAGGAGAATTCAAAAGGGAGGCAATTTTCCGTTTCGATTTAAACAAAATGCCAACAATTTTTCACTTGCATACATGATTAAAGTTGTTATTTTTTTTTAATAATAAGTAATATTCAGGTAGTTTCAACTGAATAATTTAGAAGCTACCATTGTAACTTATTAGAATTGACAAAAAATCAGTAGAAACCATTGGGTTTTTTTATCTGGAAACTCCATTTATCGACTACAAAATTTTGTTCTAATAGAAGCGCCGAATATGTTTATTGTTTAAGTAAAACTTGCAATTTCCTTCGAAAGCGATTTTCATTGATAATTAATTGGTGCAAGTCTATAAATGGTCCACAAGTAATCTTTTTACCATAAAAATCTGAAATAAATCTTTATAATGTACGTACTTGTCACTACAAGAATTTTACGTAAATTGAGCACCCACATGTTGACGCTCCTCCAACAAAAATTCGGCAAATGTATATTTCAGTGGCGTAAATTCAAGTTTTACACTAGTGGTGGCCATAAAGTGGGTGTTCATTATACGTTAAATTATTATAGAAAAGTGATCCCCCAATTTCTTTAAACTAACATTTCTTCATATCTTGGAAACTACTTGTTTGCTGGAATTTTAAACATTATTTTCGTTTTCAACATCCTCAAAAATTTATAAACGTCTTAATTTTCCAAGTTTTTTTTTTTCTATAGCGATTGTCTATAATCGATTGTCTGCCCCTTGCTGATCTTATATTCTAAACATTCCCAATAGGTGTCGCTATCAGTGTATCATTAAAAAACAAGATGACGTGAAGTTTTTCTTCAATAAAATGCCTCATAATATTTGATTTTCTTAAATAAAAAAAAAACTACTTGATCGATTTACGTGATTTTTGGAATATAACATCTTCATGCAGTGACAAGTACGTATATTATAAAGATTTTTGTCAGATTTTTATAGTAAAAAAGATTACTTGTTGACCATTTATAGACTTGCACCAATTAATTTTCTACTTTATCGTTTTTCATAATTTTTGGATATGTTACTAATGCTGAAATGACAGTTAAGTAGATAAGATTGTTTTAGTTAAAATTGAATTTTTCGATTTATGTTATCATTGCGAACAAGCACTCTTGTTACGGTCTTGTTTTTTAAGGTAAAGAAAACCTAACACACTAAGAAGAAAAATGTATGTATAGATAATAGAAAAGCCCAAATACGAAATTGAAAGTTCAACAACCTAATTCTTTCCCGCCGTTCATAGCTGTGGCAAGGGTAGATAACTCTGGTTTAATTGCCTCCCCTTGTTAAAAAAAACACATTGGACGTGTGACGTAATCATTTGAGAACTTACACTTTTTCACGAAACAAGCATACGCGTTATTTCCTTGCCTTTTCTGTCGAGAAACGGTAAGTCGAATTGTTTTAGATGAAATATCCAAACGTGTCAACAGTTGATCATTCGTAAATATTGAAATGTATTATTTCTCATAAGAATTACAAGCAACTTATTTTCTCTTTCTTGAATGTTCTAGCGAGAAGTTTATGTTTACCGCCATTTTTGTTTCTTTTTAAAACACAACGAACAATCGAACATTTGTTTTCGTGTTTTTTTTAATCTACTTTTGTAAAAAAAAAAAAGAACAACAAAAAAAAACAAACAAAATGATATAATTATTTCGATACTTCTTTTTAAAAAGTCGATGGTAAAAAGATGAAGAGAAACGAAACGTAAATACGTAAAAAAATGTCTACACTGACTTTATATCCGGTGTTATGAAATTAGTTTTTAAACTCATTGTTTAATAAAAAATAATAAAGAATACATTTATGTAGAATACAAACAGTGCTATTTTTTTTTTTTTTTAAATATGATCTTCAAGTTAAACTCAATTTTTACGGTGTCTTTTTATTTTATTTTGATTGTGAGATGAAAGTACAGAATAGTTAACAAAAAAAAAAAGAAAGCCTTCTCCCTTCGTATGTTAAGAATGGTGTTCTAATAACGTTGTTTCAGCATGGTCCGTATTCTACATAAGTAGGCCCCCCCTCCAATCGCTTTTGAGACTTTTGCAGTGTACCCTTCCTTTATTTTACGAAGAATCTAGAGTCAGTCCCGGAAATCGTTGAAGCAGTTTACGACTTTTTTGAGTAACCTTTTTTTAACTCCTAGCATTCACATGCCTAGTGTCGTTTGCCTCCTTTTAAATTCTCGGATTTTCCTTCGATACTCTGACTGGCTACGTAAGTAGTAAAATTCTTTGGATACATATTCATTAAAAATATTTTAACTATTTATACGTCATCATAAAAAAAAAATAAATCGGCAAACACGTGAAAATTGTCGGTGCATATGAACTTATGATATCGTGCGGAAATAATGTTATTTAGAAAGCCATTCTTAATATGGGAAGGGGAGTGTTTTATAATGATTCTGTACTTTCACCTAACAATTTCACAAAAAAAAAGATATCGTGAAACTTTAACGTGAAAATACAATTTGAAAAATAGCACGGTAACATAAGTGCATATGCTCCACATTTTCTTGTATTTTAAGTTCACCCCCCTACCTCTTTTTATCGTGTTAATTATACTGCACAATGGCCAAGTTTTATTCTCGTTAAAATTGACTTAAAAATAAAATTTTAGCCCGCCAATGGTGAATATTGAACTTGTTTCTCACGTTAATGATAACGGAAAACATTTCCTTCGAAATGATCCCCAAAATATCTTGATATATTGTCAAAAAGTAATGACAAAAGTCGAACGTAAGAATTTCAAGGTTAAAGTTCCTCGGCGTTATCCGGGACAAACGAATACTAGCAACTTTTTGTGCAAATTATTTTTTTTTTTTATCCAGTCGTGCCATTTTTACCGAGTCATTTTTCTGGTGCCATGTTTGCCTAAATTTGTGGTTTTGATCTATTAGTTTTACTGGTAGTTAACGTTTTAAAAGGCAATACATTCTTTTAGCATTACGACCAGCAATAGAATGTCATATTTTAAACAGCAAAAACTATAAAAGAATCACGGTACTTCTACAGTTTATCGCCGAAAATGGAGACGCCATTTTATTTCGAGCACCTGTCGATTAGAATCAGAGGGAGAAATCGGTATTTTAAACTATGAGCGAAGTTGGAAATAAATAAGTATTAATGCTGGAGTCCCTCAGGGGTCCATCCTGGGCCCAACTCTCTTCCTGATCTACATCAATGATCTCCTTTTCTCCACGTTAAAAAACGACCCTGGTGTCTAACACTGTCCCGTGGGGAGGCATTGTAAATAGGTACATCAATGATCTCCTAAAACACATACTTAAATCATTCGTTGACATTTATACTGATGATATGACCATCTATGGCAACACATCAAAGGCCATAAATGACAAAGTTCTCTCTGTTGAGCGCGTGGTACAGTGGGGGAAGAAGTGGCTGGTTGCTTTTAATGCATCTAAAACCAAGCTCTTATCTTTATATCATCAACGCTCTGATCCCCATCTGACATCAATTGAAATGAATGGCTCTCGTCTAGGGGAGGCTCCATGTTTTGAGAAGCTTCTGGAATTGACCTTTACTCCTGACCTGAAATGGAACACGTACATCAAGTCAGTTGCCAAGGTCGCTGGATCTCACTGCTGATGCAATTCTCTCTCTTCGCCTGAAAGTATCCTGTACCCCAATAAGGCCACCATTCGCCGCCCATTTATGGAGTACTGTTGTCATATCTGGGCTGGTGCATGCTTGTCTCTCGCTCCTGGGCAGGGTTCAAAAGAGAGTCGCCAACCTGATAGGTCCTGAACTGCCATCTAGGCTTCAGCCTCTGTCCCATCGACGAGATGTTGCATCCCTCTCTGCCTGTTTTACAAATACTTTAATGGTGAATGCTCTGACGAACTGCAAACACTTGTACCTCCTCGACGTAACTACCCCCGACAAACCAGACAAGCTACTAAGTCTCATCCTTTTACAGTACAAGAAAGCCTTTTATTCCAATAGTTTCTTCCCCAGAGCTGCAGTCTGCACTGCAGTGCAGCTTTGGGGAAGAAACTGAGCTGCAGGTCTTTGGAACTTCCTTCCGGGATTCTGCTTTCCCAACTGTACTGATATGCAGAAGTTTAAGTGAACAAACATCTTTCTATTCATCTCATTTCATAATGCCCCTGCAAATTAAGTCCCTGATAGTAGCCCCCTGCTCAATGTGGCACTGTGCCTTGTTTGGGGTGAAAATTGAATAAAATATGTATATATAAAAGCCAAGTATTGCACATATGGGCAGGAGCTGCTAAAAACAGCCTATCCTGCCTTGGCAGAGTACAAAATAGACAGTGGCTTAGTGGGGGGTGCCCTTTTCTCTTCCCTGCAACCTCTCTCCCACATAAGAGACGTTGCGAGCCTGTCTTTTATCATTATTTCCATGTCAAGTGCTCGTCGGAGCTCCAATCTCTGTCCCCCCCCTCGCCAGTCTTTCACAATAAACACCCGTCTAGCTGAAACCACTGTCATTAATTTCCCCCATTCTTTATCTGTGCCTAAAATCAAAACGTAGATTCCATGAGCATTCTTTCTTAGAAGTGCAGTTGACACTGCAGTGTGCACGAGTGCACGACTGTGGAACTCTTCCGTTTGCCTGTTTCCCACCTGACTACAACTTGTATGTATTCACGTCCAACATAAACAAATTCCTGATGAACCGCCTCCAGCGTCGCCTCCTTAAATAAGACGCTTTATCAAATCTTGATGCTAGTGCACTTACTGATCCGCGCTATTTTTTTAATAGTATTTTCAAGTTTAATTAAAGTTTTACGATACCTGTTTTTATTCAATTGTTAGGTGAAAGTACATAACACCCCCCATCCCCATGTTAAGAATGACTTTCTAAATAATAAAGTTATTATTTCGGCACGGATCAATAAGTGCATGAGTACCTTAAAATTATATTTTCTTACGCAGACTTTTCAATAAATGTTTTTACAATTATATTTTCATACAATTTTATACAATAAATATTTTGGTTTTCAAATGGCGCTCTCGCCCAGTTTAAATAATTATGAATATGTCCTTTTCATTTTCTGTTTTTAATAATAATGTCTTCTTTTTATTTTCTGTCTTTAATAATAAAAAAATATGCACATTTCATGAAAAGCTTTCCCGTTTTCATTATCAAATCGAAACATTTCCAATTAAACAATTACGGATATATGTTCTTTCACTTTCTTCATTTACTTTTAGTGCTAAATGCACTTACTGATCCGCGCTACTTTTTAAATCGCATTTCCAAGTTTAATTAAAGTTTTATGATATGTTTTTTTTTTATTCAGTTGTAAGGTTAAAGTACAGAATAGGTACAAAACACTCACCCCTCCCCATATTAAGAATGGCTTTTTAAATAATAACGTTATTCCACTTACGTTTTTTCATAGTTCTTTCCGGAAGTAATTAACATCTAATTTATTTTTTTTATTTTTATTTATTTCCTATTTAGGCCATAGTTTAAAATACTGATTTCTCCCTCTGATTCTAATCGACATGTGGTCGAAATAAAATGGCGTCTCCATTTTCGGCAATAAACTGTAGAAGTACCAGAATCACTAGGAATCAGAAACTAAACTCAATTTTATCCGATTTCGATACCATAAAACTTTCGATTCCTGATTCCGATTAATCGTCCCAACCAACACTAGTACAGTAAATATGGCTCGAATAATGAAGATTTCAGCATTACAAGAAATCAATCTATAATATTCCAGGAAATGTAGCGACGGACAAAATGGACGCGATTTGTAAGCTTTGTTTTTGCGGAGTCTCTCTTTGAAATCTACCAAAAATTAGGTAATTTATCTCGAATCCATATAAAATTTTCACCGATTATTAAGTGAAGAACGAACTTTATTAAAGGTGTATTTTTTTATATTCGATATATATATATAATTTTGAATTTTGGAGGTGCCTAATATTCTATTTTCTTCCTCTCCACCCATACAGGAAATATATGTATGAAGAAAGAGTATATATATATATATATATATATATATACTCTTTCTTCATACAGGCCCCCCTCCTTCATTTTTTTTTTTTTTTTTTTTTTTTTTTTTTTTTTTGCCATTCTTACTAAAAAAAAAGAAAAAAAAGAAAAGAAGCTGGACGTGGACATATATTTCCTGTATGGGGTGGAGAGTTTATAAGGAAGAAAATAGAATATTAGGTACCTCCAAAATTCACCACAGAATTAACCCCCTCCCTATATGTAACACGATATAACTTTATAAGTTAATATTATCAATATAACTTTTGTATCATTTAAAAGGGCAAAATAAACTAGAAATAATTTTAAAAAAAATTTTTCATCGTACGAAAATAATGAAATTGTGAGACGAAAATCGTGTTTACATAATTGGCACTTTAAAATAACGTTCCCATGTAGTAAGCATTTCGAGCGCGAAAACCTACCCGTGTTTAATAAATCTAGGAAAAATCAACTAATAGATTTTCGTGAAATTTTCGATACATCGATTTTAGAGCAAGACTGGAGTTTAGGTGGAAAAATAATCTCTAACCCTTTATATTACATAAAAGGAACCAAACTCCCTAATCACCGTTATGTTACTATGCCAACAATATGAAAGCAATGATATCGTTATTTCAGATTTTATTTTAAAAAGCGGAACTTCATTTTTATAAAATAAACAATATGAAAACAACTTTTTTAAAAAAGGAATAACCACTTATTTTCTACAGAACTTTTTTTTTGACGCTTCTACACTATCAGAACGAAATTTTGGAACTCGTGATACTGAATTTTACATGAAAACAATGATATCTACGTTTTACTCGTATTTTTAAATTACCCCAAAATTACGAAAATCGATAAAATAGAGAATCATTTAATAAAGAAAATAAAAATAGAATTTCAAGAAAACGATCGTATTTGCTTATGTAAGAGGCAGGAGAGTTATAAAAGGAGGTAATTTTCCGTTTCGATATAAAAAAATAGCTGCAATTTTTCACCTGCTTACACGATTGCAGTTTAGTTTAATAATTCAGTAATATTCAGGTAATTTCGAATGCATAATTTGGAAGCTAACATTGTAATTTGACAAAAAAATCAGTAGAAACCATTTTTTTTTTTTTCTGAAAACTCCATTTATCGACTACAAAATTTTGTTCTGATAGTGTAGAAGCGCCCTCCCTTTTTTTTATGTTTTAAACAATATAAATAGAACTTTTTTTATGGTTTTAAACAATATAAACCTTCATTTTTATTTAATTTTCACCAATATAAACATATTTTTTGTATTTTTTTATGTTTAATTTGTAACAATATAAATAGAATTTGGTCAATGTCAAGTTTCTTTCCAACTCCTCAAAAAACTTTAAAATGACGATATTTATAGGTTGTCGGTGGTGCTGAAAATGAATATCACATTTAAATCTGGGGCAGATAAGTAGTTTTCATGATATAAAGAAATTACTTTTTCAAAAGTGGGGGATCACTTTCCTATTATAAATTTAACGTAAAATGATCACCTACTTTCTGGCCACCTAGTAATTTCTTCATATAAAACAAATTTAACCGTGGTATTCGGCGCTATTTTCTTACTCAGAGATTCGTTCATTTTTTTCATCTCCTAATTTAGGACGCTAATTATGTTGCCAGTAAAACATACTTTTGTTTTTCGTTCTGTTTTCATTATAGAACTTGTATAGTTGTTGACAGGTGCTTCTGCAATTTAATATTTCACAAAAAATTCTGTTTACATCACCATTTATCAAGGCCCAGGGGCCACTCGAGGATAAGGGTTAAAGAGTGTACGGTAGTCAATTGGACAATATAGTAATTGTCAGTAATGGAAATTCAGTAAATTTGTTAACTTAAGGTGAATGGCTTATCAAGAACTTGTTTACATTGGACTTGAAGACAATCAGATTGTAGTCAGCTGGAAAGCAGGAAAACGGAAGACAGTTCCACAGGTGTGCAGTTCTAAGAAAGAAGCTTTGTTCATGGAATCTACGTTTAGGTTTAGGCACAGGTAAAGAGTAGGGGAAATTATTGATAGGGTTTTTCAGGTAGACAAGTGTTTCTTGTGAAAGTTTGGCGAGGGGGGACCATAGATTGAAGCTCAGTCGAGCACTTGCCATGAAAATAACAATAAAGTAAAGACAAACGCTACATCTCTATGAGATAGAGATTGCAGGGAAGAAAAAGGACATCTATGAGGCTACGAAGTCTATTTTGAACTCTATCAAGACAGGATAAGTCCTTTCTAGCAGCTCCTGCCCAGATGTGGCAACAGTACTCCATCCTTGGATGAACTTGGCTCTTATATAGATATAGAATTGCATCAGCAGTGAGATATCTACTGAATCGATAGAAGGATCCCACTATTTTTCCAATGGCTTTGGCAACAGATTTGATGTACGTGTTCCATTTCAGATCAGGAGTAAAGGTCAATCCCAGAAGCTTGCCAAAACATGAAGCCTCCCATTCATTTCGATTGATGCCAGGTGGGGATCAGAGCGTTGATGATGTAAAGATAGAAGCTTGGTTTTAGATGCATTAAAAGTAACCAGCCACTCTTTTCCCCATTGTACCACATGCTCGAGATCAGAGGAAAGAGAATCGGAGAGAACTTGGTCATTTACAGTCTTAGATGTGCTACCATAGATGGAAGTGTCATCAGCATAAATGTCTACGAATGATGTAAGAATGTGATTTAGAAGATCATTAATGTAAATCAGGAAGAGAGTTGGGCCCAGGATGAACCCCCTGAGGGACTCCAGCATTGCTTCTGATTTCTACCCATCAACTACGACTCTTATTAAGCTATCAGAGAGAAATGATTTGATAATTGAGAAGACATTTCCAGCTATACCATAGCTGGAGATCTTATGAAGTAAACCTTTAGGCCATACCCTATCAAAGGCTTTTGATATGTCAAGAGCAATTGCCCTAGAAAGGTTGCCTCCATCGAGATTTGCTAATCCTATGAGATATAACTGTAAGTACATCTGCTGTAGCTCTAGCAGAACGGAAACCATATTGAGTGTCACTAAGAAGGTTATTTTTGTTGAGATGGTTGATTACTTCTGTATTTAACAGATTCCAGCAACTTAAGAGACTTATTGGCCTGTACTGAGAGGGGGATGAGCGATCACCTGAATTCTTAAATACAGAGCATACTGATGAGATTTTTCCAGGGTGATGGGAAGCAATTTTCCTTAAGACAGCGTTTAAACAGTTTTGTAAGTATGGGCGCTAGTTCTGGTTGAAGTTTTTTGAGTACTATAATTAGAATACCGTCAGGGCCGGTTGCTTTACTGGAATCAAGGGTTTTGATTAGCTTGCCAACATCACGTACAGATATTTGTATATCACATAGTGTGTTTTCTGATACAGGAACAAATATTGGAGGTTGGTGGCCTTGGTCGAAAAGGGTAGAATTGGTTGCAAAGTTCTTGGCAAAGAGTTTGCCTTTGTCTTATGCTGACAAGATTACCTCAGGTCCATTGATGATAGTTGGGATAGATCACACCTTTCTGTTCAACATTCTGTTTGCTATTTGCCAAAACTGGTGAGAACCAAGCCGCTGCTCAGCTACTTTGGACTTGACGGACTGAGCATACAATTCTCTTGTGTTTTTTACTTTCTTACAATGGTTGCTGGCAGTTTTGAAAGCAGCTTTAGTCTCAGTACATCTATTACGTTTGAAGCAATGGAAAAAGTGATTTCTGTGCGCAATGGCAGCAGCACATTCTGGAGAGAACCACAGTTGGCTGTTAGGTTTTCGCTGGAACTTTTTTGAGGGTATGAAATGCTCAATACCTACAATTAACCATTCTGTCAGGTCTGATACTATAGAGGACACATCCTTTTTAAATATGGAATGCAGAGGTAGATCTGATATAAATGTTCAGAAGCTATCCCAGTCTGCCATAGAGTATCGATATATTGTACGATGGAGAGGTATATCTGAAGACTTTTTACATTTCATTTTTATCTTACTTGATACAACAGAGTAGTCGGAAGATCCAAGTGGAGACAGAACAGAAACTGAATATAGTTCGGGCAAGTTGTGAGAAAAAGGTCTAGGAGATTTGCATACTGGCCGTCAGAGTTGGGCACACTGGTGGGTTCGTGAATAATCTGAGTGAGGTCATAAGCAATGGAGAAATGACAGAACCTCCCCTCATCATCGGTCTGAGTGGGTTAACCATTCCACATTGTGAACATTGAAGTCTCTACATACGTGAATGTTAGCTGAAGGATAAGCAGATAGCACGTGGTCAATTTTCTCAGACATGCTTTTAAAGATAGTAACTCCGCTGTTGTGAGGGCGATAGAGAGTAAATATAAACGCTGTAGTGTGAGCAAGTGCAACCTGGAAGCACATATAGGGTAAGTTAGGATCTTATCTGGAGATTTCCCTACCACAGGGAAAGCCAGATTTAATATAGGCACATATTCCATGCCGATCTTGAGAGTCAGATTTGGAATTTAAGTTAGAGTATCCTTTAATTACGAACTCATCTAGGAGAATAATCTGTTCCATGTCAGTTTCGCTTAGGAATATTAGGTCTGGTTACGTCTCCTGTAATTGCGTTTCAACCTTTTGGAAGGTTAGAACATAGACCCCTGATGTTGGAGTGGGGGTTCTACGTTGGAAGTTGAAGATCTGGGTTTAATCGTGTATTTTTTCTTGAAACTTTTCATGGAGTTTTGGGATTTGTGGATTAGGTTGACAGACTTACTTAGAGCAGGACGGAGAGGGAAAGTAAGAGAAAAAGAAACAATTTTTTTTTTTTTATTTTGTAGCACATGATAAGGTAAAGCTGTAACAATTACCCACTAATATGGCATTGAGAGGCCCCACCAGAAGCTATTGCATGGTCCAGAATCCATTCACCAAATAGCAATACAGCAGCCCCAGTACTTTGCACCTGCCGATAGGACAGCCTCCTTAGTGGTTAATCCAAAGTTCGGGTCCCTGACTATCAGGCGGATAACGTCAGCCCAGATAAAACGTATACCTCCAGCACCCTTATTAGTGACATAGCTACAAGGATAGACATAGAAACAGAAAATTTTCAATATCTCTGGTGGCTGTTTGTGAAAAAATACTGCTAATCTAGAAAGCAGCTTTTTCTTCTCCCTTTGTCAGAAAAATCACTCATTAAAAATGAGGACTGAGGGACAAATAAAGAGAAGCGAGAGTACCGGGAGCTGCTGATAATGCATCCAGAATGCATTCTCTACTCTCCATTTAAAAAAAAATAAATAAATAATAATGAATAAAAAATATTAAGTATTGTACTTAATAAAAGTCCAACTGATGTGATTAAGGGAAAGTACAGGAATAGATTCCCCTCTCACTAACTGAAAATAAATGGAATGATCGTAACTATTTCTGCTGTTAATAAAAAAAAAATTAATTTTTTTTTAAATTTTTTTTTTATTTTATTTTTTTTGCATTTTAATGCTCCATCTCTGTATTTTTCTGAAGTAAAGAGTTATATCCCATGTGAGGCTGACATAAAGAAGCAGATTCATGTCAATCAAGCAGACAAGTATTTTAAAATCAACAAAAAAATCATTGCTCAGGTCAGGCCAGCCTTATCTGAGGAAATCCATATTGATGAACCTATTGGGGAGCAAGCACTGCTGTTTTTGCTCATAAAAATGAGTTTGCTGAGTGCATTGCAGGGCTTCTGAGATAGTCCCTCCTCATCAAGTTTGCCTCAACCCACATAGGACCAATGGGAAAGAAGGATTTTCTCATGATTCTTATGGCTTTACATAGATAAATCCTTGAAGGCAGAGATCGTCAAAGCAGAAATTAGCTGCACAAGCATCTATTCTTTCAATGTCCGAATGGTCGTTGAAAAGTCAGCCACATGTCCCTGCTCAAACTCTTTCACATTTTCCTTCACACCAGCTTTTCCAATGTTGGCACAGCCTCCAAACTCCAAGACCCTCATCTTAAACTCCCTCTCAAAGATTTTCATCCTCAGACATGCCTGTTTCCTTGCTGACATCATCATCTGACTCCTTGAAAGATTTCTTTTCCAAACGACTCCCCAATGATGAAAGTATCAACAAACTCTTGGTGATATTTGCTGCAAAGGAGATTGCTATTATACAGAATGCGACAGAAAAATGAAAGTAGAAAAACACCACCACCACCATGATCAAGCAGCTCACTGTCAACATGGGGGGAGGGGGTTTATACTCTCCCCCCCCCCCAGGAGTCGCCATTTATCAAGGCCCAAAAATTACTTGAAGATAAGGGTTAATGAATGTAAAGTGGTAGTATAGTAATTGTTAATGGTGTAAGTTGGGTAGAATTTGATTATTTAAGGGGACGGTTCAACAAGAACTTGTTTACATTAGACTTGAAGGTTATCATACTGTAGTCGTCCAAGAAGCAGGCCAGCGGAAGAAAGAAGCTTTGTTCATGTAATCTGCGTTCAGATTTAGGCATAGAGTATGGGGGGAATTGTTGATAGTGGTTGTAGCTAGGCGAGTTTTTTGTGAAAGTTTGGCGAGAGGGAAGCTTGCCATGAAAATAACGATAGTAGAGATAGGCTCACAACGTCTCTTCTGTTAGAAGTTGCAGAGAAGAAAAAGAACATCACATACTAGGTTTCGAGGCAGGAAAGGCGCACTGAGCAGTTAGTTCCTGCTCAGATGTGATAAAAGTACTCCATTTTAGGATGTACTTGGCTCTTTGCAAAACTGATTGGTATTAACTGGGTTAAATGTGATTTTTAGTATCACATACAATGAACCAGCATCAGCATTTCATTTAAAAACTTCCAAAATGAGGAATGGTTTTATTGTACACAGCATCTTCGGTGCTGTATGCTTCATGAGATGGTGCCTATTGTCCTCATTGACTGAAATTTATAGAAAGTTAACTTGAGTTTTAGAAATATTTAGCACAATATTTAGTGCAAGAAAAGAAAAGAAAAATTATCCCGGTAGTTGAAAATGTAGCTTCGCTTGTTTTTGGTAACATTTATTCGTTGTGTATTCATTTATTTTGCCCCCTTTTCTTCCTTTCTTATTCGGAAAAATCATCCACCAGACGAGAAGCAAAAAAAATAATAAATTTAAGAATTTATAGTGTCTGTTTTACAGGTAAATTTAACAGAAAATGAGCCTCCATATCCAAGTAATTCTAACGTTTAAGGACAGTTAACCAAAGATTGCTATATGTAAGTTCTGTGCGTTTGTGTATGTGGGAGGTTACTTTTTAAGTGATAATATGCGGGTTTTATGAACTTACCAGTCAAACTTAGGGTAAGTTGTAAAAGAATTTAATGAACAATCATAATAATTTATAATGGCCTGAAAATGAAGACGATTTTACTTTAAAATATATATGCTAAACTGATCCCATTCTCTAAATTTTAAGTTAGTTGTTTTTTTGGGTTTTTTTTAATATGTTCACATAATTGCCTAAAAATATAGAATTTCATTTTGTCTGTGGTGTATGAGTTAGTTTACCTGTGATTCTATTTACTTGTCGTCCCCTACCCAAAGATAGTGTTAGACATAAGGTCGGTTTTTAATATAGGGAATCCAACTCTCCCAAAAGGGATACTCTGGATTGAAACAGCAATGAAACTTGTCTCAGTCTAGAAGGATTTTTCTGTCAGTGGCAGAGGACATAAAGGATAAAGTGTAATATCAGAACAGATACTACACTTTGAATTATTTATTGGGTAAAATATATAGCATATTTTCACAAATTAGGCACAATACCATCAAATGTGTGAGAAATTGGAAGTTGTGAGGGATTTAGTGGGCTACGCTAGTTTTAAATGGGAACTAAATCATCTCTCCAATGATATTTAAAAATAAATATTTCTTCATACTTTATTCGGTTATTTAGAAGCTATGTGTTCTTAGTGCTCGGTAAAATTGCAAGGAATAAATAGCAGGGTAAAAGTGGCAATGGCAAAAATGGTAAAAATGGATAAATAGGGAAAAACCGCATTTTAGTAACAGAAAATTATGACTGTTGGAGAAGTGCCGGGCTCAGCTCTCTACCCTCTAGTTTAAAATATGGCTAACCCCTCACTGCCAAAATTTAAAATGACTATTTGTAAATAAGTATTTACACTGATGGGAGGTGTTAGGTTCTCACTCATATAGTTTAAAAGAGGAACACGGCATCCCTTCATACTTGAAAATAAATATTTTGAAAAGTATTTACTCACTCGGTAAAAATCGTGAATGAATTTCAGGTGTCCGGAAAATTGGGCAACAGAAAAGGGACCATTTTGGCCAACTAGGAAAAAATAAATATTGATTAATAATAAATTGTAGAACAGTTCTTGTGGGGGATATTGTTTTAAAACGAGGCTAACCCGCTTCCCTCCAATTTTTTGTATTAATATAATAATTGTTGAAGAACTAGACGAGTTCATAATTAACGGATACTCAAATTTAACAGCTAAATCTGACCCCCAAGATCGCCATGGGCATGGAATATGTGCCTACATTAAGGATGGCTTCCCGTGTGGCAGGGATATCTCTAGAGAAGATCCTAATTTACCCTATATGTGCTTCAGGGTTGCACTTGCTAACACCACTGCATTTATATTTGCCCTCTATAGGCCCCACAACAGCGGAGTTACTATCTTTAAGAGCATATCTGAGAAAATTGACCACATACTGTCTTCACATCCCTCGGCTAACATCCACATATGTGGTGATTTCAACGTCCATAACGTGGAATGGCTGACCCATTCAAATAAGACAGATGACGAGGGAAGGTTTTGTCATGATTTTGCCATTGCTTATGACCTCACTCAGATTGTTCGCGAACCCACCCGTGTGCCCGATACACCCGGTCAATATGCAAGCCTCTTAGACCTTTTTCTCTCCACTTCCCCTGAGCTATGTTCATCTTCTGTTCATTCTCCTCTAGGATCCTCCGACCACTCCGTCGTATCAGTTAAGATAAAAACGAAATGTAAGAAGCCCCCAGACGTACCCCTCCACCGTACTGTATACCGATACTCTATGGCTGACTGGGATAGCTTCCGTACATTCATATCTGATTTACCTCTGCACTCCATGTTTAAAAAGAATGTGTCCTCTATAGTATCAGATCTGACCGAATGGTTAATTGTAGGCATAGACCAATTCATACCATCTAAAAAATTTCAGCAAAAACCTAACAGCCAGCCATGATTCTCCCCAGAATGTGCTGCTGCTATCGCGCACAGAAATCACTTTTTTCATAGCTACCAACGTAATAGATGCACTGAAACTAAAGCTGCTTTCAGGTCTGCCAGCAACCACTGTAAAAGAGTAATCAAAAATGCAAGAGAGCTATATGCCCAGTCTATTAAATCCAAGGTAGCTGATCAGCGGCTTGGATCCCACCAGTTTTGGCAAATAACAAATAAAATCCTGAACAGAAGTGTGCGTTCTATACCAACCATTATCAATGGACCAGAGGTCATCTCGTTAGCGTCAGACAAGGCCAAACTATTTGCAAAGAACTTTGCAGCTAATTCTACCCTATGCGACGAAGGCCATCAACTCCCCATATTTCCTCCTATAACACAGAACAAGCTAGGTAACATACAAATATCCGTGCAGGAGGTCGCCAAACTAATAAAGAACCTAGATTCCAGTAAAGCAACTGGCCCTGATGGCATCCCAATTATAGTGTCAAAAAAGCTTCAACCAGAACTTGCTCCCATACTTACGAAACTATTTAAGCGCTGCCTTAAGGAGAAGTGCTTTCCGACTCCCTGGAAGACCTCTTCAGTTTGCCCTATATTTAAGAATTCAGGTGATAAGTCATCTCCCTCTCAATACAGACCTATAAGTCTCCTGTGTGTTATGAGTAAGTTGCTGGAATCCATATTAAATAGAGAAATAGTCAACCACCTCAGCAGGAATAACCTTCTTAGTGACACACAATATGGTTTCCGCTCTGCAAGATCTACCGCAGATGTGCTGACGGTTATATCCCACAGGATAAGTGAAACTCTTGACAAAGGCTTCCTTTCTAGGGCAATTGCTCTTGACATATCAAAGGTCTTTGACAAGGTATGGCATAAGGGTCTACTTCACAAGATTTCCAGCTACGGTATAACGGGAAATGTTTTCTCAATCATTAAATCATTTCTCTCCGATAGGCTCATAAGAGTAGTGGTCGATGGACAAAAATCGGAGGCCTGCAATATAAATGCTGGAGTCCCCCAGGGGTCAATCCTGGGCCCAACTCTCTTCCTGATCTACATCAATGACCTCCCTAAACACATACTTAAATCATTCGTTGACATCTATGCTGATGACACAACCATCTACGGCAACACATCAAAGGATGTAAATGACAAAGTTCTCTCTGATTCTCTCTCCTCTGATCTCGAGCGCGTAGTTCAGTGGGGGAAGATGTGGCTGGTTACCTTTAATGCATCCAAAACCAAACTCCTATCCTTACATCATCAACGCTCTGATCCCCATCTGGCATCAATTGTGATGGATGGCTCTCGTCTGGGTGAGGCTCCGTGTTTTGACAAGCTTCTGGGTTTGACCTTTACTCCTGATCTGAAATGGAACACGTACATCAAGTCTGTTGCCAAGGTCGCTGGAAAGATGGTGGGATCCTTCTACCGCTCGAGAAGATATCTCACTACTGATGCAATTCTCTATCTATATAAAAGCCAAGTACGTCCAAGGATGGAATACTGTTGCCATATCTGGGCAGGAGCTGCTAAAAACAGCCTATCCTGCCTTGACAGAGTACAAAATAGACTTCGTGGCTTAGTGGGGGATGCCCTTTTCTCTACCCTGCAATCTCTCTCCCACAGAAGAGACGTTGCGAGCCTGTCCTTGTTTTATCGTTATTTCCATAGCAGATGCTCGTCTGAACTCCAATCTCTGGTCCCCCCTCGCCAATCTTTCACGAAAAACACCCGTCTAGCTGAATCCACTGTGAAAAAATTCCCCCACTCTATATCTGTGCCTAAATCAAAACATGGATTCCATGAACAAAGCTTCTTTCTTAGAACTGCACGCCTGTGGAACTCTGTTCCGTCTGCCTGCTTCCCTCCGGACTACAACTTGGATGTCTTCAAGTCCAATGTTAACAAATTCCTAATGAACTGCCCCCTTAAGTAAACACTTCAGCAAATCTCCTCACTAACTTTATGTACTTGCAATAACCCTTATCCCTGAGTGGCTTCCGGGCCTTGATAGGTGGTGATCACTGTGTAAAAAAAAAAAAAAAAAAAAACTTCTAAACTGGGGTCATTTTTATTTTTGTTCTGATCCGAAATCGAATCCAGAATCAAACTTTTCTTTTCGCCACAAAAAGTTATAATTGCGATGGGTGAAAAATGAAAACGGAATAAAAAACACCGATAATTTCACAAGAATACATTATTTACATCTTTGTACCGTTTTACACGTAACTATTTAAAAATGAAATATAAACATTGCCTATAAACACTCATTATTATTATAAAAAAATAAATAAATATAAAACGATTAGGAATTTAAAATAGAGGGTCAATTTCAGAAATAAATTGAACGTAAAATGAGCTGCTTTTCCAAAACATTGTAGTGTGTTACCAATTTTAAATTATGTGCGCTTATTGGAGGAGGGGGTGTCTACTTTTTAAGCGATTACACATGGTTTTACAACGTTGCAAATCAAACTTAATTTAGTGGGAAACAATTTAGTTAACATCCATAAAGAATTAGGGTGGCCAGAAACGATGATCATTTTACGTTAAATTTATATTTGAAATTGATCTCACACTCTAAATTCTAAAATGATCGCGGTACTTGTGCAGTTTACGTTCCCCATTAAAAAACGAAAATTAATTTAAAAAAAACAATTATATTCTACGTACCCGTTATGGAATGAAGTTCTCAAAAAAATTTCACTTAATATCATCAAGTAGTTTTGTTTTTATCGCTAAAAGCATTCATTCGAGGCATTCGAAACAGTCAATCTAAACTACGCCATTAGCATTGATTTTGGTCGAAATATAATGGATTACTTCCCTTTGATATCAATTAAGCGATTTATTAGAGAAATTCCATGTTCCCGAGATTGAAAAAAAGCTGTAAAAACAAAACTACTTGATGAAATTAAGTGAAATTTTTTTTTTAGAACTTCATTCCAAAACGGGTACATAGTTGTTTCTTGAAATTTTCGTTTTTTGATAAGGGCCATAAACTGCACAAGTACCATGATCGCTTTTCTTTCCGTCAATTTAAAAAAATGTTCTAACACATAATCTATAAAAGTAATATTTCATTTTGGAATCAGGATTTAGCTGCGTGTTAATCTACAAAGTCGGCGTCATCATCATTTTGACTTCGTTTTGTTTTTGTTTTGTTTTATTTTTTATAGCAAAGTAAATCAATTTAATAACCTATCAAATTTTTATAATTAAAATAAAATTTTAGTTCATTCATAAAGAGAAGGCACAGAAAGCTCACGCAATCTCACGTTAAAAATGTTTTTCTAAATAGTAGCATTATTATTTAGAAATTCGTTCGTAACAATCAGAGGTGGTGTTGTTAAATATGTTGTTCTTACATTGTTTTCTTATTTTGTCTACCAATCTTTGAATATTTTCAACTATTTAACTATTTATGTAAGTAGCATGTTATACAGTAAATACGAACTGATACAATATAGCTTTGTTTTAAAATCAAAATAAATGTTTTGTTGTCTTATAATTTTTAATCAATTACAGAGCAAACATTTGAGAAAAAATATACGCGGACATTACCCAGGGGTTTATGTAATAATTTGAAAATTTACGAAAAAAACAAAACAAAAACAAAACAAATCTCAAATTAAATATGTATACATTTTAAAAGAATCGGAATTGGATTGGAATCGGTAATTGTATCGGAATCGGGAAAAATTTTGGAATCGTCCAATCACTAATATATATATATATATATATATATATATATATCTCGCGAAAAAAAAATAAACCCTTCACTTAATCGTCAAATCAAACATTAGATACATTGAAATTTACATAGTTAAAAATTCTATTAAAAATAGAAAGTTTTATATTATTTTGCTTTTCATATGATAAAATTCAGGCTTTTATTTTTCTGAAAAAAAAAAATGTTGCTCAAGAATAATGGATTTTAATAAAAAATTTCTTTTTTTTTTTTTTTTTTTTCCACTTTTTGTCTGTGCCTATGCTACCCCCCCCCCCCCCCCCAAAAAAAATAATTGCTAAAAGTTATGTGGTCTAAAATGATTTTTTTTTTCTGTGGGGATTAATTAACCTCTCTCTGCAAATTCCAATTTCACAAACAGCCACCATGAAGTGGATACTTTCTATTTTACCAAATTATTGAATTGAACATAAAAAAACTATATTTACACTTAATCACTAAAAAACAAATGTGCGCATTTTGCAGCAAAACAAAACATAGGTCAAAAACAGGTATATAACAAATGTTACCAAAGGCAAGATAAATTACTCTTCTGAATATTTTTGTTGTTGTTAAACTTATTTTAACGTGTTTATTTACTGTGGAAGAAAAGTAATGTCGAGTCTTAAGTTAGAACAAGAAAAAATGTCTGACATTAGACAGTCATCTGAGAAGTCTCGATAATCGCTGAAAAGTCAGAAGTTAAACAAAATATTGGTAGAAACCTATCCAATGTTAACAATCGTGTAAAAATGTAATATTCTACCTGAATTTTAATTTTCAATTTTTGAGCGATTTAGAAACCAAATGACCTTCTAATGTCACTTTTTTTTTCTTGTTCTATAGGTACCTCAAAAGTGCACAACAGCTTTAACCCCCCCCCCACCTATGTAATATAATTTAAGTTAATATTACTTTTGTACCACTTAAAATAAGCCTAAAATAAACTAAAAATAATTTTTTTAAAGTTTTCAGCATATGAAAATGTGAGACTAAAATAGTGTTTGCATTATCGACACCATAAAACAATGTTCCTATGTAGTTGCTATTTTGACAATGAAGACATACACATGTGTTTAAATCAACTAATGGTCAGATTTTCATGAAATTTTCTCTGTTTATTCACTTTTGAATTGACTTATATTTAAAATATGGTTTTTGTAAAATATGAGAAAGCATGAGAAACACTCGTCTAGCTGAAACCACTATCAATAATTTCCCCACTCTGTGTCGAAACCTAATCGTAGATTCTATGAACAAAGTTTCTTTCTTAGAACTGCACACCTGTGGAGCTCTCTTCCTTTTGCCTGCTTTCCGGCTGACTGTAATATGGTCGTCTTCAAGTCCAATGTAAACAAGTTCTTGATGAGCCGTTCCCCTTAAGTAATTCAATTTACCAAATTTCCACTACTAACAATTACTACAACATTGTCCCATTGACTACTGTACACTTATTAACCCTTACCGTCAAGTGGCCTCCAGGCCTTGATAAGTGGAGACCCCTTTGTAAATAAAAAAAAGTGTCCTCCTCCCATCCCTTTTGCGCTTCCCCGTGTCTCATCGTGTGACATCCCTTTTGCGCTCCCCCGTGTCTCATCGTGTGACGTCCTTTTTGCACTCCCCCGTGTCTCATCGTGCGACGTCCCTTTTGAGGTCCTTCGTGTCTCAATGTGCGACGTCCCTTTTGAGGTCCCTTGTGTCTCGTCTCGTCGTGCGACGTCCCTTTTGCGCTCCCTCGTCATGCGACGTCCCTTTTGCGCTCCCTCGTCGTGCGACGTCCCTTTTGCGCTCCCTCGTCGTGCGACGTCCCTTTTGCGCTCCCTCGTCGTGCGACGTCCCTTTTGCGCTCCCTCGTCGTGCGAGAGGTTTACTTGGCCAAAAATGTGGTGAGACAACAACTACGGATGGCAGTAATTGCTGAGAATGCAGTTAGGAGATTAGAGGTTCCTATCCGTCGCGGTTACCACCTGACGAAGGCCAGAGGAATAGTTGGCCGAAACGTTGTGAAAAAAACAACAACCAATAAAAGATGAAAAACAACACGTAATAAAGATGAGAATAATAGTCCGAAATAAAAATAAATTAATATAAAGGCTTTCGTTAAAAAAAGAGAATCCTTTCTTCTGTTCCTTGAAACGAAATCTACATGTTGAGTCCATTAGAAGATAACAAAACCATTAAAATGAGATTTAAAACGTTACACCTCTATAGTGCTAAAAGTATAAAATTTCATATTAATATTGTTTTATCTGGTAGAGCCATGCTGAGAACCCTCTTCATTGTTTCAATAGTGTTCAAAATCAACAAATTTCTTTCTTCCTCTCTCTCTCGCTCGTGCACAAGTAGACTGCTGCTCTAATCTGTTATATGATTGTCTTTTTTCAAATAACCTTTCTTGTAAACATCAGATCAGAGTTCTAGTTCTTTATCTATAGACAATCAAGAACCTAGGTTCACAACAAGGACATGGATACATAATAGATCAGGGTTTCCCAAACTTCAGAACAACATGGAGCCCCTGAGCAGAGCAAAGGTTTTTCACAGAGCACTAACAAGATAATTTCTAAAATAAATATGAAAAACGTTCATTTCAAATTTTAACACTAATAATAATGTTTACAACCACTTTCTGTTTTTGATTAATCAAAAATTGTTACGTTTTTTTTTTTTTGTTTTTTTTTAATTTATTTTTTATTTTATTTTCCATAAACCATCCTGAAACTCTTTACATCTGTAGTTATGTATCATCATCTCTTTCCAGTAAAGAGGGTCAAGAATTAAATGTCTGCAGCCATTTAATTTTTCCATATAAAGCATTTGTCCCTCTTTAAGAAAGGGCTTCCGGAACACTTTGGGAAACCCTGTAATAGATTATACTCCTTATTGGTAAGCAGTTGCGTACAGCAACGTTTCAGTTAGCCAGCAACGGATACTTTTGAGATATCACGGTTCTAATGTAAATTGTATTGTAAACTTGTATAGCATTCTCACACCAATAAATTCTGTTTTATTGATCTTTTTGCTTTGTATCTTTTTACTTTCAGAATTAAATCATGTCTACCAGTCAGAAATTCCGTAGTTTTGTTGATGAACCGATGGGAGATAAGCCAGTGGATGCGTTGGCTGGAATTGGTGAAGTTCTTGGAACCCGACTTAAGGAACAAGGATTTGAGAAGGTCACATGCTCCATCATTTATTTCCTTGCATATAGATTTGTACACACATGAGCAGTCCAGATTAGCTAAGAAATGAATAAAATCTGTAGCTACTAAAATGCTTGTCTTTGGGCGATTGAGGACTCATCCTATACAAATAGATTCTGCTCATCAATCAGTCACAATTTTTGGTCCCCTAGCAAAGGAGTGATTGGATCTTGTAATTCACTCTCATTTTGAGATTTTGTTCGTTTGTTCAAACTTTTCTCAATAACCATGGCTTTGATTTTTAGGAAATTTTGCACAAACATTAGTCATGGTGAAAGTAATTGCTTTACATGTGGAGAAGTATCCTGCATGCTCATCTTGTTTTTTAACGTAAGAAAAACATTTTGAAATTTGTTTAATTTTGAAACATCTTACTTCCAGAAATGGAGAATATTGCATTAATAGAAATAGATTAAATGTATAACAAACATAGCAGATGCCATGGAAATCAAAACTATGAGATCTTCAATCTGAGGTTCTACCAATTGACCTATTTGGACTTTCTTATAAATAGAGTTTAAAACATTACCTTAACAAAATAATTATAGTTTTGGCATCGTGTTATACATTTTTTTTTCTGAATTCAGTCATAAACGATAATAAAAACTTAATAAATGGATGGATAAACATTATTAAGTGTTGGAAATTCTTAATCCAAAACAATTTATTTTGCTTTAACTGTGTATTGTGTATGTTTTTTTTTGTTTTTTTTTTTTAATGATTTTATAAATTTCCCAGACTACCAAAATTATGACTTGGAGGAAACATACTTTTGCTAGTTGAAATATTATTATTATTATTATTATTATTATTATTATTATTATTATTATTATTATTATTATTATTATTATTTTTAAATCCAATTTTGGGGGAGTCTTATGACCTTTATTACTATTTTTAATCAAATACACCTCAAAACACTATTTTAGCCATATTATGACTAAAAATGAAGTGTAACTTTATTATCTTCATAATATAAAAAGAAATTTTAAAAATTTGCTATAGGGGATCAGCATTTGGGCAATTCTAATTATATTTGGAAGAGTTATTACCTCTCCAAATTACTCAATCCATATAATAGAATCTATTGAACAGACTCCAATAATGAAATTATTCTCCCTTTTTAAAATATAAAAATCTTTATCAAAATTATAGTTTACTTCACTTCAAAAATCAATATCTTTCTTAATCTGTGTGTTCCACTTTTTATTGGAAACTACTGTACTGATCTGACTGAAAATTTGTATGGATCTTTGTTATAAGATGCAACAAGCTAAGTATTACATTATCTGTTTGATGCACAGTAAGATATTAATAATAGGGATTAGTATTTAAGCACAAATTTAACCATATTAAATCATCAATTTGACATAAATGCACTCATTCTAACTAAATCAATGGTCTATAACTTTTTCCCGTTTTTAATAGGCTAAAAAGTCTAGTTATTAAATAGTTGAACTGTCTGTCTTTGCAGCACAATACTGTGGTGCTTTCCAGCTGACTATAACATGATTCTTTTCAAGTCTAATATAAGCAAGTTCTTGTTGAGCTGTCCTCTTAAATAATAAAACCATACCCAAGTTCCACCATTACTGATCATCACTGTGTTGGCGTACTATCTACTAAACACTTTTTCACCTTTTATCCTGGAGTGGTCTCCGGGCCTTGATAAGCGGTGACCCCACCCCTTGGATTTTTTACCCTTCAGCCTTAAAGTGAACAGTTTTTAAGCCTTTTCTGAGATGTCTTTTTTTTTCTTGTTTTTATGTTGCTGCTTCTGTGCAGTTCTAGGAGATCTACCTTCCCAGGTTTTGCTGTCTCTCTTTGAAAAGTTTCAGGCTAATTAAAAAAAAAAAAAAGTCCCAAGCAGAAGAATTAAAATGGACCAAGTCTGATTAAATATATGTTTGCCCACATAAATGGTTAAATTCATCTAAAGAAGTGGTGCAAAGTGCTGAGATTTAATCTGTTCTGTAGATGAAGTAATAACGCATCAAAGAATCAAAATGTGATTAACGTCCAAAGAATAATTATTAAAAATAATTTTAAAAAATGTAATCAACACAAATGATTATATTTTCACTTTTGGTACTTCTGCGTTTTTTAGATAGGATTCTCAAGTAAAATTCAGTTTTTATGGTATCTTTTGTTTATTAAATTGTTAGGTGAAAGTACAGATTAGTTAACAAAGGCCACTATTCCCTACGTTGTTTCTAAATAACATTTTTAAATCAGCAGCACCTCACTTTTACCCGTTGGATTTTTTCCCTTGGCTCCAATGCCATTTCTGACATGTCTTTTTCTCTGTTGACTGCGGTATATTGTTCATCCTGTGCAGTTCTAGGAGGTTGAGTTTCTCTCTTTGGAAAGTGGTTAGTTTCAGGCTAACCACCCGAAGAATACTCAAATTCATTACATTTTTTTTTTTTTAACCCTGTTATGATGATATGTTTGTTTATTTATTTTTGGGGGGGGGGCACTTTTGACTGTTCAGTCATTAATATTTATAATCATTAGCATACCAATTTAATATTTATAAACATTAGCATACCAATTTAATATAAGATATCATATTAATATATTTTAATTTAATTTGTGGAAAAACTTTGGATAAAATAATTGCGAGTTCTGCATGGCATTTTTTAATTAATTTTTCTTGTACTTTTTTTATCACAAATATCGATTCTAGTTCATGATTTTTTTTTTTCGTACAAAAATAGGTCATGATTTTTTTTTTGTACAAATATCGATTCTAGTTCATAATTTTTTTTTTGTACAAATATTGATTCTAGTTCATGATTTTTTTTTGTACAAATATTGATTCTAGTTCATAATTTTTTTTTTCCGTACAAATATCGATTCTAGTTCATGATTTTTTTTTTGTACAAATATCGATTCTAGTTCATGATTTTTTTTTTCGTACAAATATCGATTCTAGTTCATAATTTTTTTTTTTCCGTACAAATATCGATTCAAGTTCATGATTTTTTTTTCGTAAAAATATCGATTCTAGTTGATGATTTTTTGTACAAATATCGATTCTAGTTCATGATTTTTTTTCGTACAAATATCAATTCTAGTTCATTATTTTTTTGGTACAAATATCGATTCTAGTTCATGATTTTTTTTTCATACAAATATCGATTCTAGTTCATAATTTTTTTTTCATACAAATATTGATTCTAGTTCATGATTTTTTTCGTACAAATATCGATTCTAGTTCATGATTTTTTTTTTTCATACAAATATCGATTCTAGTTCATGATTTTTTTTTCGTACAAATATCGATTCTAGTTCATGATTTTTTTTTTTCATACAAATATCGATTCTAGTTCATGATTTTTTTTTCGTACAAATATCGATTCTAGTTCATGATTTCTTTTGGTACAAATATCAATTCTAGTTCATGATTTTTTTTGTACAAATATCGATTCTAGTTCATGATTTTTTTTTTTCATACAAATATCGATTCTAGTTCATGATTTTTTTTTTTCATACAAATATCGATTCTAGTTCATGATTTTTTTTGGTACAAATATCGATTCTTGTTTATGATTTTTTTTTTTCATACAAATATCGATTCTAGTTCATGATTTTTTTTGTACAAATATCGATTCTAGTTCATGATTTTTTTTTTTCATACAAATATCGATTCTAGTTCATGATTTCTTTTGGTACAAATATCGATTCTTGTTTATGATTTTTTTTTTTCATACAAATATCGATTCTAGTTCATGATTTTTTTTTTTCATACAAATATCGATTCTAGTTCATGATTTTTTTTGTACAAATATCGATTCTTGTTTATGATTTTTTTTTTTTTGTACAAATATCGATTCTTGTTCATGATTTTTTTTGGTACAAATATCGATTCTAGTTTATGATTTTTTTTTTTTGTACAAATATCGATTCTTGTTCATGATTTTTTTTTGGTACAAATATCGATTCTTACATCAACGCTCTGATCCCCATCTGGCATCAATTGGGATGGATGGCTCTCGTCTGGGTGAGGCCCCGTGTTTTGACAAGCTTCTGGGTTTGATCTTTACTCCTGATCTGAAATGGAACACGTATATCAAGTCTGTAACCAAGGTCGCTGAAAGATGGTGGGATCCTTCTACCGCTCCAGAAGATATCTCACTACTGATGCAATTCTCTATCTATATAAAAGCCAAGTATGTCCAAGGATGGAATACTGTTGCCATATCTGGGCAGGAGCTGCTAAAAACAGCCTATCCTGCCTTGACAGAGTACAATAGACTTTGTGGCTTAGTGGGGGATGCCCTTTTCTCTATCCTGCAACCTCTCTCCCACAGAAGAGACGTTGCGAGCCTATCCTTGTTTTATCGTTATTTCTATGGCAGGTGCTCATCTGAACTCCAATCTCTGGTCCCCCCCCCCCTCGCCAATCTTTCACGAAAAACACCCGTCTAGCTAAATCCACTGTGAAAAATTTCCCCCACTCTTTATCTGTGCCTAAATCAAAACGTAGATTCCATGAACAAAGCTTCTTTCTTAGAACTGCACGCCTGTGGAACTCTGTTCCGTCTGCCTGCTTCCCACTGGACTACAATTTGGATGTCTTCAAGTCCAACGTTAACAAATTCCTAATGAACCGCCCCCTTAAGTAAACACTTCATCAAATCTCCACACTAACATAATGTACTTGCAATAACCCTTATTCCTGAGTGGCTTCCGGGCCTTGATAAGTAGTGATCACTGTAAAAAAAAAAAGATTCTAGTTCATAATTTTTTTTTGTACAAATATCGATTCTAGTTCATGATTTTTTTTTGTACAAGTATCGATTCTAGTTCATGATTTTTTTTTCGTAACAATATCTATTCTAGATCATGATTTTTTTTCGTACAAATATCTATTCTAGTTCATGATTTTGTTTTTCGTACAAATATCGATTCTTGTTCATGAATTTTTTTTTCGTACAAATATCGATTCTTGTTCATGATTTTTTTTTTTTTTTTTTTTTTGTACAAATATCGATTCTAGTTCATGATTTTTTTTGGTTTAAATATCGATTCTAGTTCATGACTTTTTTTGTACAAATATCGATTCTAGTTCATGATTTATTTTCATACAAATATCGATTCTAGTTCATGATTTTTTTTGTACAAATATCGATTCTAGTTCATGATTTTTTTGTACAAATATCGATTCTAGTTCATGATTTTTTTGTACAAATATCGATTCTAGTTCATGATTTTTTTTGGTTTAAATATCGATTCTAGTTCATGACTTTTTTTGTACAAATATCGATTCTAGTTCATGATTTATTTTCATACAAATATCGATTCTAGTTCATGATTTTTTTTGTACAAATATCGATTCTAGTTCATGATTTTTTTTGGTTTAAATATCGATTCTAGTTCATGACTTTTTTTGTACAAATATCGATTCTAGTTCATGATTTATTTTCATACAAATATCGATTCTAGTTCATGATTTATTTTCATACAAATATCGATTCTAGTTCATGATTTTTTTGTACAAATATCGATTCTAGTTCATGATTTTTTTGTACAAATATCGATTCTAGTTCATGATTTTTTTTTTTGTACAAATATCGATTCTAGTTCATGATTTTTTTTGTACAAATATCGATTCTAGTTCATGATTTTTTTTTTTGTACAAATATCGATTCTAGTTCATGATTTTTTTTGTACAAATATCGATTCTAGTTCATGATTTATTTTCATACAAATATCGATTCTAGTTCATGATATTTTTTCGTACAAATATCGATTCTAGTTCATGATTTTTTTTTTGTACAAATATCGATTCTAGTTCATGATTTTTTTTGTACAAATATCGATTCTAGTTCATGAATTTTTTTGTACAAATATCGATTCTAGTTCATGATTTTTTTTTTGTACAAATATCGATTCTAGTTCATGATTTTTTTTGTACAAATATCGATTCTAGTTCATGATTTATTTTCATACAAATATCGATTCTAGTTCATGATATTTTTTCGTACAAATATCGATTCTAGTTCATGATTTTTTTTTTGTACAAATATCGATTCTAGTTCATGATTTTTTTTGTACAAATATCGATTCTAGTTCATGATTTATTTTCATACAAATATCGATTCTAGTTCATGATATTTTTTCGTACAAATATCGATTCTAGTTCATGATTTTTTTTTTTGTACAAATATCGATTCTAGTTCATGATTTTTTTTGTACAAATATCGATTCTAGTTCATGATTTTTTTTTTGTACAAATATCGATTCTAGTTCATGATTTTTTTTGTACAAATATCGATTCTAGTTCATGATTTATTTTCATACAAATATCGATTCTAGTTCATGATATTTTTTCGTACAAATATCGATTCTAGTTCATGATTTTTTTTTTTGTACAAATATCGATTCTAGTTCATGATTTTTTTTGTACAAATATCGATTCTAGTTCATGATTTTTTTTTTTTTGTACAAATATCGATTCTAGTTCATGATTTTTTTGTACAAATATCGATTCTAGTTCATTTTGATTTATCGTACAAATATTGATTCTAGTTCATGATTTTTTTTTTCGGTACAAATATCGATTCTAGTTCATGATATTTTTTGGTACAAATATCGATTCTAGTTCATGATTTTTTTTTTTTTCGTACAAATATCGATTCTAGTTCATGATTTTTTTTTTTTCGTACAAATATCGATTCTAGTTCATGATTTATTTTCGTACAAATATCGATTCTAGTTCAAGATTTTTTTGGTTCAAATATCGATTCTAGTTCATGATTTTTTTTTTTTCGTACAAATATCGATTCTAGTTCATGATTTTTTTTGGTACAAATATCGATTCTAGTTCATGATTTTTTTTCGTACAAATATCGATTCTAGTTCATGATTTTTTTTGGTAATAATATCTATTCTAGTTCATGATTAATTTTCGTACAAATATCGATTCTAGTTCATAATTTTGTTTTGGTACCAATATTGATTCTAGTTCATGATTAACAAGTTAAGCATTTTGGATAGATTTCATTAACCCTGAGTTAGTCACCTAGGTGTTCCAAACATGGTTAGTCCCATAGTGTTTATACACCATAATAAAAAAATGCTTTTAATGTTATTATTTTGTAAAATATAGTTATCTTGCTGGTTCAGGATATATCTGCAGTCATTGTTGAACAGTTTGAATCACTTGTATCTTCTTGATATTAATATAAAATAATACAATAAAATAAATTATAAAACTAAGGAAAAATTAAAAAATAGATTTAGATCACTTTTATTTAAAAATACTCAAGGATTTGTTTGTGTTATTCTTTAATATCTATGATGAACACAAAATGTTTCCATAAATTGAAATAGCAAGAAAAAAAATGAAGTTCATTACACAAACATTACCTTTCAATCTGATTCACCTCCAAGGAAACTAAGATACAACTGTGCCATGCCATGTGTAGTATACCCTCACTGAATACGGAAGAAAGAAAAGAAATAAGTTGTCAACTAGGAATTATGAGCACTTAAGCAAAATTGGGGTATGGGATTCACGCAAGGTTAAATGTGATTTGTTGGGCTAACAATTATTTTTAAGATTGTCTCAACACCAAGTAAATTTAAATTAAATAGGGAAGGGAGAAAAAAGAAACAACTTACTCAAATGCAAACCGATGGAAAATAGGAAGAAGAGAATTGGATGGCATTACATGGGAGCAGGAGGAGTTGGAACAGTTCTTGGTGGCTGATGACTTTAGAAGAAAAGTTGAAGATTGTCACAAAACTAAAGAAGGAAATATTTTTGTAATGTCGACATACATAGTCGGGTTGAAGTTGATGTCTAAGCCGATATATTTAACCTGAAATTTACAATAAGAGAAGGTGCATCTAAATTTTCCTTTAAATGATTGCATTTCAATTTCTGTTAGTAATATGAGTTATCTCCCTTTCTGTTTCTTTATGGCCGTTATCTCATCCCCACTCTACCCTACCCCATAAAACATTTAAAATTCATAAACAATCTGAATTATTTACATTGATACACAAAATTTGAAAAAAAGGAGCGATTCCTATCATTCTCATGATTTCAACTCCATTCTATCTAAAACCTCTGTTTTTGCTTTTTATAACCTTTAATTGTATTATTTGAAATCCTCGGACTACTGTTCTCGTCTCGAGTATTATTTTTGGGACCCATAGCACAGTGGATAGAAACGTTGAATCTTTACAGGTCCAGGTGAACATTGTCTGATGATAGCAGTTTCAATCCTACCCAAAGCCGGCCAGAGGCTAAGTTGGCTAAAAACGTGAGACAGAAGCAAGTATGGAAGGTAATAATTGCTGAGAATGCAGTTAGGAGATTCGGAATTCCTATTCCGTCGCGTTTACCACCTGACAAAGGCCAGAGGAAGTTGGCTGAAACGTGAAACAACAACCAAAAGATGAGGATAGTAGTCTGCAATAAATAAATGAATATTATTTTCACGTTTTGATTAATGCAATCTTTGACCTTCAAGTGTATCTTGTTGAACTTGGAAATTGGCAAGGACTTGTGGCATAGTAGATAAAGTATTCGGTAAAATTCAGTTGTAAGTTACATTCTTCTGGTGTTTGAAGGTTCAATCCTCAGTGCAGGCAACATTAAATGTACAATTGCGAATTACTTAGGACTTCTCCTAGTCACGAACTGACAGAACAAGAGTATATTACTCTGGTGGATTAAATAAAGGGTTTCGTTTGAAATTGGGTGTAGATTTTCGAGTTTGACAGAAAGATTCATGAGTTTGACAAGATACAACTAAGGGAGATTACATCGACTGAAACCTGAAAATAACGCTCAAGATGAGAACAGTAATCTGAATAATCCAAATAATCAATCTTTATCTCAAAGTTGCTGTTTTATAGATTTTAATTTTTAATATCTTTTTTTAATCTTATTTTCAGGCTTTCAACGTGCTCGGCCAATTCTTGATTCTTAACAAAGATGAAGAGCTCTTTGTTGATTGGTTGCGGACATCCATTAATGCAAACAGTAAACAAGGCACTGATTGCTTTAAATGCCTAAAGACCTGGTGTGATAATTATCTTTGAGCTGTATTGCAGAACATTATTTTTGGATTAGAGGGTGCAGGCCACTTTTTCATGCTGTTTTTTTTTTTAACTTCCAAAACAAAAGTTTAAAATCATCATCGATATCATCATTGTTACATTAAACATAGTTTTTCTTTTATAAAGTTATTTTCTCTTTTCTTCTTCCACAGCACATAATCTGTGAAGCCTTATGTTAAATAGTAATTATTTAATGTCTGGTAATTTAAACTTGTTTATGGAAAGTTTCTACTCAAAACCCTCTTTAAAAAAAAAAAAAAATTCTTGAAAGATCTGAATATATGAATGCTTCATTTTTCTATTTAATTGAAATGACTGTCTGACAGGATACTTGGGGAGGTGGGGGATTTTTAAGCTTTTCTTACAATAAATTTAATCAGAAAGTTTATGTGGTCAGGCTCAGTACACACACACACAGCTTCATAAACATGGACTTACAGAATTACCCGGTTGTCACAAGTAATGAGATGTCCACCTAAATCTAAATAACTTTTACAAAGAACATAGGTATAATTTTTGCTTACAACAAATTCTAACTTTTCTATTTGGAATATGTTGTTGCTGATGATGCATTGTCACAATGACAACTTTATCTACAATAAAGGCAATATTTCAGTGATTGAGCTTTAAATACACAAGTTTGTGTTTTGGTGATCTTTTTTTTTTTTTTTTTTTTTTAATGCATTTTAGGTGAAAATATTATTACGTACATAGGTGTCATGCTGAAATTAGTACAAATTCCGAAAAATGATCTAGTAGATGATGTGCTAGAAGTATTTTAAATAATAAAAAAAAAAAATCTGCCACGAATATTCCAGATATCTGTATTAAAGATAGCAGTATGGATTTAGGCAAAATTATTGATTACAGTTACCTCCCCCTGGATCTTACAATCTCTCCACCATTTAAAGCAAAGTTAAAAACTCAATAAATCACTAAACTAAAAAAAAAAATTTCATTTTTACTTGTAATTATTTTTATACTGGATCATTTTTCGTAATTTTTTGGAATTTATATTAATTTTGGGGAGAAACGTAAGTACATAATAATACTTTTACCTGAAATGTGTTGGCTTAAAAAATCACTAAAATGTTTAATAAACACAAAGTGAAAGGTTTTATATTTCTGAAAACCTTTTATTTATTTATTTATATATATATATATATATATATATATATATAATTAAGAAAATAATTTGAGTTAAATCCAACACCATGTTGAGTTATATGTGAAAAAAGTGAGGAAACATATAAACTCAAATCAACTGTTTTGCATTTCGTCTTTATTTATCAAAAGACTTCATGATATTCATTAGTCATGCACGCGAATTTTATTTTATTTGCTTTTGTATCTGCCTATGCACACACACACACACACACACGCAATCATATATGTGCACACATCTTCGTTATGCATTTCTTAAATAGTATGCCTATATTGTTTAGTATATTTATTACTTCAAACAATATACTGTGTAATGCTGCAACGCAGAAGGTTTGCTAACTCAATAAATAAATAAAAAATTCCACATATATGCTTCGCTAAAAATCTAGTCTAGATTATGCTTGACCATGAGATCAACTATAAGTCAGGAATATTCAGTTTGACTGTTTTTTTATTTTGGGTAATTTGCTCTATATATTAGGCATAAAACTTTTACACAGACATTTGGTTACACATTTGTAGACATGTTTCAGTCAAACCTATGAATTAGACTTCTTCACATCAGACTTTATTTTTTTATGGTTAAAGAAAATGAGAAAAAAAAATTAACTGTTGAGAAAAGTTTGGTCCAAAGAAATCTAGCGATTTCCTAGCTTTGATCAAAACATGTGTGCAAATGTGTTGCCAAATAAAGTTTGTATAAATAAAGTTTTATGCTTAATAAACATGTATATTTATTATTAAGTACTTTTTTATAAACAAGGATCTGCTAGATATTTTATCCTGTGGATGTAAATCTACCTGGAAAATATTTAAAAAAAAAAAAAAAAAAAATTTATTAAAGAAATTGCTCCAGACAAGATGTAAAGCCACTTAATGTAAGGAGCTAAAATGTATTGATTAGCCATCTGTACTGGGGCCTCTGGAACAGTATTCAAATACCACCCCTTCAATGAAGGGTGGTATCTAAACACCTATTACCTCAGAAACCTCTGGTACAGATGGATAATTGTTCTTGTATGATATTACTTACTAACAGTTGCATAGTTGAGGTTTCTGTTATTTCTTCACGCACACACACACACACACACATATATATATATATATATATATATATATATATATATATATATATCCTTGTTTAACAAACCAATACAAAACTAACATTTTTTAAAGTCTAAAAAAATATATAAAATTAGTAAATGATTCCCTCCCCCTCCAAAATATTTTTTTAACAAATCCTGTATCCCCCTCCCCCCTCTATCCCTTTTGGTCACAAATAATTGAATATTTTCCATCTTTGTTTGTATTTTTCAAATATCACATATTTTTAATCGATTATTAAATAAATATTAAATAAAATGTTCTTAAAAAAGTTTTTATTTTGGTTATTTTAATTTGTTTGCATGTCCTTTACTCTCTTGAAATCTTTAATAGATTTGTTGGTCCCCCGATAAAGAAGGGATTGAACCAAGTAATTCACGTCCATTCGTTTGTTTGCTCTTTTCTCAATAACCACTCCTTGAATTTTTAAATTTTGCACAAACGTTAGTCATGGTGAAATTAAGTTTTGCCAGAACGGATTTTCTGGGATAACTCTGGTTGCTCCCCTAAAAGGCATTATAGGAGTAAAATTGCCCTCAAATCATTCATCTGTTCATTTGTTTTCAGTTTTCTCAATAACCACTCCTTGTATTTTCTTTTTAAATTTTGCACAAACATTAGTCATGGTGAAAGTAAATTTTTCACTCGTGGAGGGATACCCTGCATGCTTGGCTTGTTTGTTTTTAAAATTTTTTATTTTTGTGGCACCCTACCCCAGCTGCTCTTTTAAAATTTTACAAATATAGTTTATTCCTATATTCAGTGAATATCCACATTCGTTAAGACGTGTATCTGTCTGAATCAAATAAATACACTTAAATACAATATTTTAATTTATCCAGATTTCATATAATGCATTCAGTAGAAGAACGACGTAAACGCCAAAAGTTGAGATTTTTTTTTGCAAAACACGTAAAGTATCAAGGAGAATCTAATCACAAAAAATTATTGCTGAATTAAAAATATTTGTATGAAAATAAGTGTTTGAATATTTGATATATGTCCGTTGAAATGTGGATACTTAAGACCATAGATTTTCTTTAAATTCTCTACCTAATTACGTTCTATTTATTTAAAAATTTTCCAGACTTGCAAATCAACAAGCACTAACATCATTGTTGTTCATTAAAGTCAAACATCTAAATTTAATTTTGTAAGCCCCTCCAAATATAACTGGAAGAAGAGAACAAGAAAGATTCACTAGTAGGACAGAGAAACAGCAAAATAATGGAGACAATTATGCCAGTGATTCTTCAAAATGCATCATAAGAAAGAGCAGGCTGGGAGAAGCATGTTCTTGCAAGAAAAAATGTTTCGTAAAATAGGTGACCTGGAAAAGGTTGCATTAATATCCAAATCATTCTGGAAAATAGGAAATTACAACAAGCAAAATAGCTACATACAGAAATTTCTTAAGAAGCAAGAGGTCACAAGAAGTACAAGAGAAGAGAGCAGAAGACCTGCAACAATTATAAAGTTTGCAGGGGGAATGTGCAAAAAAGATTTCCTTTGTAACCTCTTTTTTTGTGAAAAGTATCAAGTGGCGTTCACATTGTTCTTCCACCAAACGCATCATATATATTTATATTATAATAGTCGATTATCTATCAATTATGTCATGATGTACCCAATATATAGTCGTGATTTCCGTGATAAAAAAAAACTTCAGTGAAATTAGCCAGAATTTAAACCATAAGCAAAAAATGGAGACAGACAGACAGACATAGTGAGTTTTATAAATGAAGTTGTTTCAATATTCATTGTTTACAATCCAGGTTTTCGAATGGCTTATTATTGTAACCCGGTCGAGGGCATGTTCACAAAACCTTGTGTCATGGGACCAATTAATGTAACCAGGCCGTCACCAGCCCCGAAACACGGGCAAACCCTAAGTTCCAATAACTACACTTTTATCTTCATCTTGTGATGGGTCCTTCAAAATGTAACCAGACACTCATTTGTCACTGGAATTACCGCTCTGATGTTCAGAGCGCACAAATGCACACAACCCTAAGTCCTGGTGGCAATATATTTAACACACTGACCTTTTGTCAAACTCTGTGGTTGAGTTCTTCGTAAGTGCTCTAACGTTGCTGTTATATCACTTCTTTCCATGTAGTCTGGCCTTCATTGTGGTGTCAGCACTGTAAGTAACTATTTTTAAATCCAAGCAATTCAATAACTCGGAACGTTTTCTTCTAAATGAAAATTATTGTATGAAATTATTTTTGATACGCTTCATGCGAAGGAAGTTAAATTTGAGTATTTTCTGGTGCAGCTTTTGGACTTAATTCGATTTTCGGTACAAGGTTCCGTCTACTTGCCCGGTCATGGGGGGGAAAAGTCTTTCTTTCCAGGAGGAATCCAGCTTTTGGGCTCTAGCCCAAAAGCTTTGCTCTCTTTGAGAGCCAGCAAACAAATCTCTATTTTATCTGCCAAATGGCTCTATGGAAACCTTAAATCCACTTCCTATCTGAGATTAGCATTTCCTCCTCTGTCATTTGGAGATTACTTCTATTGTCTTTCTTTTAATCCATATCTCTCTTTAATTCTCTTTTCCCTTCTCTTTTCTTTTGTTCTAAAAAGTGTACTTGATCAATTTACGTGACATTTTCGTTTCATGACGGGTATGTACATCATAAAAATTTTTTGGTATTTTTTTTTTTTTTGCTTTTACATAAATATAAAATATAAATTATATTTTTAAGTATAAAATTATTGCATAATAACATTATGAAGCTGGGAATGTCAAAAATAAAAAAATTTACTGGAGATCGAAACCTGAATCTTACTATTAATACTGTTCACACTAACCACAGTTCTATCAGTACAAGCATTTTGAAAGCATGGAAAATTTACAATATATACTTTTATATGCCAGGACATACCATGCATGTGCAAGGAGACACCATGGCTGTTGATACGGAGTATGGTATCTAGGTTGTAATTTCTTTCAATTTTGACCCCTAGGCAACTATTTCAACCGGCTAAAGACCCATAAACATTCCACAAAAAAATGCAATCATTTGAGCCGCCCCACTCTCCTCTGCGACATTTCAACTTAGAGATGATAATTTGAAAAAATGGAGACAGAGTAAGTTTTATAAATGAGATTATTGACCAATCCTCCCACTACCATCACTACCAACAACTTTTAGGAGGAAAATGAAAGGAAAGACTATGAAAAAAAAAAAAGAGGGGATGAGTTGATTGATGAAGCAGGGGTTGTGGGGAGTGGACTTGGTAGAAAGACAATGGTGACAAAATTGTTTACAAAAACACCAAAAGAAAACTGAAGTAGAATTGTAAATCGAGGCATGAATGGGATGAAGGATTGAACAGTGGAGATTCAATAAGGTTAGAGTTAGTTTATAGACGGTTTTAGAAGTGGTAATGAGTTTTGCAACAGAAACATTTTGTGGACTATTGAATTTATAACATTCAAGGATAGTGTTCAATTTGGGATAGTTGGTGTCGTGGAGGTGCTCACTACCCTGAATTATTGGAATGGAGGCCAGGTGAGAGCAGATCGGCTCAAGAAGAAAATTTCTGAGGACTAATGCAACCAGCCAGCTAGCAACTGACACATTTGAGATTCCTTTTTCTATGCTACATGACCATACCACACACGTGTGACACTATGTTCACTGAATACTGGGGAGGGAGAGGAAAAACGAAAAGGGAGTAGGTTTAGCGAGTAATAAAAGGACTTATCAATAGACAATGGCTAGGAATTTGTTATTAACGCAGACAAAGAGAAATAAGAGTAAACTTTACTTCAGAGTGTGACGAATGACCAGGTGATTGAATGTTTGATAGGTAGGAAACAATAGGAACAATGCTTGACAGAGGAGAGGGTGGGGGTGGGGTAATTCGTATGTCAAGTTAGTTGAGGCCTGAACTCCGAGGTGGACGGTTGGATTTTGGATACGGCCGAGATAAGTTGGTCGCTCAGAGGTCATCTGAGGAAAATGGAGAGATGACTAATGGCAATAGACGCACCCAGCCTCGACAAAACGTGCATTAGCCTCCTATAGTCCAACCAACATGGTGATGTGAAACATCAGCGTTTGTGTTTTTCCTGTGTTTGTTTTATTTTATTTTATTTTCATACTTGTGAACCTGTGTGCTTAACCATCGATGGTCACCAGCGAGAAAATGATGATATGGCCAGAAGATGAATGAAAAATCCACAGCACACAATGTTTTAGGTTGGCGAATTGTTGGGGCCATGTTGTATCTCTCTCGCACGCACACGCACACACACACACACACACACACACAAAGCTTACGTGATTTACATCAAGTACTCGCCTTATGTTGTTTCATTAAAGTACGATCATACAGGTAATAGTTGGGTTACAGATTAGTGATAAAATTTGTCTGAAATAAAACACTTTGGCATTGAAAATTCCAGTCTTTTTTTTTTTTTTGGCATAGTGTGTTGGATACAGGGTCCAGGTTCACGAGATATCAGAAACTAAGATACAAAGATCCCTTGCTTATATAGAAATCAAACCAAACTTTAATGAGTTTCAAACCAAAATGGATTTAGTTAATTCTGTAGTCTTCTTACCAGTTCCCTCACCGAAATCTTTGTTCCTTGCAACTTAAAGAGTTGGAGAGTTTAATTTCGATCAATCTCATTGGTCAACTCTCTAATATTAAATTTTCATTTTTGAGATTTTACCACGCACTTCTTGTGAGAATAGTAAGGATTTTTCCATATATGATCTCATGGGTTGATTCCTTTGTCCTGTCAACTTGATTTTGGTCTAGGAGTAACATTTAATGATTAATATTTAACTATTATTCTAGACTTTGGTCGGCTCAAAATCAACTCTCCAGTCAGCTTTCCTTCTATCATTGATTATAATTTTTCATGTTAAAGCTGACTAGCGGGACCTGCGGAAATTTTTTTTTCTCTCTCCACCCAAACAGCCTACTACCAATTTATTTTTTTACGCCCTCCCCCCTCCCGGGTATTCCTTACTCAACCTGGGCAACGCTGGGAATCCTGCTACTACACTTTTTTTTAAACACCTCTCTTCCACCCCCACCCTCCAACGCCGGGTAACCCCGCTAGTATCTTATGTTTCAAAACTTTTTATATGAAGATCGATAATTTGAATCATCTATATATTAATACCGTAGTACCGTTAACGTATGTATGTACGTGTCACGGTTTGCTGATTATAAATTATTCGGAGATCCTATTTATTAAAAAGGAGGAGAGAAAGTGATAACGTACAACAAACATTTAATTAGTACATAGATACATTAACTTAATGTATGTTATTAGCTTCTATCCTCCTTTTTAATTAATACGATCTCTTGATCTCCGATGATGCAATGTAAAAAAAATTAAAAAATGAAAGAAAAAAAACGATGTGACTTTTGGGCCAGACGTGAAACTAAAATATACTTTCTTGGCCAGGACCAAAGGGTAGTATCTGTCCTGTCTAAAGATGGTATATTGTGAGGTTTGCGTTCACGTTGGGTGCCCATGCAATGGAAATACTTCACAGACTCGTATAAGGATATTGGAGATAAACCGTAATAACAAGATATATTCTGACACTACATTAACCAGATTACTTAGATAAATACTTTTACAGTTTTAACAATAGGGGTGCAATAATACTGTGAGGTCTCCATTCACGCTGTACGTCCGCAGAATTTTATATATGAAAGATGCCGCTGTGGAATTTCCACAGGTCCCGCTAGTTCAAATTATTGTTCTCATTTTGGATGTTATTTTCACGTTTCAGCCGATGTAATTTTCAACCTGGGATTTTTCTATCGAACTCAGTAATTAATTAATATAAATTTTTTTTTGTCTTTTACTTATTGATTGTCTGATGCCGCCAGATTAGGCTGTCTGAAGATACTAGCTTCCTAACCTAAAATTCACCAAACATTGATGTTATTATTTTTTTTTTCCTTTGCAAAACTCAATCATGTTCTGCAAACTCACAAACAAAAAACAATTTCTTCTACAAAACAACCGAATTAAATCAAACACAATGAATAAATTATATGAAAATCTAAAAAACTCGAAGCATAAAGCCTTTTTCCAAAATTACTGGATTTTGCATTAAATAACCTGGAAAGGGTTGATATGCCGTAAAACAAAATGGCTAAACCAAACTTATCGATTTCTTTTGTCTTATCAATTAGTTTTTCTTCTTTTTTTATTGATTAGTTTTGTTTTGATGATTTTTTTTTTTACATAGGCATCACCACTTATCAAGGCCCAGAAACCACGCGAGGATAAGGGTTAAGAGTGTACAGTAGACAATTGGACAATATAGTAATTGTTAGTAATGGAAATTTGGTAAATTTGTTAACTTATATGGAACGGCTCATCAAGAACTTGTTTACGTTGGACTTGAAGACAATCAGATTGTAGTCAGCTGGTAAGCAGGAAAACGGAAGACAGTTCCACAGGCGTGCACTTCTAAGAAAGAAACTTTGCTCATGGAATCTGCGTTTAGGTTTGGACACAGATAAAGAGTGGGGTGAATTGTTGATAGTGTTTTCAGCTAGACAAGTGTTTCTTGTGAAAGTTTAGATTGAAGCTCAGTCGAGCACTTGCCATGAAAATAATAATAAAGCAGAGACAAACTCGCAACATCTCTTCTGTGAGATAGAGGTTGCAGGGAAGAGAAAAGGACATATCCAACAACACTATGAAGTCTATTTTGAACTCTATCAAGGCAAGACAAGTTTTTTCTAGCAGCTCCTGCACGGATGTGGCAACAGTACCCCATCCTTGAACGTACCTGGCTCTTATATAGATAGAAAATTGCATCAGCAGTGAGATATCTACTAGATCGATAGAAGGATCCGACCATTTTTCCAGCGGCCTTGGCAACAGATTTGATGTATGTGTTCCATTTAAGATCAGGAGTAAAGATCAATCCCAGAAGTTTGTCAAAACATGAGGCCTCCCCAAGACGAGAGCCATTCATTTCAATTGATGCCAGATGGGGATCAGAACGTTGATGATGTAAAGATAGAAGCTTGGTTTTAGATGCATTAAAAGTAACTAGCCACTCCTTTCTCCATTGTACCACGTGCTCATGATCAAAGCAGAGAGAATCAGAGAGAACTTGGTCGTTTACGGTCTTAGATGTGTTACCATAGATGGTAGTGTCATCAGCATAGATGTCTACGAATGATGTAAGGATGTGATTTGAAAGATCATTAATGTAGATCAGGAAGAGAGTTGGACCCAGGATGAACCCTCTGAGGGACTCCAGCATTAATACTGTGAGCTTCTGATTTTTGCCCATCAACTACTACTCTTATGAACCTATCAGAGAGAAATGATTTGATGATTGAGAAGACATTTCCAGCTGGAGATTTTGTGAAGTAAACCTTTATGCCATACCTTATCAAAGACTTTTGATATGTCAAGAGCAATTGCCCTAGAAAGGTTGCCTCCATCGAGAGATTTGCTAATCCTATGAGATATAACTGTAAGCACATTTGCTCTAGCAGAACGGAAACCATATTGTGTGTCACTAAGAAGGTTATTTTTGTTGAGATGGTTGATTACTTCTGTATTTAACACAGATTCCAGCAACTTACTCATGACGCACAGGAGACTTATTGGCCTGTACTGAGAGGGGATGAGCGATCACCTGAATTCTTAAATACAGGGCATACTGATGCGATTTTCCAGGGTGATGGGAAGCAATTCTCCTTAAGACAACGTTTAAACAGTTTTGTAAGTATGGGCGCTAGTTCTGGTTGGAGTTTTTGAGTACTATAATTGGAATACCATCATGGCCGATTGCTTTAGTGGAATCAAGGTTTTTGATTAGCTTGCCAACATCACATACACATATTTGTATATCACATAGCGTGCTTTCTGATACAGGAAGAAATATTGGAGGTTGGCGGCCATTGTCACAAAAGGGAAGAATTAGCTGCAAAGATCTTGGCAAAGAGTTTGTCTTTGTCTGATGCTGATGAGATTACCTCAGGTCCATTGATGATAGTTGGGACACGCTTCTATTCAGGATTCTGTTTGCTATTTGCCAAAACTGATGGGAACTAAGCTGCCGTTCAGCTACTTTGGACTTGACGGACTGAGCATACAACTCTCTTGCGTTCTTTATTACTTTCTTACAATGGTTGCTGGCAGTCTTGAAAGCGGCTTTAGTCTCAATACATCTATTATGTTGGAAGCGATGGAAAAAGTGATTTCTGTGCGCGATGGCAGCAGCACATTCTGGAGAGAACCATGGCTGGCTATTAGGTTTTTGCTGGAACTTTTTGAGGGTATGAAACGGTCTATACCTACAATTAACCATTCTGTCAGGTCTGATACTATAGAGGACACATCCTTTTTAAACCTGGAACGCAAAGGTAGATCTGATATAAATGTACGGAAGCTATCCCAGTCAGCCATAGTGTATCGATATACTGTACAATGGAGAGGTACGTCTGAGGACATTTTACATTTCATTTTTATCTTAATTGATACAACAGAGTGGTTGGAAGATCCAAGAGGAGACAGAACGAAAACTGAACATAGTTCAGAGCAAGTGAGAAAAAGGTCTAGGAGACTCGCATACTGGCCATCAGTGTCGGGCACATGGGTGGGTTTGTGAACAATCTGAGTGAGGTCATAAGCAATGGAGAAATCATGACAGAATCTCCCCTCATCATCGGTCTTGTTTAACCATTCCCTGTTGTGAACATTGAAGTCTCCACACATGTGAATGTTAGCTGAAGGATAAGCAGATAGGATGTCGTCAATTTTCTCTGATATGCTTTTAAAGATAGTAACTCTGCTGTTGTGGGGGCGATAGAGAGTAAATATAAAGTAGAAGATAAATTGCAAAGCTATAGTGGGTGAATTATGTATATTTATATATTTATATACGCAGGTTTCATGTCTAAACTAATTAACTGATCATTATGAATCTTGAATGTTATTTTCACATCGCTGAGGGAACAATCTACCACTATAAATCAAATATAGGGTTTTCCATTCAATATTTAATATAGATTCTTGAGTTTAATAAGATACACATGAAGTAAATTGGAGGTTACATCAGCCGAAAAGAATTACATTGAAGATAAGAACAGTAGCCTGAATAAGCAAAACAATATAACATTATTGAGAAAGAGATGGAGAGCCAAAGCTGTCAATACCTGTACAAGGTAGGACACCACTTGAATGAATGAATAGTTTTAAAAGAACTTAGTTCGATTAATAATTTGAATTTGCGGGACCTGTGGAAATTCCACAGGGAACTCATTCATATGTAATATATTGATGTTAACATTCTGTAGATGTTCAGTGTAAATGGAGACGCTCTGATATTATTGTAGCTTTTTTGTTAAAACTGCAAAAATATTTATCTAAGCTAGCATGAACGCACAGCAAAGCTCGGTCGTAAAATACGCTTAAATATGATATTCTAATTCTTTCAGATTTCGAATATATTTTTATATAGTTAATATTCTATCGATTTTTATATATTATAAAGTTGCGATTTCAAAAATAAAAAATATATATCCATATGACTTGGGTGCATTAACTTAAATCAAAACCGAAATAAAAACTTATAAAAAAATATATGTATCTATATAACTTGAGTTCCTTCAGCCATAATCGAAACCCAAACCAAACCTTATGAAGAATTCTTGATAATATTATTTATAAAAAAATAGATCACTTAAGTGCCATCAGCTATAATCGAAACCGAAACCAAAACTTATGAAGAATTCTTGGTAAAATTATTTATGACAAGAAATAGAAGTACATAACAATTAAACGACCCAGATGTAAGCGTGACACAGAAAATAACACACATTATCGTATTAATATATAGATTTAACTTCCAAATTCGATTAAAAAAATATGATTTGGCAAAAACAAATAAATGGCATAGTTTAAAGAAAGCAGAGAAAGATGAAAGAAAAATGAAGGTAAAACATTGGATTGATGCAGTTAATAGAAGTTTTTTTTACAATTCTACATCAAGCCAAAACTGTTGCATTCTTAACTTTGTGTCATACATACATTAACCAAGCCACTGCAATCACCCAGGGAACCTCAAAATTGTTATTCATGCCATTTGTAAAGTATTATTCTATAGATATATATTGAGGTTGAATCCTGCGTCTTAAGACACCATTTCTAGACTCTTCTTCAATAGATATGTCTCAAGGGTCGGATTCATCATCTTAATAAACTATTTATGAACTATTGTATTACAATATCATAGTCTTCAAGTCCAATGCAAACAAGTTCTTGTTAAATGGTTCCCTTAAATAATCAAATTCTACTCAACTTATACCATTAACAATTACTATACTATCACCTTACATTCATTAACCCTCTTATCCTTGAGTGGCCTTTAGGCTTTGATAAGAGGCGACTCTCTTGTAAAAAGAAACTGTGGTAGACATCGCCCTATAATCAAATGCTGAAGTTAAACTTTGCCACCAATTCCGAAATCTCATTGAAAAACACTTCCCTATGACAAAAATACTAAATGGAAGTAGTGGAGAAAATATTATAACAAAATACACAAAAAAAGTGGACGATATAGAAACAATAAAAACACCAAGAAGGACAAAAATATAACCATTAGAAAGAGTAATAATCCAAACTCTAATAGCAACCATCCTAATAAAATTTAAAAAAAAAGCTAATAATGAAGATAAAATTGTAAGTGGAACTTGTGCACTTTGTCCACCATAAAATAAATATTTAACCAAAAGCATTGTGTACCAAACCACAATATTTGCCAAAGAAACCCCAAATAGAAATACTACATGGGTATGACCTCCCTATATTTTAAAATCAGATATTACAAGAATAACAAAAAACTCTAAATAAAAATGTACTGATGACCTATTACTGGGATCTCAAAGAAAACAGATGCTTACCAATAGTTGAGTAGAAAATAGTCGGACAAGCCAGTAATGTAGAAATTTTAATGACTAGTGTAAATTATGTGTGAATGAGAAATTCGAAATCCAAAACTTTATAGACCCCTCTTCCCACCAACTCAAAAAAAACCTTATTAAACTGTAGACATGAAATAGCAAACAACTGTATGCACAGAATAAACTACTTTAGAATAATAATACAAAAAATAGTAAAAACAATAATAATAAAATTTAAATAAAAATCTAAACTAATACCTAAAATAAAAAAAAATACTCATCTGAGAAAAGCCCTGTCATTGGCTAATGAAAACATGGATGGCAATAAAATGAATCTGATTAGTTATATAGCTAAACTTAACAGAACATGTATATATATGAACATCTGCTAACATGAATTTCATGCATTATTAAACTGATAATGGGGATGAAATACACAAAATTGTGTGTAGCTTAATTGCTATGTACAATTACCAATTCTATACTAAATCCCTGATTCCGATACAATTACCGATTCCAATTCTTCATAAATCTCTAAATGTTTAACGATGGAGTTGTTTATTATTCCTGATTACTATAAAAACATGCATTGAATATGCAAACTTAAAAATACACTTGCAAGAGATACTCTATAGATTTTAGTTTTACTGGTAGTTTAAAAATCAATTGATGTTTATTATTTTGGAATATTTTACTTTAAACAAAATCAGATACAAAAGACAATTAAAAGAATCGTTTTTGGCAATGAAAAATAGGCACAAAAGCTCCGATTTTTCTGATTCCAATTTATGCGATGTCATCTGTTCTTTATGTATCACTTCAAACAAAAGGCATATGAAAACGTTGTTTACCCCTATAACTTTTCTTTTTCTTTTTTTACAAAGGGGTCACCACTTATCAAGGCCTGGAGGCCACTTGAGGATAAGGGTAATTGAGTGTATAGTAGTAAATGGGATACTTTCTTAGTAATCGTTTGTAGTAGAGATTTGGTAAATTGGATTATTTAATGGGACAGTACATCAAGAATTTGTTTATGTTGGACTTGAAGAAAACTAAATTGTAGTCAGCTGGAAAACAAACTAACGGAAGAGAGTTCCACAGGCGTGCAGTTCTGAGAAAGAAGCTTTGCTCATGGAATCTACATTTAGGTTTAAGCACAGATAAAGAGTGTGGAAAATTATTGACCATGGTTTCAGCTAGACAGGTGTTTTTCGTGATAGATTGGCGAGGGGGGACCATAGATTGGAGCTCAGACGAGCACTTGCCATGGAAATACCGATAAAGCAGAGACAGGCTCGCAATGTCTCTTCTGTGACATTTTGTTGCAGGGAATAGAAGAGGGCATCCCCCACTAAGCTACAAAGTTTATTTTGAACTCTTTCAAAGTAGGATAAGCTGCTTCTAGCAGCTGCTGCCCAGATATGGCAACACTACTCCATCATTGGATGTATTTGGCTTTTATATAGATAGAGAATTGCATCAGGAGTGAGATATCTTCTGGAGCGGTAGAAGGATCCCACCATCTTTCCAGCGACCTTGGCAACAGATTTGATGTATGTGTTCCATGTAAGATCAGGAGTTAAGGTCAAGCCCAGAAGCTTGTTGAAACATGAAGCCTCCCCAAGACGAGAGCCATTCCTTTCAATTGATGCCAGATGGGGATCAGAGTGTTGATGATGTAAAGATAGAAGCTTGGTTTTAGATGCATTAAAAGTAACCAGCCACCTTTTTTCCCTACATAATAATACAATTTCCTCTGATGACATAAGCCATTTGTTGAAAATCCATGGATTAAGGAAAAAACTTTAAAATTTTGTATACCTTGTTGAAAAATAAATTTCTCGTAAATTTTTTAATTTACGGAATTTAATTCCAAAGTTAGTTTTATTTATACTTTTGCTCTATCTCGTAAGTTGAGCTGTTTTATCTGATTATTGATACTAATATTTATATGGACTTATATTTTAAAATTTCAGGTAATTATATATATATATATATATATATATATATATATATATATAATTACCTGAAATAAATTCGTATTCCTGTCTGTTTGTTTGTTTGTTTACAAGTTGCTTAATATATACAAAAATCCATTAGTTTATCTTATTATTCATTCCTATATATACTATGTTTATTGCAAAAATATAAGATTAAAGAGGTGACGTCATTTGCATATTACATTAAGGAAAATCGACTTTATTAAATAGCGGTGTATTAGTTATTGTTTATAGTGAACAAATTATTTTAAGTGTTCTATTTAAGTTTATTATTTAAATTTGATTTATATTGGTAACATGTTTAATTTAATTTATTTTACCGACATTGATTTTTTTATGAATCGGATTGAGTTACCTCCCTTAGGCACGAGGGGTGTTCTTTTTTTTTTTTTTTCTTTTTCGGCGGATATTAAAACTAAAAACTTTTAAGCATTATTTTTGGAATTAGTTTAAATAAAATAATTTCCGTGATTTCGCAATTAACGTTGTGGTCCAGTGAATTTTTATTTTAAAATAAACAAACAATTAAATTCAACTACGATTCTTTATTTAAAACAAAAACAAAAAAACTTTCATTTACGTTTTTTTACCAGTTTTTCTTTTCTTCACATTTTTTTGACATTGTAACTTTTTTTTTTCTTTTAATAACGCAATAAGTCATAACTCATCATTTTTATAACATAAACATTCCATGAACACAAATTCTACTTTGGTATTTTTGAAACTGAATTATTTACAGTTTGTTTTCGTTGCAACAGACCATAAACACAAATCTTTCTGGACTGAGGTAGCATAAAAGAAATTCGCTTGAACTGGAATATAGTCATAAAAAGGTGCTCAATATCTGGAGAATAACTTCTTTTCGTATCTCTTCTACCGAAATATTTGGTGGAGAGTTTGTCACTATTTTCAGGGAGGATTACATTTTCATGTCTTCAGTCGTTCTTTTATTTTTTGAAATTTTTGTTGGGGTAACGATGGAGTTGACATATGGTAATGAAAAACTGCTCAATATTCTTAGTATAGCAGGTGTGGCCAAACCGAACTTCATGTCGACCCTGGCAACGCTGGGTATCCATGCTAGTATATATATATATATATATATATATATAAGATTACTGTTTTAAAAATAATAAAATATATATATATATATATATATATATATATTTATATATATATATATATGTGTGTGTAAAAGAGATTTAGAAGACAGTCACAATGCGAGGAATGAATTATAGTCGCTGTTGGTAAGAGGAGACGAGAACAAGTGGCGATTTACAAATCAATAAGTACATATATATATATATATTTTTTTTTTTTATATATATATTTATTCAGTTGTATGGTAAAATGTCTTACTTGTAAGTCTATGCGACGTATTCCATTATTAATTTCAGAAAAATTTTCCCTTTTCAAATGGTGTGCGTAACAGGTCAATTCAAAGCATGCTGGATGAAGGGCCGGAAGTTGTGTAGCTGTGTGAGGCCTCGGGGCAAATGTGAGTAGGGGATTTATGTATGGTATTATTAGGTAATTAACATAAGATTCATTACTGATCCCCTTAAGGTAAGCGTGATTGCTTGAAGAGGTCTATAGTTACCAAATACTAGAAGACCGAAACATGCTCATGACTGTGTAGCAACACATTACTACTCATGTAAAAACAAATTAAAAGTATATATATATGTGTGTGTGTGTGTGTGTGTGTGTGTGTGTGTGTGTGTGTGTGTGTGTGTGTGTACAGTAATTATATTTGAAATTTTGGAGAAACTGTTTTAATTGTCAATCTTTACTATTACCAAAATTTTGTATACTGCTATTAAGTTATATTATATAAGCTCTGTAGAACCTAAATTCTAACCACTGAGCTAATTTTATCTGCAGTATTCACTTGTCTTAAAGAGATTCAAAATTTTTTGTGGACTGTTGTTTTATATATATCTATATATATAAAAGCAAAAATGTATGTATGTATGTATGTATGTTTGTGTGTATGTTCAGATGTCTGCTAAAAACTTTCGACAGACATGACGAAAATTCAAAAACTCGGTATCACATCGAAGCTCCATCCTTTGCTCGAAAAATTGGCCAAAAACGTTAACTTTTTCACCCCGAAATCGACAATTTTCGACAGGAGGGGGGTCAACAAAAACGGTCCTCTTGTGACAATGACCGATTCTACGCCTGCGTCAGATGACATCGTAACCTGATTTACTTTAAATAGTTGAAAAACCGAACAAATTTCATGCTAGCTCAGTTGCTTAAGGTATTTGTTCATTATCTAAACGTTTTGGGTTCGAATCGTGGTGTGAGATGTTTTTTTTTTTTTTTCGATTTTTAAATTTAAATATTGAACCAGTGTTTCGTTTTTCTGCTTTTTTCTTTTTTTTTTTTTACTTCGCTTATTATTAGCTACACCCAAAAACACCCGGGTACCCACCGACTTTTTAAATTTTGATATCGAAACAGGTTATTGAAGCCATTTTTCATGTGTTCGTTTTTTCTGTTTTCATCGTTCGTTTGCTTTATGTTAGTTTTTTTTGTGTTTTTTCCCCGCTTAAGTGTTAGCGTTGTTTTCTTTTTTTACTTCGCTTATAACAAACAAACCTATGTCATCGTCATCACGCTCGACGACTTCCGGCCGTGCACCTGTCAATTTCGTTCTTAAATAAATAAAAATATCTTTCACTAACTCATTCTGGCTGGCCGATTTTATTTTCAAACTTCGCCTCAGGGCTTCGGGTTCGATTCTACCCCCCCCCCGAGTTCTTTTTTATTTAACACCACACACACCTACAATCATCCCCGGGCAACGCCGGGTACCCCCGCTAGTCTATAATATAAAGCTGAATGTTGTGCGTGTGTGTGTGTGTGTGTGTGTGTGTGTGTGTGTGTGTGTGTGTGTGTCTGGTCACAAATAGGCTTCTATATGGTTGACTATTTTAAAAAACTGATTACGTATAATGATAGAAGATGTATCAAGACACAAGAATGGGTATTGTTTGATCTGGTAGAACGGTGGTTCATTAAAATTGTGGGGTCTGCATTCGCGCCTGGTCCAGAAAGTATGGAAATAAAAAATTAAAAAATTAAAAAAAACGTTTACAAGTGTTTTTGATATAGATGTACATAAGAATACTTTGATAAGTATGTTTTAACTTAAATATGGATGGTATAATAAAATTGTTGGGTCTGTGTTTGCGCCTGGCCTCCATAGAATAAAAATAGGCACAAACTTTAATAAAGACTTTTCATATCTATCTGCGTAAGTATACTTTGATAATTATGTTTCAGTTTGAAGAAATATGGCATAATAAAATTATGGGGTGTTCGTTCGCACTTGACCTCCATAGAATGGAAATATGTCACAAAGTTTAACAAGATTTTTTAATATAGATCCACAGAATATTGTGATAAGTGTTTCAGTGTGAACAGGTATGGTATAATAAATTATGGGGTTTATCTATTTTATTTTTACTTTCATCATATTTTGCTTTGGTTTTGATACCCCCAAATTCGAAGCTATCTCTTTACAACCCTTCGTTTTCATAACCTATTATACTTTCATAAATCAGAGTCCATTTTCCATAGGCTGTTTTTGAACCCAGTCAACGATGGGTACTTTTGCTAGTATATATATATATATATATATATATATATATATATATATATATATATATATATATATATATCTTAGTGCATTAGAAGAAAAGAGTGAGGTCAATTCTATTAGAGGAGACTTATTGGGACAATTATATATATATAGAAGAACAATAGGAATGGTAAATGAAGTCACAAAACAATATATTGGTGGATATAAATTGGTTCATTTATTCAATAAGGGAATACAAACAATTAGTTGGGGGATAGAAGGGACTCGTTATGCAAAGGCATTTCGAAGCCTAATGCTTCTCATCAGAAGAGTAGAAGTGAGGATAGGTAACATAGTGGGGATGCGGCGTCTAGCTTGGGATTCATTAGGAACGAAATAGATCAAAACAAATTAAAATTATAGATGATGTTGGGGGGAGTTTTATCGAAATCTAAATAAATAAATAAATAAATAAATGCGCTCCTCCCTTATTGAATAAATAACCAATCTATATTTACCGATATATAGATTTTGTGAATTCATTTACCATTCCTATTGTTCTCCTATAGAAGCTCCAATGATACTTGTTGAGCTTTATATTGTCCAGATAAGTCTCCTTTTATAGAATCGACCTCACTCTTTTCTTTTATGCACTAAGCTATATATATATATATATATATATATATATATATATATATATATATATATATATATATATATATATCAATTGTACTGTGTGTGTGTGTGTGTGTGTGTGTGTGTGTGTGTGTGTGTGTGTGTGTGTGTGTGATACCTTTATGGAAACAGGTCCTCCAAACGTGAACGTCTGTATATTAGTTAAGCTTCAGTGTATGCGATTCAGATAATCTGCCTATCGAGGCCATCACTGTCAATTGATTGAAGTCAGCTCATCTTGGGTCTGCTAAAAGTTCTGCTTAGTTTGCTTCCAGGCAGAGCAAACTTTCCCAAACTGACTCCTACATTTATTGACTCAAAATCGGAAATGCTATATCCAGTCATTCGTCCTAGTCAATGTGACACCTGATTAATGTTAAGTTGAGAAGAAATTTCTTGCGATTTTTTAAATTTTGATTTCAAATGATGTATTTTTAAATAGGTTTCAATACCTTTACTTCATATATCATTTCAAAGAGCGATTTATGCTCTATATAATCATTTAAATTACAATACTTTTAAAACAATTATGTCTTCTTTTCAGAACGTTGAATACAAGATGGAAATAAAGTAAATTCGCAAAATTTTCTTATTTCAATTCAAGCTAGGCCAAAAAGCTGCTGAAACAGCTCGCAATATCAACAAAGCATTTGACGTAGGAACCACAACTGAACACACAACACAATGGTGGTTTAAGAAATTTCGTGGTGGTGATGAGAGTCTTGAAGATGATGAGCGTAGTCATTGGTTATCGAATGTTGACAACGATCAGTTAAGAGCCTTAGTTGGAGCCAATCCATGCATAACTGTTTGAGAACTTGCTTCTGATTCTGAATTAGACGTTTTTTTTTTTTTTACAAGGTGGTCACCACTTATCAAGGCTCGGAGGCCACTCGGGGATAAGGCTTATTGCATATACAGTACGTTAGTGTAGAGATTTAATAAAGTGTCTACTTAAGGGCGCGGTTCATCAGGAATTTGTTTACGTTGGACTTGAAGACATCCAGATTGTAGTCAGGTAGGAAGCAGGCAGACGGAACAGAATTCCACAGGCATGCAGTTCTAAGAAAGAAGCTTTGTTCATAGAATCTACGTTTTGATTTAGGCACAGATAAAGAGTGGGTGGTGTGCATTATTCCTAGGTGGGGGACCATCATCATGCCAGGTTTGGTCTTGATCGGTCCACTGGTGTGAGCTGTAGATTGGTTGGTTGGTTGGTTGGTTTTGTTTTACGGCATATCAACCCTTTTCAGGTCATTTAATGCCGAATCCAGTGATTGTGAAGAAAAATTTTTTAATAGAATATTTGTTTGTTTTCTTTCAAAAAAGTTTCTATTCAACCCATAGTTGGGACCCTAACAGGTACTACCACTCCGGGTCAGAATGGACCTGGGAACAATGCCAATTAAGGGGTGGCTCCACACTCCCCAAAGCCCACAAGCTGGGGCCTCACCATCGGATATAGTTTAAGGTCATATCGACGACCAGTGTGGGCTGTAGAAGATATATATACACACGAGGGGGTGTTCCAAAAGTAAAGCCTCCTATTTTTATTTATATATATATATATATATATATATATATATATATATATATATATTAGGATGAGAAGATTTTTTAATTTTGATTTCAAATGATGTATTTTCAAATCACAACGCAAGATTTTTACGTTACTAGCATGAATTTGCTTGTTTTGCGTTAGCAAAAGTGTATGGATATTGATAGTGTTTATTTCGATCAGCAAATTTTTATTTGAGTCGAGATGTGTTCATTTGAATTTAAAAGTTAAAAACCGCAAGAACTTTCTTGTCAACCTTATATATATATATATATATTTGTAGTCAGCGACATATAGTCCTGTTTCGTTGTATCACAACTCATCAGTGTCGCTAGACTAGCACCTCTCCCAAGCCAAGGATTGAACCTAGAACCATTGCGTTGACAGTCAGCAGTTCTACCAATCGACCTATGAGAGCGATGCCTATAAATTATCTCACCAAATGTCTATTTAAGCAAACATTTGTCCACCACTTTTACAGTGCTCTAACCGCTTGTTTATAAACAAAGAGCGAGCGTCGCATTTTTCAGCCAATTAAGTAGTGGGTGAGATTACTTACGACAGTGCTCTACCCAAAGAGGGGTGGGGCTTAAAATATTTAAAGTCATCGACATACAGTCCTTTTTTGTTGTATTACAACTCATCAGTGCCGCTGCTGCACTGATGAGCTGTAGTACAGTGAAACGGTACTACATGTGGAAGATTATATATATATATATGATGATGATGATGATGATGATTGCAACGTCTTGTCAGACGAGTGCCACTCCCTCAGACACTTAAAGTCTATGAGCCCAAAAATGACATTATTACATGCTTCCAGCATTTCAAGCCTCCACGCGTCACAATTTTTCCATCGCCACAGGACCACTTTTATAGACAAATGCCTGAGGGAGTATCTATACACAGATGATGTTACAGAGTTTTAGCTTTGTACGACAGCGTAGTCTCTCTCTCGGTTCAAAATGTTGAAATCCAGCAACAAGCAAGAGCAAGATAGCCAGCAACAAGTTAAACTGCAGACCAGCTTAATGCGGGTACTGGTCTCCCGCTTTATGGTTTTTTAAATCAGAGATTTGCTTCTCCTAGAAAGGTTGCCTTCACCACAGCTTACGGGAGCCCTTTCCACCCCAACACACACATACATACATACAAACACACACGCGTCTAGTTTAGTTGGCTGTTGACCCCGAAAAAGGGTTCATTCGCCCTTTGGAAGGTCTTGTTTTTAATCCTTCAGGGAGACTAACCACCCTCCTTACCAAACAAGTTTGGTGGGGGAACCAGTTTAGTCGCTGATGACCCGACCATGAGGCAGGTAGTACTGGGTTACATGGTACCAGTAGCATAACATGACCTGACATGATGATGATGCAACGTCTTGTCAGACGTGTGCCACTCCCTCAGCCATTTAAAATCCATGAGCCCAAATGTGTGAGAGAGTATCTATACAAATTTGATGTTATAGAGTCTTAGCTTTGTACGACAGCGTAGTCTCTCTCTGGGTTCAAAATGTTGAGATCCAGCAACAAGCAAGAGCAAGATAGCCAGCAACAAGTTAAACTGCAGACCAGCTTAATGCGGGTACTGGTCTTCCGCTTTATGGTTTTTTAAATCAGAGATTTGCTTCTCCTAGAAAGGTTGCCTTCACCACGGCTTACGGGTGCCCTCTCTACCCCAATACACATATACACACACACGAATATACACGGTGCTAGTTGGCCGTTGACCCAGAAAAAGAGTTCATTCGCCCTTTGGAAGGTCTTGTTTTTAATCCTTCAGGGAGACTGGCCGCCCTCTTCACCAAACAAGTCTGGTGAGGGAACCAGTTTAGTCGCCGGTGACCCGACCATGAGGCAGATAGTAGTGGGTTACATGGTACCAGTAGCATATGACATGACCTGACATACATACATACATACATACATACATACATACATACAGGTGATATTTATATTATAGAAGATTATTTGGCTTAGAATCTATTTTTCTATTTTTTTGTTGTTTTAATAGAACTCTTTTGATAAAAGTAACATTTGTTTGTCCCTTTTCGTTCGGATTTCTCACCATTGCCGTCTAGAACCGCCACTGACTGTAGTTTATGAATATTCGTTCCTCTGGAAACTAATACGTTTTTAATTTTAAATGTGCTTACATCATTTTATCAATCGTGAGCAATGCCGACTGATAACTGATAAAAATGAATAAAATCCATTCATAGATTACGGAATCTTCTTTTCTTTTTTTTTAAATTTAGCTAAAAAAAAAAAAAAAAAATGAAAAGATGAAAAGAAAAATATTGATTTTGACTGATGTAAGTATATCAGTTAAATATCTCCATCGACTGATGTAATAGTAAAATATCTGACTTTCGGGGTCAACGGCCAACTTGCACCATGTATGTATTTTTGTGTGTATGTATGTATTTTTGTGTGTATGTGTGTGTTTTTGTGTGTATATATGTGTGTGTTGGGGTGGAGAGGACAGACTGGTTCAAGAATATTTTCTGGTCAGAGGAATCAAAATTTTGTCTTGTTAGTGATGCTCCTGAACAGTGCATTTGAAGAACTGGAAAAAGATTTTCGCCAAGTTGCATAAAAACGACAGTTAAACACGGGAATGGTAGGATAATGGTATGGCGAACTTTTACTGCAGCAGTAGTTGGGGAACTTATTAGATGTGAGAAGTCACTCAATGCAAAGTAATACATTCGAATATTAGAAACAGGACTGTTACCAAGTATCCAGAAGCTGGGAATATCCCAGAACATTATTTTTCAACATGATAATGCCCATGCACACACTGCTAAAGTCACAAAAAAATGGTTTTCTGATAATTCAATTGATGTGATGTTTTGGCCAGGTAAAAGCCCCGATTTAAACCCAATCGAGAATATTTGGTCCATAATATCTCGTGCATTGGCTGGAAGAACTTTTTCGAACAATGACAACTGTGGGAAGCTGTGCAAAGCAAATGGAATAGCATCTCCGCTTCGGCGCTTCACAGTGTTCTACTTTGGTTGAAAGCATGTCTAAAAAGATCGATCTTTTAAAGAAATCAAAAGGGAATGCGATTCCATCCTAAGCATTTATTAAAGTAAATGTCTTGTTCTGTGTTATTAGGCTCGTTTAAGTTTCCTTGTTCAATTGTTCTTTGTTCAATATAGTTTTTAGTGCAATAAAATGTATAAAATTTGTTTGGCCCATCTTTTTTGCTCACGAGTGTATATATATATATATATATATATATATATATATATATATATATATATATATATATATATATATATATATATATATATTCGGAAGTTATTACGCACGCATACGAATACTATTCTTTCTAGTCTTCCATTACTTCTATCTCGATCCTTAACCCCCCACCCTTTCTCATTCATTCCTATATCTAAACACAGACTCAAATCTGCACCCCATATTGGGTCTTATTTACATACAACCAAATTTTATTTTTCACAACATTTGACGGAACCTCCTTATATTAACTCCCGGTGACAAGAAAGACCTGATATTTCATTGCAAACTTTGCTTTCGTATAAGCTGTATCGCCTGAAGAGGTCTCTAGTTACTGGTAACTAGCTGACCGAAACATCATGACTGTGTAGCAACATATTACTGCTTATGTAAAAACAATAAAGAGTATATTAAAATGACATATACCCCCCCCTTCATAGGAGAGGTAGCACTGTACTAGACTGGCCCAGACAGAGTCCCTTACAGAGATATGCGGACGTATAAAAATAACGTAAACAAACCTTTTTAAAGAAAGACACACAGATAAATAAATAAATAAATAAATAAATAAAAGAAAAACTTTTTAAAAAATGGAAAGGAACAAGAGAAATGACTCAAACCGCTGGACCCACGCGCACTTTTTATTTTATTTACTTATTTTATTGTGTGAAAAATAAAAGCGATCGTCGCTCTACAAATTAAAATATATGTAAGGCGAATCTGTAGTAAATAAACTCCGCCCATTTTATAAGCTCCGCCCATTTTGAGCTTTTAAATAAATTGGTGTGATTTATCGAACGAATATTTAAAAAAAAAAAAAAAAAAATGGAACAAAAGTTCCCAAAGACTGCCATTGGTCAAATATAAGTAACTTATAACCTATAATTCTTGTGTCATTTTTTATTTTTTTAATTTATATAAATTGGTTCTTACCTGTCTCCCATAAGTACAACTGCACTGAATGACAATACTAACGTACACACCGTACATCTAAAAGAGAAAAATAACCACGCACCGTAAGTTCGCCATAAGTTTAATTTATTTATTAAACAATATTTATTATATTATTTATTTATTTTTTTATTATCATACATGTTCTAAAATAATTTAACAATGATTTATAATGTATTAACAGGAAGACCCGACGTTGCTCGCTCGGGATCGAAGAAGGGTCACATTACTATAAACTTTTTTTTTTTTACTTTGTTTACTCACCGTTTTCGGCCCCTAATATAGTTGGAAGGGTGCTTGTTAAGAGAGTGCATGTTAAGGTAGAGTAGATAGATCGACATTTTTTCTTTCTTTCTTTCTTTTTTTTTTTTTTTTTGATATGTGGTTTAAAGCAAAAACAACAGTTACTTAATCATCATGTCGAAAATATTAATATATCCAAAAATTACGAAAATTCATCGAGTAGAACAACTGCTATTATGTTTTTAGCAAAAAAATAAAAGAAAGAAAAAAAGAAGTCTATCGCTATGGTCTAAAACAGTACGTCAGCCATTAAAGCGGCGAAAAGGGAAATAAGTATGTCCCCTGTATTCGCAGTCTTCAAGGTGTGCACATCTAGGAAAAATGCGATTTCCTCCACTTTTCAGTAAGCATTATTTTTTAACTATAAATACTTTTCTACTCGATGAATTTTCGTAGTTTTTGGATATATTACTATTTTCGACATGTCAAGTAAGTACTGTTGTTTTGCTTAAAACTGAATATTTAAAAAAAAATCGATTTGTCGACTCTATCTTAACAACACCCTCGGAAGAAACTTAAATGTCAGAAAACTCTTTGAATCAGTGTTTTATACATTTGCCGGCTAGGGATTTTTATCCTCGTGGCCACCAAATCAACAAAGATTAATGACCTGGTCCCTGTTGATTGCGCTGTGATGCTGTTCCTGTGTAGTTCTAGGAGGTCCACCCCTCCCAGATTTTGCCTTCTCTTTGAGAAAGGGGTTAGTTTATTGTTGGTAGCCTGATGCGCCCTTACTGGGGAATGCCGACGGGGTATGCTCGGGAGGGGGGGTCCCTTTTTGCAGGTTAGAATGCTCCCATCCTCGGGGCTGCTGACTTCTCAATCCCACTTTCCGACCCTTGTGTCACAGTTCTTTCAGTGGGAGAGAAATAAATAACTAGGTGTTTTATACATAAGGTTTAAATTTCATTAAAATCAGGTATACATATTTAAAGTTGTCAGGGGTTCCTCTCACCGTTGGTCACTTAGACATATATGGGACACATAGATATTTGGCATATAGACATTTGATTTAGAACCACTTTCATTGTCTTCCTGGTAGATTTTATACATATAATATAAATTTTATTAAAATAAGATATATTTGAAGTTTTAAGGTAACTATGTTATTATTACCCTCTTAGGGGTGCCCTTATATATATGGGAATAGTAATCCATGTGTACATATATATATATATATATATATATATATATATATATATATATATATATATATATATATATAATGAATGAATGACAAAAGTCTATATATTCCAAAGTTCATGATGTTGACCATCTTACAATTTATTCCATTAATTCAGTTGACATTTACAATTCTTGACAGTACCCGTTTCGTAGCACAAAATCAACCAATTATTATCTCAGTCAGTGAATCTATTGTGCTACGAAACAGATACTGGCAAGAATTGTAAATGTCAACTGAATTAAAGGAATAAATTGTAAGATGGTCAATATCATGAACTTTGCAATATAGACTTTTGTCATTCATTCATTATATTTCTCTGTAATTGCATTGAGCTTCTTAAATAAGGTTTGGTATATATTATAAGGAAATAAAGTATATTTCCACAAATATATATATATATATATATATATATATATATATATATATATATATATATATATATGAAATAAAATGGAGGTGAAAGGACCTGGATACTCAACGTTTCGCCCGATTTATGTGGGCTTCTTCAAGAGCCATCCCTCTTGAAGAAACCCGCATAAATCGGGCGAAACGTTGAGTATCCAGCTCCTTCCACCTCCATTTTATTTCATATCGTCGGATTTAATCCAGCTCAACAACCATATATATATATATATATATATATATATATATATATATATATATATATATATATATATATCGCCAAAGAATGAGAGTTCATATAGAACGTTGTTTTAATTTGAATAAAATAAAATACGCATCAAGTACGCTTGAAAGCCAAATCATAACGTAATATTTTTTCCTAATATTACGTTGTATTTGGCTTTCAAGCGCACTTGATGCGTATTTTATTATATATATATATATTTGGATCGACGAAGATTTCAAGCGTTTTGCTCAAGTTTTCAATTTTGATTAGTTTCGTTTTCCGTTTTGTATCATGGCGTTTCGGTTTTTACATCAACAAGCCATACGACGACCATAACTTGTTATTCAATCAATATCCAATGTTTAAATTTATATATTTTAATTGTGTAATACAAAATGTGTATTTCTCAATAGATTTTAACTCGAAAAGATTCCACACGTAATTAAATTAACATTTTTTTTAAATACTTGCACAGAACTTTTTGCAATCAACTCATGCCGTGAGTTTGTGATCTTACCGGATTAATTCCTATTTTAGTCACCTAAATTATTTAAAGTGAAGTGCGTTTCTTTATATTTTTGTTATTTACTAAAAAATTTAATTTTACTTAAATCATATTTAGTTAAAAAAAAAAAAAGAAAGGAAATAACATTAAAAACGCTCAGTTTCATCGTAAAAACGCTGAAATGAAAATTATAACCAGCATCTTGAAAAGTCGACAAAGAGGCTAACTACTGAAGAACGATAACCCAACCTTACAATCTTGTCCTTTACCTAAGAAATTCTAAAGCTGAGTTATCGTTCTTCCTTGGCGGTCCTGCCGGTCCTCTATCTCAACTTGTTTATAAAAATGGCGACTATATTTTTTCAGGCGAGTTTTTGTTGCGATATTTTGTAGGCATGATGAAATTTGCCTATAACTTAATTTTGATCATGTTGTGTTTTCGTTGTAGCGTTGTTACTACTACTACTACTACTACTACTGCTACTACTACTAGTAGTTATCACATTGGTCGTCATCAGTGATTGCTCACCGATAGTAACCGGTGGTGGTGGTGGTGGTCCCTGGAGTCTGAATGATACCAAGTCTCCCAAAACTCTTAGTACTTTCCACAATAATCTTGCGTTATCGCAACAACTGCTTACCATTGATTTCTTGTTGGTGATGACCATTAGTCACCTTAGATTGTTATAATAATAATAATAATAATAATAATGATAATAATAATAAACCACACTAAATAAATGAGGAGGATCAAGGAGGATGGAAAGACTGAGGAGAGAAAGCACTAGCCAGACCTCCGCTGGATGAGTGCAAAAAAGGCCTTGTGGAGGGGGCTTATTGCCTCCCAAATTCCAGAGAAACGAATGGTCACTGCCAACGAGAAATCAATGGTAAGTGGCTGTTGCAATAACTCAAATTCTTTTGCAAAGGTTATCAAAAGAGGTGGAGAGTATTGGAAATCTGGAGAGACTTGTTGTCACTCAGACTCCAGAGAACACCACAAGTTGTTATTAAAGAGAAATCCTTGATGATGGCCTGTGTGACTACTGTTAGTGAGTAAATACTACTACTACTAATACTAATAATAATAATAATAATAATAATAATAATAATAATGAAAACTCCTAGTAAGCGACAATAATAATAATCATCATCTTATAAACTGTGCCCCACCACCCTCCAAAGAAATATCGGCATTAGCCCCGGCTAATGTCACACAAAAAATGTATGATTGGTCAAGCAGGATGGAAAAAAACAAGGGAGCAGAACATTAACCAAACCTTCACTGAATGAGTTCAGAGAGTACTGGGACCTTGGAAACGCTTATTACCACCTAAGAATTTAGAGAAGATTAATGGCCTTTGCCAGCAAGAAATCAATGGTAAGCGGCTGTTGCGATAACGCAAAGTCATTTGCAAATGAAAAGTACTGAAAATCTGAGGAGACTCATTGTCACTCAGACTCCAGAGAACACCACCGGTTGTTTTCAGTGAGTAATCTCTGATGATGACCTGTGTGTGAACTCCTAAGAGTAGTAGTAGTAGCAGTAGTAGTTAAAAGCAAACAAACAACAAAACAACAGCTTGAAGATAGAAATGATTCTATCAATGGATTTGTCAGGTGAATGGCGAGACAGCCACCTCGAGAATTAGTAATGATAGTTGAAATGGGCAGAATGTGATTATTGAAGATGATGGCTCAAAAAGAATTTGTTAACATTGGACTTGAAGACGATCATGTTGTAGCCACCTGGGAAGGAGCCTCGTGGCATTGTGTTACACAGACAAAAAAATTCCTGAACTAGCTGCATATACCTGGGGTTACCCAGGAATCTTTTTACTTCCATGTTTCTTTCATTCATTAACCTCCTCCAGCCTTTTTATTGCATGTTCTTATTCACTTGTCCCCACCCCAACGAGGGCAAAGTTAGACACAGCTCCTCAAAAACGGGCACTTTGGATTGAAACCAAAAATAAACATTGCCTAAGTCTAAAAGGATTGACTGACCGAGGACAGAACAGACGAAGTGTAGCATCAGAACAGATATTACACTTTGTAATATTTATTTACAGAAAATATAGGTTTTTAGTTCTCTTCCACTGCAAGAACTTAGACATCAGGGTCATAAAATGAGATTGAAAAGTCAGCATCCAGAGGAAGAACCCTCTGACCTGCAAAAAGTACCTAAGAAGCCCCGTCGGCATTTCCTGTTAAGAGCGCCTCAGGCGATTAGCAATAAACTAACTCCTTCTCAATGAGAGAAGGCAAAATCTGGGAGAGTAGACCTCCTAGAACTGCATAGAACTAAACTCAAACTGCAAAATCAACAGGAACTGGATTATTACAGGAATGGTTTAATCTCTGTTGATTTTGGAGGCCCGAGGGTAAAATTACAGCCACCGAGAGTGGTGGTGGTGGTGAAATTCCCTTAAAAAATTAGGCATAAGGCCATCAAAAGTGTGAGGCTAATGAGTGCCGTTTTTCATTGTTGGTAAAGCGTTTCTCAACCTTTTTACCTTTGTAAAGTCCTTCATGATAATTGTGAGGAACCACTATACAAGAAAATATTTTACAAACTTATTCATTTACTTCTTCATAATGCAAGCAATATTTTCTTTTTGTTATAACTGGTTTCATAGATGAGTAGTTCTTAAACTAGCTGTATATTGGAATATTTTTCGTCTTCAATTTAGGTTAAATACAAAAAAAAAAAGAAATTTTTCTTAAATTTATTGAAATCAACAAATTTATCAACATATTTATCTGACACCTACTTCAAACACATAACTGTATCCAATTCTGTAGATGTTTAAAAATTTAGGTTTGTTAAAAAAAACAAAAAAAAAAGTGAAAAATTAATTTGCACACAGGTGCATTTGCACCTACGTAATAATTTTTGCCTAGTTATCAGTATCTCTTGAAGGAACTCTTGGCAAGCTCTTAAGAAATTTAAGAGTTTCATAGAACCTTGGTTAAAAAACCATGATAACAATGCCTATCTTACTCTTAACGAGAATCACCTCAGGCACCACAATACCACATTTACCCTAGGTTGCCCAACTTGATATCCCCAAATTGATTGGAAATTTTATTGCTCATAAATTATACATGCCCCAACTCACTGTCAAATGTCTCTGAATTATTTAATTAATTGGAATGCTTATTGAGATGAGTATTATTTATCCATTTATTTATTATGGACTATTATTCTCATCTCCCAGTAGATATTTCACAACATTTTGGCCAACTATTACTCTGGCCTTCGTTATCTGGTTAATTGTGATGGGATAGGAACGCTGAATCTCCTAACTGCATCCTCAATTACTGTCTTCCATAGTTGTTGTCATCTCACCACATCTGGGCCAACTAAGCCTCTGGTAGGCTTTGGATAGGATTGAAACTGCTATTTTCAGACAATGCTCTCCTGGAACCATAGAGATTCAACGTCTCTATTCACTGCGCCATGGGCCTCGAAGGGCGATCAAGGTTGAATTTTTTGGTCTTATAAATCCGGGAGCAGTTGCAATCCTACCCAAAGCTGGCCAGAGGCTAAGTTGGCCAAAACGTGGTGAGACGACAACAACTAACATCGTGAAACAACTACTAAAAGATGAGGATAATAGTCCGCAATAAATAAATGGATAAAAAAAATACAAATTAATCATTTCCAATTAATTAAATAATATACTATTCGGTACGGACCTGACAATGGAAGATCAGATAACAAATAAACGTGGGTTTATAAGACTAAAAATCCAACCTTGATTGCCCTACGGGGCCCATGACGCAGTGGATAGAAACATTGACTCTCTATGGTTCCAGGTGAGCATTGTCTGAAGATAGCGGTTTCAATCTTACCCAAATCTGACCAGATGCTTAGTTGGCCAAAACGTGGTGAGACAACAATAATTATGGAAGGCAGTAATTGCCGAGGATGCAGTTAGGAGATTCGGAGTTCCTATCCCGTCACAGTTAACCACCTGACGAAGGCCAGAGGAATAATTTGCCGAAACATTGTGAAACAACAACTAAAAAAAAAAAATTTCCTATAATAAAATGTTTTTATATTTAGAGAGATAATTCGATGAAGGAATTTATGGCATTAAACAAAAATCGATTTTGCAATGGAATCGATAGATCGTCCTTCAAAAGCTTTTCTTTAAAATCCCATAAATATATGTGTGTTATTTGAATTATTTGTTCTACTATTTTCATTTCGAGTGGTTTTCACACACCAATTCGGCTGATGTAACCTTAAACCTTCAGGTGCATTTTTCAAAACCCAGGAATCATTTTGTCAAACTCAAACTGTCAAATGCAATATGGGAACTATTTTTCCTGTCCTGGAATTTACCGTCTTTCCCATTGGATCTTTATCATATCCTTTTTCTCCCTTTCTTGCTTTCCCTATCTCTTTGAATCACTATAAACTTTTTAAAAACTGTTAAATGACTTTTTTGGTTGCAAATATGATAAATTTCATATTGTTTGCTTCCTGTGATGCATTAACCTGCAAATTTTTTTGTATATTTTACAAACCTCTTCCCTCTGATGAGAAGAATTGCTCTCTTCGAAACTCCATGGAATAAGGTTTTTCTTGTTTTATTTGTACTCCTTGTCGAATAATTAAAAATTTGTATACCTTCCTTACAGGTTTATAAGGTTCTTTTAAAATTTGAATAAATTTTCAATAAGCTCTCTCTCTCTCTCTCTCTCTCTCTCTCTCTCTCTCTCTCTCTCTCTCTCTCTCTCTCTCTCTCTCTCTATAGTAAAAAATAATTATGACAGCCCCTTTAAGAAATTCGTTTCTTGTCGTTGAGCACTTTCAGTTGAATTAAAAGTCGGTCAATTTAGCTCTTATGCGTAGATCATCGTATAACGATTAGATCACTGTCTGTCTGGCGTAAATGAACACTTAAAATTAAGATGTTTAAAATTCAACGTTATTTCAAGCGGTTAATGGTAGCCGAATGGATTAGGTCTCCGCTAATCGAGCCAGAGATGTCTCGTGATACGGGGTTCGAATCGTTCGACTGGTAGTAATCGTGACACCCTGCACTGAAGATTCCTGAAAGGATGAAACACTAGTGTCTGTAGGTATTTAATTATTATAGTAAAAAAAAATAATTATAAATATATATATATATATATATATATATATATATATATATATATGTTATTTATAATTAGTGGTTCCCAAATGTTATTTATAATTAATGGTTCCCATATTGTGTTAAATTATAGAATTGTAAGATTCACTGAAACTCCATTGAAACTCAGGTGTTTATGAAAGAGTGCTCAATGAAAAAACAAAACATATCTCATGTCTCACGTGACGTATGCCTCACAATTATTGAAGCTTTGAAGTCGAAAACGTTCGCGAATATGGCAAATTTCTTTTTACACTCGAACAGAATGTTCAGAAACTAGTCCGTCAAAAAGAAAAAAATGGATTGTAAGAGAAACAAACAAGAGTTGTCTCTGCTCTTCAATGAAACGTGCATATATATATATATATATATATATATATATATATATATATATATATATATATATATAGTGATTAGTAGTAAGATTGTAGATCTAAAAACAAAAATAAGTTTAAGGCTCCTAAAATTCAAACTAGGACCCGTGGCATAGTGGATAAAGTATTTGGTAAATTCGGTTGTAAATTTACACTTTTAAGAAGGTTGAAAGTGCAATTCTCAGTGCGAATGACAATCAAAATACAATTGCGAATTACTTTAGACTTGTCATAGCTAACGGAATAAGAGTATGTTATTCTCATTGATTAAATAAAAGTTTCGTTTGAAATTCTGTGCAAATTTCCAGGTTTGACTGAAAGTGGGATTTGAAAAACCAGCACTCTAGAGAAAGAGCATTCTGGCCTACAAAAAATGCCTGAGCAGCTTCATTGCAATTCTCTGGTAAGTGTGCCTCAAGCAATTAGAAATAGATTAACCATTTCTCAAAGGTTGAAGATAGCAAGCAAATCCTGGGAAGCTGGACCTCCTAGAACTGTTATTTACTTCCTTTCCACAGCAGGAAGATGTGACATATGATTAAGAAAGTGGTGAAAGTGAAGCCAACGACTAAAAGGAGGAACAATGCTGGGCAGCCCGTCAGCATTCTCCGGTAGGGGCGCCTTAGGCAGTAAGCAATAAGCTTACTTCCTTTGAAAAACGGGAGGTAGCAGCCTGGGAGGGTAGACTTCCTAGAACTGCACAGGTCTATACCTTAGCCAACTTCAGTAATTACCTAGACTTTAAAAACCGTATTTCTTTTAAAATAGTCCATGTCCGTAATAGTAATGATTATTTATTTTTCTTTGGTTTGATTACCTATGAGTTACTTTAGCTTGCTAATCTTGTTTTTTTTTGCAATAAAATATGACCCTAAAAATGTTACGCTTAGGCATGAATTACCATTGACAGACGATATTTTATCAGACAGTTGCGTCTTATAAACAACAAATAGTGTCCTTATTGACCTGCCTCCCACGAGGGCAAAGTTTACCAACAAAATAGATTTTTAATGTGGGGAAAATCCAGCCAGTCTATTGGCATTCCTACACGAACGAGAACGTCTCAAACAACAGACAATGAACCTATACCTTCTCAAAAGATAGGGGTGGGGTAATGCTTGGGAGGATGATATTGTACTCTGTTTTAGTCCTAGCCGAAAGGCTGGAAATACACAAATAATGACCCTAATTAACATCTCAGTAAATGTTTACACCGACCAATAAAATTTGTTTTTTTATGGTCTTCAGTATTGCTGACAACGAATCTGATATTCAAACTCTCGCAAATTTACTGTTTGCATGGTATTAACCCCTGCACCCTGGCACTATTTTGCACTATTTCACCACCTTCGTTAACGCTGCAGCAGTTCTTACTGAAATGTACGTTCGTCTATGCACGTGCGTAGTCATGTGACGTTTCACAAGGTATATGAATGCATGGCAGACATTTTAAATTATTAGAAATACTTTTTATAAAATAAAAAAATAGTTTTTACCTCATTTAATAGCAAAAATAATGCTGTCAGTAAGTTTTCATGATCCGTTTACAAAAACATCAAGTGTCAGTATTTTTTTTTTCACGCCAAGCATGAAAATAGAACTTTAAAAAAAATATATATGAACTTTAAAAAAAAAAAATATATTTATGAACTGTTTTTTTTTTTTAATCAAACAAAAAACAGTTCATAAATACATTTAAAAAAGACAGTTCATAATTATTTTTCTCGTTGAAGAAAAAAACAAAACAGTTTATAAATATTTTTTATAGCAGTTATATTTTTATGTTTATGTTTATAAACATCCACAAAGCTGTATGTTTAATGGGGTGCACAGATTCATTCGATTGTTAATGGCATAGTTGATCGTCTATTTGCGTTATGTGTGACAGACTACTGGAGAAGCTGAAGTTAAAGTTGTTAGAAAAAACTTTCTATAAACATCCACAAAGTTGCATGTTTAATAAGATACACAAATTCATTCGACGAACAGGCCTGCAAGTGAAAAATATTTAACTAAGAGAAGAGAATGGGAAATAGATGTGGCTTGGGATTTGACCACCTAGAATTCCATTTCTCTACTTGAAAAAGCAATGTTCCGTCAGATACAAGGTTCCCTGCTAATTATTTATCCCCCTTTCACGGCAGGAATATGTGACATAACGGTCTGGAAAGTGGGATTTGAAGCCAGTGCTCCAGAGAAAATGCTCTCGAATCAAACAAAAATTGCCAAGGCAGCTCCATCAGTATTCCTTTGTAGAAGTTCTTCAGGTGATTAGCAATAAAGTAATCCCTTTTCAAAGATCACGAAAGTAAAGCCAGGAAAGGTGGACCCCCTAGAACTACACAGGACCATACCTTATACCAGCAGAATGCCCAAGACTCTGCCAGTCTGATGTTGGTATGAAACCACGACTCCAAAGGGAGGCTGTGTAGTTATGACCCACTAAGGTTATCAAATATTTATCTTTATACCAGATGGTGAACCTCCTGATCAATCAGTTTTTTTATGTCTATAGATTGCCAGATAAAAATCTCAAGGGAGTTTTTGGCATGAACCAAGTTATATCTATATATATTCCAGCAGAGAAGTAGAGGATAAGCAGTTAGGAGCTGAATTAATAGACTGTGTTCGTTCGGAAGATAAATTAGCCTTGATTTGCAAGCCTGTCGTTCAATAAAAAAAAAAAAAAAACGATTATCATTGTAACGTGTCTCACGATAAAGTTATATTACTTGTTTTAAACTGGAGTTGTGGCTTTGTTTTGAGGGAAAATTCTTCTGTTGCGATGTTGACCGAGAACACAATTGATTTGAACATGGACTTCCAACTAGCAAAACGAAAACATAGTAGGTGGTGCCTTTTTCTCTTCCCTACAACCTCTTATCCACAGAAGAAACGTTGCAAGCCTGTCTCTGCTCTATTGCTATTTTTATGGTAAGCGCTCGTCTGAGCTTCAATCTATGCCCCCCTCTTGCCAGACTTTCACAAAAAACACTCGTTTAGTTACAACCACCATCAACAATTTCCCACACTCTCTATCAGTGCCTAAATCTAAATGTAGATTCTATGAACTAAGCTTCTTTCCTAGAACTGCCCGCCTGTGGAACATTGTTCCACTTGGCCTGCTTCCCGAATGACTAGAATATTGTAACCTTCAAGTCCAATGTAAACAAGTTCTTGTTGAATCGCCCCTTTTAAAATCAAATTCTACCCAACTTACACTATTAAACTACCACTTTACATTCATTGATCCTTATCCTTGAATGGCCTTCGGGCCTTGATAAGTGGTTACTCAACCGCAAAAAAAAAAAAAATGGAGAATCACGGCTTGTGCAGTGAACGCGGACAGATCCACATTCTCATTTCTAGCCAAGTGAAATGAATAAGACCAACTCCATTTTTAGTATTTTAACGGTTGGAATTTGATTAGGGATTTCACATACAGTTACGGCGAGGGGTGGGGTAGAATCTTAATTGTTCATATCTTCTCTCTCTCTGTCTGTCTGTCTCTCTCTCTCCTTCTCTCTCTCTCTCTCTCTCTCTCTCTCTCTCTCTCTCTTAAAATTGCACAAAAAAATATGCAACAACAAATGTATGTTTGTCAGTGTTAAATTAAAGTTTCAATAATTTTAAAACAGGAAAGGTTATGCTATGGGGGTTACGGAAAGGGTAGGGTTAGAGTTAGGGTTAGGGAGGCAGCTACTATACAATGTGACACAATGGAGAGTGTAAATATCTCCACTGGACCACCTATAAAAAGTTGAATATCGAATACAGCAGCAAGTCCTGGGAACATATACCAGAAAGAACTGTTATAAATACATCATACACCATCCATTTTGACTATGTGATTTCTGTATATACATACTTAGAAAAAGGAGCTGTTAACCCTGATGTGGGATAAGAAGGAAAGCATAGCAATCCTAGTTAAAGTAAATGTCCCTAATGATGCTTGCTTAAAATAAAGCAGACAAAAGATAACAAAATACCTCATGTATGACACGAAAAGAAACTGGAATCTATGTAAGATCTCTATCATTCCAGTAATCACAGGAACAACCGGATTTATGAAAAAAGAAAAACTGCTTGGTGAATATACCCGGTGAACCAAGTGTAAAAAAAATATACAAACAATTACACCTAATAAGATGGGTACAATCATAAAAAAAAATCAGTACGTGTGCATTTACTGACCCACAGTTTCCACAAAGTGTGCTCGGCTGCTGACGGGAATAACCGGAAGTAGTCAATCGCGAAATGTTAAACCGCTGCGAGAAAATTATAATGATAAACAGGAAAAACATGGAAATACAGTAAATAAAATTACAAACATGTATCTAACCGTAAACCGTCAACCCTAACCCTAAACCTGCACAATTAAAAAAATTTTTTTTTCTTCCAATATATAAAAAAAAGTAGTCTTCATACATTCGAATTAGTTAAAAACAGACGGCGCATTCATTAACACTTGAGAAACGCTTGGCCAACCTTTTCTGGGTATTTCCATCAGCTGCTGAGCAAGCCTGAGAAACTTTGTGGAAATTGCAGGTCAGTAAATGTTATTGGTCCCGCACTATCATCCAAGCTCTAACCTATGTCCTCTCGCCACAATGTTGCATCCCTGTGCCTGTTTTACAAGTATTTTAATGAAATGTGCTCTGATGAACTCATAGCACTTGTGCCCCCTCAATGTACACACTCCCGACAAGAATCAAAATTCCACCTCTTCACTGTTTAGGTCTCTACATGCCAAAAAGCCTTCTACTCTAATAGTTTCTTCTCTTAGATTGCTAGACTTTGGAATTCCCTCCCTGTTTCCTGTTTCCCTGACTGTACTAACATGCAAAAGTTTAAATGCAATACAAATAGGCATCTTGCTTCTCAAGTCCCCAAATAATGCCCCGTGGACAAGATCCCAAACAGTAACCCCTTACATCCACGTGGCAATATGCCTCATTTGATGTAAAAAGGAATAAACAAACATGCAAACGAAAAAACGTAATTCACTTTGAGTTATCACAGCAACCGTTTACCATTTAATTCTTGTTGAAAACATTCAATGGCTTCCCTGGAATTTGATTAACAATAATTCTCTTTAGAATTAAGTATTCCTCTCGCCCATCGAGTGGAAGTCTGGATGGTGCGCCCCCTCATTGGTCTTTCCATTATTTTTGACTCTTCACAACTATTTTTATTGGTACCAACACTGTTAGTGCTACCACATTTAAGAGTTCTCACACAGGTCATCATCAGTGATTGCTCTCTCACAATAACCATTTACCATTAATGTCTTGCTTGCAACAACCATTTTTCTGCTACAAAAAATTTCCAAAGTTTCAGTAATCTCTGCACCATTTCAGTGGAGGTCTGGATAGTGCTCACTCTCTCCTGAAGCTTTCCACCCTCTTTGATGTGTCACAATTATTTTGTGCAGTAAAGGCTGGTGCTATCACGTTGTGTGTGTATTTTTTAAATTTTTTTTATAGTTAATGAAATTCATTGCAGTTTCAGTTGTATCGGTTTCATATGGTTGTGTTCTATTTTTTTTAATTTTTATTTTATTTCTATTACAACCGCCATGTACCTGTAGTGTTTGTATTAATAGTTTAAATTGGTTTCAGCAGTCAAGGATTTTCCTTAAGATTTCAGCTGTTTTCATCATCTTCCTTTTGATTCCAATTTCTCTGAGCATTTTTCTTTTTTTTTCAGTTTTCCACTCATTTGCTTTCTTCTGCTTCTTTTATCTTTACTCTCTGCTGTGATGGGACAGCAAAATCTACAATTTGGCAGTGCCTTTTTTTTTCTAATCAACTATTACAATGTCCGGTTTCCTTGTTTAAATTAGTTAATCTAATGTACATCCATGTCACAGAGGATTTTGTGATTGCATTGTTTTGTGCAGCTGTCAGTAGTGATTCTGTTTCTCTGTTCAAGTGTCCTTTTCTTCGCCATCTCCAGGTGTTTTCATGGGTTTCTTCTCTTGATTATTATTATTATTATTATTATTATTATTATTATTAGTATTAGTAGTAGTAGTAGTAGTAGTAGTAGTAGTAGTAGTAGTAGTAGTACTTATTAGGAGTTCTCACATGGATTAGTACAGTATCCAGTTTGTTTCTTTACTTTTTGCCTTCATGTTTAAAATGTAGTTGTTTGCATAGTTCCCAGTGTATTGCTTTCCCTACACAGTTGTGTCTATTCTTGTATTCGTTTTGGACTAGTTTGCTGCATTCACTTTTTATGTGATTTACCATTTGGTTCATTTGTCTACAGTGTCTTTCCTGGGTTTGATCTATTTTAGCTTTAATGTAGTTAATTTTAATTGCATTGTTTTGTACAGTTGTCAGTAGTGATCCTGTTTCTCTGTTCAAGTGTCCTTTTCTTCGCCATCTCCAGTTGCTTTCATGAATTTCTTCTCTTTATTATTATTATTGGCTCACAAAGAGCTTTCACACAGGTCTTCAGAGATTTTTCCCTGAAAACAGCCTGTGGTGTTCCCTGGAAGCTGAGTGACAACAAGTCTCCCCAGGTTTCCAGTACTCTCCACCTCTTTGCATTATTGCAACAGCTGCTTGCCATTGATTTCTTGTTGGCAGCAGCTATTGGTCTTTGCTGGGATTAATAATAATAATAATAATAATAACAATAAGCCTCCCCAAGGTCCCAGTTCTCCTCGCACTTATTCGGCTGAGGTCTGGTCAATTCATTGGTCTTTCCTTCCTCCTTGTTTCTACTTGGTTATTTGGTCACACTCTTTTGGGGGAGGGGGGCAGTGATGTGGTCATAGGGATAGTGTTGGGTTAGAGAACTTATAGATATGCGGTTTCAGTGTTCTTGGTTCCATGTAGTGTTTCATATTTTGCCTTTACAGCAGTTTGTCTGGTCCACACTTATTGCTCTTGTGTGTTAGTTTCCACATTCAAAGGTTTTCCTTAATATTTCAGCTGTTTTCATGATTGTTGTTCGTTGTATTTTTCCAGTCATTCCATTCATTCCAATTTCTCCCATTATTTTTTCAAAGTTTTTAGGGATTGTTTCTGGTGCTCCTACTATTATAGGTATTATTTTGATTTTCTTCATCTTCCACACTCCTTTCATCTCTTTGGCTAGCTCTGTGTATTTGCTCCATTTCTCCTTTTCTTTGATATTCACCTTGTGGTCATCTGGAACGGCAAAGTCTACGATTTGACAGAATTTATTATTATTATTATTATTATTATTATTATTATTATTATTATTATTATTATTTGTGATCAATAGGAGTTCTTACATGGGCCATCATTAGAGATCACTCACTGACAACAACCGGTGGTGTTCCCTGGAATCTGGATTACAACAAGTCTCCCCAAACTTGCAGTACTCTCCACCTCTTTTGATAACCTTTGCAAATGTCTATGTGTCACTGCAACAACAACAACAGCTTACCAGTGACTTGCATTGGTTGTCGGTAGAATTTGGATGGCAATAAACCTCAACAAGATTTCAATCCTCTTTGCACTTGTTTAATGGAGGTCTGGTTAGTGCTTTCTCCCTCAGTCTTTTCATCCTCCTTGATTATTAATGACTATTTGGTGTGGCGCCAGTCTATGCCGACACTATAATTAATTTTCTTTAGGTGGAAGTATAGTTAACTTATAATTTTGGAGTTTTAGATTATTATTATTATTATTATTATTATTATTATTATTATTATTGTTGTTGTAGTAGTAGTAGTAGTAGTAGTAGTAGTAGTAGTAGTAGTAGTAGTATGCACTAGACGTTTTTACACAGATCATCATCAAAGATTTCGCTTTGAGAACAACCTGTGGTGTCCCCTGGGGTCTGGGTGACAACAAGTCTCCCCAGATTACTCTCTACTTCTTTTCATGGCCTTGCAAATGACTTTTTATTATTGCAGCAACCCCATATCATTGATTTCATTTCGTTGATCTTTACTGGAATTTGGGTGGCAATAAGCAATAGTACTCTTTGCACTCATTCAGTGGAAATCTGATTAGTGCTCCACCTCCTAGGTACTTCCATTCTCCTTGACTCTTCATGACTATTTTGTATGGTATCAGCTGAGGCTGATGTCTTTTTAGGAGGATGGGAATTGCACAGTTTATAAGTTTCCTTGGACTCATGTCCCATTTCTTTCACCTTGCGTTTTACTTCTATTGCAATTTACATGTGGCTGCTTAATACAGGGTGGAACAATAAATTTGTCACCCTAAAGAAAACAACACTACAGCTTTATTTTAAAACTTTTATTGGAAAATTCAATTCAGGTAACTTGATTATGTAATACAGCTGACATCTATTCAATATAGCACCCTTCAGCCTCAATCACCACTTTAATACAGGTCCAGAACTGGGAGTATGACTTTTCCACAAGTGCTAGCGGGAGCTTGGCAAAAAACTTGGCAGATGGCGGCAATCAGACTGGTTTTGGTGTTGTGGGAGGTCATGTTGGTGATGTTCTCGCTGTATGACCAAACAAAGAAGTCCAGCAGATTCAGGTCAGAGGATGAGAGAGGCAAATGAGAGAAGGGTACAAAATTGTAGCACTCCTTCTGGAGTCAAGCATGGGTCTCTTTGGACTTGTGGGCTAGCGCTGAGTCCTGCTGCTACACCCAGGGTTTGTCAGTGGCCACCTAATTGCACCAAGGGATCACCACACTCTTCAGCACATCCGGGTACACTTTAGTGTTGACTTTCAAGTAGACTTCAAAGATACAAGGTGGCATGATATGGCTCTCACTTGAAACCACACAAAAGACCATAACCATGAGGCGTCCGAGCTATGCTTTCAAATGTTAAACTATCTGGATGTGCATTTTGAGGGTGCTGGCAATGGTTCTGTTGTTATAACTTGGATCGGTAGAGAGCATGAGTTGTACAGTGGTGCATCTCCGATCTCGCTCGTTGAATATTGATTCACTTTTAGACATGATAGAAGGCTCCTATCATTCTTGGGATGTGTACACAACTGGCCAACTAGTAGATGGACTGTAAAAAAAAAAAAAAAAAAAAGAAGACCGGTTTTCATCAAATGAAAATGAAATCATGTTGGTTTTTCTAGAGCGACAATTTTATCATTCTATTTTCATTATTGCATTTTCCATGTGGCTGGTTAGTACTTGTAGTTCATGTGGGGTGGTTTCTGCATTCGAGGATTTTTTTCTTAGGATTTCAGCTGTTTTTATCATTGCCATCTGTTGTAGAGTCTCTGTTTTCCTCTTTATTTCAATTTCTCCTAGTTTTATTTTCTAGGCCTTTTGAAGACTGTTCCTAGTGCTTATTATCTGTATTTTATTGATTTTTCAGATTCCATATTTATTTTAGTTCTCTAAAAAGATCCGTGTATTTGCTTCATTTTTCCATTTCTTCCATCTTTACCCTGTGCTCTGATAGCATGGCAAAATCTAGGTTTGTTTTTTAAGATTTAGCTGTTAGAAAGACTAGACGAGTGTGAAATTGTTTTTAATAAATATTGTTATTGATTAAAAATAAGCTTGATATTTTATTTTTAAATTTTCGAATAGTAAAATAAAATTAATTTTTATTTTTTCAAATTTTCGAATAGTAAAATAAAATTAATTTTTATTTTTTCAAATTTCCGATTAGTAAAATAAAATTAATTTTTTTTCAAATTTTTGAATAGTAAAATAAAATTAATATTATTTTCAAATTTTTGAATAGTAAAATAAAATTTTTTTTCAAATTTTCGATGAATATTTTACTATTTAAAAGTTTAAAAAAAAATTCAATTTTTTTTTTAATAAATAGCAATATTTATTAAAAACAATTTCACACTCGTCTGGTGTTTCTAGCAGTTAAATCTTAATTGTTATTGAGTGTTTCAAACAGTAAATTCCTTTTTACAGTTTGTAGTTTCTTTTCTTTTTATTAATTGTAATGACGTCCGGTCTCCTTGCTTGAATTAGTTTATCTGTTTGTATTTCCATGTCCCAAAGGATTTGTAGTTTTCGTTTCCCAATACTGTCTCCGGTTTGTGTTTGCACCATTTGCTGCCTGTTCAAAATAGTATTGCTTTCCCAACACAGTCTTGTCTGTTTATGCATCATCATCATCATCATCATCATCATCGTCGTCGTCGTCGTCGTCGTCATCATCATCATCATCATCATCATCATCATCATCATCATCATCATCATCACTACTACTAGGCATTTTCATTCAGGTTATCATCAGTGATATCTCTCTGACAATAACTGGTGTTTTCTGCAGCCTGAGTGACAGCAAGTCTCCCCAGATTTCCAGTACTGTCCATTTCTTTCAATAACCTTTGCAAATGAATGTTGTATTATTGGAACGGTCACCTACCATTGACATTTTGCTGACAATAACCATTGGCCTTCTCTGGAATTTGGGTAGCAACAGGCTTCTCCAAAATCTCAGTCCTCTTCACAGTTTTCCAGTGGAGGTCGGGTCAGTGTTTTCTCTCTTTGGTTTTTCCATCCTCCAGCACGTATCTCCAGATTTCCTCTACCCTCCACTTCTTTCAATAATCATTGTTTATCACTCTGCATTCATGCAACAGCCGTTTACCATGGATTTTTGCTGATAGCCGCTATTGATTTTCTTTGGAATTTGGGTGGCAACAAGGCTCATCACAGTTTCAGTATTCTCCATGCCATCTTGTATTCTTGACTACGGTTAATGCCGGAGTTAATGAAGAATATATGTTTGTCATTTGTTGTATTTTTTTTTTTTAGCAAGTATTAGATAGTTGACAGTAAGTTAGTGGCTAGCGATACAAACTGACGACATGTGTGTTCCAAGATCGAATCCAGTTTGTTCCACAAAATTCACTTTTACTTAGGATATTGGTAACCTTCACATGGTCCCTCCTGTAAGTACTCAGTAATTTTCTGGAAAGAATTCTGACTAGAAAAGTATCGGGAAACCAATGCCAACAACAGAATCTTCAGATTCATACGGTATGATGATAAGTAGGTATTAGTCATATTTTTTTACACTTTTAAACTATGATTCTCTGCAATTACCTTGGCGATGATGAGGACAAAGGCACGAACTTGATTAACCTTGACAATAACCTTAAGTAAGGGATGGTGGTCGAGAATGCTTGGATCAGGGTCGAAAACCTAAACGATTCTAAGTGATTACTGTGAAATCATTAGCATTACAAGGCTGATCTCACAAATTTGATTTATTGTGAAAATCTGCCCTTTGTTTTTTTTAAAGATAGCGACGCGAGAGAGTCTCTTTTTACCTACTTATAAAATTTGATTTTCTTAGTCTATCTATCTTCTATATCTATCTATCTTCTATATCTATCTATCTATATCTATATATCTATAAAAACAGAGATGTGTGTGCCACAGACGATTTCTGATTGGTTAATCCAATAATCACATCTCCTAAAAAACTATGGTTCCTACGTTCTTAAATTTACCATAAAATATTATGCTCTTATTTATTGTCCATCTTGGAAGGGTCTATTTTTTTCCTAACTTGCCATTTACAAATTACAAAATTACGAAACTTACACCAGCCATCACAATCCAACCTCCGACACCACGTCCGCCATTCTGGTGCTAGCCGCACACACGTACACACAACACGAAAACAAACGCTGTCCTCCAAAGGACAGACTATTAGTACTACTACCCAGCACACGCGCACACATGCACACATACACACGTTCACTACCGTCCTTGTGTACGTCACGTTGTTATGGCAACCAAGCCCGTTCCCGTTTATCTATTCATTTGCTTATATTTTCTTTTACTACATTTTTTATTTATTTTTTTATTTATTAAAGGTAAGAGAGTAATTTGGGTATGCATACTAAACTGTTAACCATTAGTTTGCGTGTTCGATCCTGATCGATTCTACTTTTTTTTTAAATTCTATTTGTTTATTAAATCCTATCTGAAGCGGGGAGGGGCTATACCCTTTCCTTCCACCTCCCCCCAAGGGTGGGTTCCTAACGGAACGGCGTCCAATCCTCCACCCACCTACGGGCAAGCAGGGGGAGCTGGCCACCATCCCCCCACCAAAAGGGGAAGCCTGGCATTTTCTCACCCGAAAGGGGGGAGCTTGGCAGTTTCTCCCCCCAAAGGAGGGAGCCGGTGTCCCCCCCAAGGGTGGGGTGGGGGCGAAGAGGCCAGGAGAAGGTGACTTTTTTCTTTGGGGGGGAGGAGAAGCCTGAAGGTGGGGTTGGGGATTATCTCTCCCTGAAGGAGAGAGGCAGGCACCAAGCATGTAAATCCAGAGGGGTGACTTTTTTTGTTACCCCTCGGAGTGGGAAGGGGGCCGATCACCCAGGCAACGCCGGGTAACCCCTGCTAGTTTAAAATAAAACTATTTAATTTACGCACTTTTTGGAGTATGACTTCATTCTGTGACGAGTATCATAAAATTTTCCTATATTTTCCGCATATATATATATATATATATATATATATATATATATATATATATATATATATATATATATTTATCAGTGGTGAAAAAAGCGGATTGGAGGATTAGAGTGCTCAATGTGTAGCCAGAGCAGTATATAGGAAATTTAATATTATTATAGAGTCCATCTATGAATTCTGACGAAGCTAATCGGATATTTCCTTTTCTTTTTGAGGATTTTCCCCTAGCTGAAACAATATGTAAACTCATTCTGTACTCACATATATATTATTTAGGCTGAATTGTGTGCTTGCTGCTCCTAACCTTAACCATTCGTTCGTTTGTAATGACCCCCCAAAATTATTTATTGATTTATTTTTCTTTTTTACCTACGTGTCAAAATCAACAGCGTTTATGCTATTGTTATAATGAAATTTTACCTGTTGATTGCGGTATGATGCTAGTCCTATGCAGTTCTAGTAGGTTCACTCTCTCAGGCTTCGGCTTCTCTCTTTGAAAAAGTGTCAGTTTATTGCTAATCGCCTGAAGCGCCCCTACTGGTGAATGCCGACAGAGCAACCCAGGAACTTTTTTGCAGGGCACTGACTTTGGGGCACGGATTTTTTTCAATTCCACTTTTCGACCCTTCTGTCATATTTCTTGCGGTGGGAGAGAAATAAATATCTAGTTTGAGAGTGATTCTATAAAATTACAAAACAAATCTTTATAAATGTCGCAGTAACATTTATTAGGTGGGTTTCTATCACCATTTTGTTTTATTTCTTATTTTGAAGAGATTATCGAGTCTTCAAAGACTTCTTGACCATTTTTTCTTGTTCTCCGGCAGCGTTTAACATTACTGAATTTTCGAACCGAATAAACATTTTTACATTAAATAACAACAGGAAAAACTTATCCAGTTAAGTAGAAAAGCCTTTGATAACATTTTTTGTTATATATTTGTTTTTTGACAACTTTTTCGAATCTATGTGTACAGTAAAACAAACCCCAGATTTGTTTTAAACAAACATTATTTTAAAATTACAAAATTATAGAAAACGCAACAAAAAATAAATTAAAAAAAAAAGTGATGTTTTTTGTCTCGTCTGCACGCTAAATTGTTCTTCGGTCATTTTCGTAACTTGTTTACGGAAAGAGTTGCGTCTCCATCCAAAACAGTAATTTTCGCACGCACCTCTGTTGTACAAAGCTACCGGTTTCTTCTATTGACGCTCCTAAAAACTGCGGAAACAGGAATCTTAATTACCAACAAACTGCGGAAACAGGAATCTTAATTACCAAATCCATAAAAGCATTTTATCTCCCACTCTCCCTCATTAAACTAACTTAATATAAATAAATAAACACACACACACACACACACACACACACACACACACACACACACACACACACACACACACACACACACTATCTCTGCTATATAGTAAAAAAAAAGAAAATCTTGTATTTGTATTTTGTAATAATTTTTAGCGTTTGCCTGTCAGGATGGCCGAGCGGTCTAAGGCGCTGCGTTCAGGTCGCAGTCGGGTCTTCCCGGCGTGGGTTCGAATCCCACTTCTGACAACCATGTTTTGTACATTTTCTGTCAAAGTAAAAAATTATATTGTAAAAATACAAATGTCGGCAATTATCCGAGTTAGTAAAATTTTTTTTTTTTTTTTTTAAATACAGCTTTTTTTTTTTTTTTTTATACGAAAATTCGTGTTTTGTTTGGAATTGAGAATCCCCTTTTTAATCTCAAAAGACAATTGATACCTTCTGAAAGCAGGGTCGGTTGCATAATCATTAATCGCATTTCGCCTGGATCCGCATTGTTCGAGTGGTAAGGAAAAATCAAAGACGAATTGAATCAATGTCGGAATAAGCAGAGAAAAACCGGTGTTATTTCGGAGACACATTGCGCAAATAACGTCCGAGAGTCCAGTTTGCCCTACTATACTTATTGAACAATATGACAAAATGAGCATTTGACTTTTGTCTTTAAATTTTAATACAAATCTATAATTGTTTTCCGCTTATAAGCGGACGTTTAAAAGCATCATAGTTCGAAAATCTAAAGTAATTTGTAAGCCTTGAAACTGTCGATTCGAAAGTGATTTCTGGCGCGAACTAGACATTTAAAGACAAAATATAATTGGGTAAATTTTTACGACGTGCTCCCACTGCCCCAGCTACAGCGTATTATAAACACCCCAACCTCCCCATGATAAGAACGGCTTTCGGAATACCCCCAACCTCGAAAGCCGTTCTGTTCTCTTATCATGAAGTGGTTGGGGATGTTTATACTACGCTGGGTGTCGTAAAACAATACCCATAATGGATTTCGGTACTTCTACACTTTATCGCCGAAATTGGAGACGCCATTTTATTTCGCGCACCTGCCGTTGAAATCCAAAGGAGAAATCAGTATTTTAAACTATGGCTGAAGCATGAAATAAATAACGAAAAAATTAAACTGGAGAACGATTGTTTCCGGAAAGAATAAATTAACCTAAAATTTAATGAAAAACTTTCGTTTTCATTAATTAAATCGAAACATTTCTTCTGGACGATCCTTCAAGACCGAGGCATTTAAAAAAAATTTTTTGTCTTAATCAGAGTGCTTTTCTTTTTTTTTTTTTTTGGAGGAACTGGGTTTTTCGCCATAAAAAAAAAAAACGATCTCGTGTTTAACTCTGCCCCCCCCACTTTAATGGTTAAATAAATAAATATATCAAAATACTTTTCTTTTCAGTACAAACAATTCAAATCGAAACATTTTGTAGAAAAACGAAAAAAAAAAAAAAAAAAAGGCATTAATTTTTTTGGGTCGAGTGTTCAGTTAATTACCTTTAAAATAATCAGAAACTAAATAAAAATAATTAATAATAGTTGATAAACGATTTTTCATCTGATATTTTACATCTGAATTCGGTTAATCAGCTAAAGTTAGAAACAAATTAAGATTAAGTGAATAAAGTCGATAGATCGATTTTTAAAAATATGTCGTTTTAAGTAAAAACATTAAACAATATTACTTAATTGTCATGTCGAAAATAGTAATATATCCAAACATGACGTAGAAAAACTGTTATTGTATTTTAGTAAAAAAAAAAAAAAGAAAAGAAAAAAAGTCCGCTATAGGCGACAATGTTGGCCGCGATTAAAATGTAGTCTAAAATTTGGGGTTTGTTTTACTGTACACATAGATTCGAAAAAGTTGTCGCAAAACAAATATACAACAAATAAATGTTATCAAAGGCAAGATAAGTTACTTTTCTACCTAACTGGATATGTTTTTACTTTTTAGTGTTTATATTTAATGTAACATGTTTATTCAGCTCGAAAAACATACAGTGTTTACCATGTATTGAAAAATTTTTAAATGGCAGCCGGAGCCGACTCTCTCTTTGAGGCGGTAAGTTTGGGAAAATGAGTTAAAAAAAACAAAAAAAAAAAACAGACAAAATACTGCTAGAAACTCGCTCAATATATGTTACCGTGACATAGGCCGACATATATTCGGCGGGTTTTTAACAGTATTTTGACTGTTTTTTTTTAATTATTATTATTTATAACTCATTTTACCAAACTTACCGTCTCTGAGAGAGTCGGCCGGCCCCCATTTTAAATTTTCCAATACATCGGTAAGCACTGTGTTTTTCGAGCTGAAAACATGTTGCATTAAATAAAAACACTAAAAACATGGGTAGAAAAGTAATTTATCTTGCCTTTGATTTATTTGTTGTATATTTGTTTTGTGACAACTTTTTCGAATCTATGTGTACAGTAAAACAACCCCCGAACGCTTTTTTGAAAAAATCTTTTCATAAAAAAAAAATAAAAAAAATGAAAATATATAGGTTTTGAAGGGATCGAAACCGAACTGCCTGGACCATATGAAAGAAAGCATAAACAAAAGTAGCAGTAGCAGCCAACAACGTAATTTAAATCTTTTCAACTCCTCAAAACAAGTATCTGTATTTAATAATACATTCGTATAAATATTCTTTGACAATCAGCTGGCCGCGTGGCCTAATGGATAAGGCGTCTGACTTCGAATCAGAAGATTGCGAGTTCGAGTCTCGTCGTGGTCGAATACCTTTTTCTCTCTGATAACAATGGGCAATTTCGTCTAGTATCATGAACGAAGAGGGCATTTGTCACGCTGTTAAAATCTTTACTTAGCAACAAATGAATAGTTCTGAGAATAACGTCTCTTCTGTGAAATCGAAGTGAATAAGAAATTTTAAGCTTTGTCCCAATTCAAAATGATCCTTTTTTTGAGCGCTGGTTTTTCTCCGCATCTAAAGGCTACCTTGTGTTTTATTCTACCGTCATGGAGGTAGCAAATAATAGGAACAATCTTATTCTAGAATCAATTTGTCCGCAATTCAAGTAACCTCGTAGACAATTGAATGACGAATGAGTGAATTCTAACCTTTGTTAATTTTCGGTAATAAAGATCTTTGGCGATATTGAAATTTCTCGCTCACACGACCCTATTCCTAATTCGTGGCCGTAGGTCACTATCAATAGACTGCCTCTTCTATAAAAATAAATAAATAAATAAATAAATGCATAAATAATAAATGCACAAGTGCACTTTAACTCGCCGGAAGTATTTTTTGTTTTCATTTTCAAAAGAGTTATAACGCTAGCAGAAAGGAAGGATAATCCGAACTGTCTTACAATTCTTAAGACGTTATTTATTTAATTATACTAGCAGTGTAATATTTTTTTCAAAAACTAATTAAATAGATAAATAGGTATATATAAAAAAAAAACATAAATAAAAACAACACACACATTCCATCCATATTCTAAACTGAATGTTAATTAGTGCATTATAAAAATGGTACTTCTTCGAAATAAGAGCGAAAATAAAAAATCGAACTATTGAATTTTGGTTATAGTATCTTCTTAATTGTTATGTTGAAATCAATAAAATATCCAAAAATTACGAAAAAGTGATAGAGTAGAAAATTAATTATTGATAAAAATAGTTTTCGAAGAATTACAAATTCCTATTGACTTGCCTTCCCACGAGGGCAGAGTTAGACACAAGGTCGGTTTTTAATGTGGGGAAAATCTAGCTACCAAAAAGAGGCACTCTGGAAAGGAGCAAAAATTAAAATTGTTTCAGTCATGAAGGATTTCTCCTCCACTGATCGAGGATAGAAAAGGTGAAGTGTAGCATCAGAACAGATACTACACTGCGATCTTGGCTCGATAATTGCAAGTTATACAAGTTATATAATAATAAATGATGATAACAGAAGTAACTGCAGTTTGTCTTGTTACATTTTCCGTCAAAATAATGTCAGATGAATGAATCGTGAAATTGATAAAGTACATGTTTTATGTAATAATGTAGCTTTTCCCTTTTAATTTTCTTCCTTTGAAGATTGTAACGCTGGGTATGGGGCAGCCAAACCAGCTGCCAACATTGCCCTGCTTTTTATTGAAACCAACCGAGAGCTCTTTTTAGTATCCTCGTTGTTCCCTTAAGTGCAATTGTCTGGATCTCTTTTGCACTTGGTTCACCAGGAATATTAGTTAGGTAAGCCCTGTGGCACCTATAATAACTGGTATGATTGATATCTCTTCAGATTCCAGTTCTTTTTTTTTTTTTACACAGTGATCACCACTTATCAAGGCCCGGAAGCCACTCAGGGATAAGGGTTATTGCAAGTACATTACGTTAGTGTGGAGATTTGATGAAGTGTTTACTTAAGGGGGTGGTTCATTAGGAATTTGTTAACGTTGGACTTGAACACATCCAAGTTGTAGTCCGGTGAGAAGCAGGCAGACGGAACAGAGTCCCACAGGCGTGCAGTTCTAAGAAAGAAGCTTTGTTCATGGAATCCGCGTTTTGATTTAGGCACAGATATAGAGTGGGGGAAATTTTTCACAGTGGATTCAGCTAGACGGGTATTTTTCGTGAAAGATTGGCGAGGGGGGACCAGAGATTGGAGTTCAGACGAGCACCTGCCATGGAAATAACGATAAAACAAGGATAGAATCGCAACGTCTCTTCTGTGGGAGAGAGGTTGCAGGGTAGAGAAAAGGGCATCCCCCACTAAGCCACGAAGTCTATTTTGTACTCTGCAGGATAGGCTGTTTTTAGCAGCTCCTGCCCAGATATGGCAACAGTATTCCATCCTTGGACGTACTTGGCTTTTATATAGATAGAGAATTGCATCAGTAGTGAGATATCTCCTGGAGCGGTAGAAGGATCCCACCATCTTTCCAGCGACCTTGGCAACAGACTTGATGTACGTGTTCCATTTCAGATCAGGAGTAAAGGTCAAACCCAGAAGCTTGTCAAAACACGGGGCCTCACCCAGTTTCTTTTCATATCATACATGAGACCTTGATATTTGGTCTGTTTCTCCCTTCCGTCTCTGTTCAGACCTCCATCATTAGGAACACTAACTTCGATCAAGATTGCAACTCTCTCTAACTTATTCCATATAACTATGTCAGGTTTCACAGCAGCATTGTCAAGGTAGGTGGCTGTAGGGATTGCATGGTTGTAATGTATGGTATATAAGTCATTTCCAACTGTTCTTTCAAACTGTGACGGATTGCGACATGACAATTAAGTAGATAATATTGCTTTTATTTGAAATTAACATAAAAATTTAAGTAGATAAAACATTTGCTTTTTAACGGAAGTTCATTTTTGCAGCTTTCGATTTTCGTTCTTATTCTGAAGAAGCGCCATAAATTTTTGCTGAAAATAATTATCTTAAAATATAGAATGTTACATTTTATTTGTAAATTTTTAGTATAATTTATTTTTAAAAAATTGTTGCTAAATTTTTAACAATTTTAATTAAATTCAAAAAATGGGTCATTATTTATATTTAATGTTTTCTGTTATGATGCTTCGTTACTTTATTGAACTTGTTTTAAATTGACAGAAAATTTTGGTTGATTAACAAGCATTAATTTTGGATTGTCTTTCCTTTCTGCTAATATAACTCTTCCGAAAATGAAAACAAAAAAGTTAAAGTGCATTTATGAAAAAAAAGTCATATAAAATCTTTTTTCAGGGAAAATTTTATAATTAAAATTTGCTGGAATATTTTTTTAGATGATAGATAGATACGCACTAGATATGTCTAGTAGTGCTGTCTAGACTAGATATGTCTAGCAGTGTTGTGGAAGTATGGCAGTTCCACCAGTATGTGGTCCGGGTGGATGGATCCGGTCGCGTGACCCTACGCAATAGACAGCATCTATGAAAATTCATACAATTTCTGCAGAGGCAGACACCTCTACGGGTACAGCCCCATAATGCCCCTGCCCAAGGTCAGGGCCTGCCCAAGGTCAGGGCCTGCTCAAGGTCAGGGCCTGCCCACCAAGTCTTTGGAACCTCGACCAATTGTCACCACATCTCCATCACCTTCCGATCAGCACCCTGACACCACAGGCCCATCTTCGGAGCCTCCACCCCCAACACCCATGGAACCCATGCAACAGCCATCACAGACGCAGCCAGCATACCACAACCCGTCTGAGCATGACAGCATCCCTCTACCCTGTGCTGGCGTGGAACCAGCTCCGGTTCTTACTCCCCACGGAACGCCTCCCATGCCTGAGAAGAAGCTGCCTCGTGCCCTGGCACGTCTACTACCACATAATGCAGCAGGACGCAGTGAAATGGAACATTCCACACGGCGAAAGCCACGTTGTGACAAGTGATCATGATATGGTTAGACTCAGACCAGCCAGAATAATGCTGTGAGTGTAAGGGCAGTCTACCCCAATGACCACTCTAGTCCGATGTGTGTTAACCACAGACTTGGTTGGTGTTCAGTTGGAGACTTTTGTTGTATTTATTCAATTAAGTTTTGTGGTTAACCCAAAAACTTGCGGGGGGGGGGGAGACAGATAGATACGCACTAGATATGTCTAGTAGTGCTGCACTTCTAACACTGTATTTGTTTTGTTTGTGTTTCAGGATGCATAGATCATCCTTTGATGTGTTATGAATAAAGGAAGATACCTATCTAGATGAAAATTAATATCTTTTCTCTTTCTGTGGAACAATATGCAAATGAAATCACTGGATGGTTGAAAGCAGCAATTGAAGCACATGTTCCCATACAGAAGTTCTATAGCAAACCCCACTCTCCCCAATGGTTCACTTTTACTTGCACAGCTGTCATTGCTCAAAGGCAGCATGCATACAATCGATTTATCCGATATGTCCAGTACAAATAGACAAAAGTATATAGAAGCTAGAAATAATTGTAAGACTGAAATAGCAGGTAAGAGAAGATATATTAAAACTACCAGAAAACGCATTGAAGCACAGAAAGTAGGAACTCGTGATTTCTAGAAAACTTATAACAGTGTAGTAAATAATGGCCAATCAACAATTCACCTACTATCCAACAACCTTGAGGTTGTTTGCACAGCAACCAAAAAGGCTAACCTGCTTGCTTGACTTCCTCCCGGATTTTATTTGTGCACAGAAACCACACTTGACAATCTGAAAATCACCCCTTCTCAAGTCCTTGATATAAAAAACCTAGACACCTATAAGTTATGAGAACCTGATCTCATTCTGGCTATACAACTAAAAAAATGTTGCACTGACATTGTCCCAGTTCTCTTCAAACTCTACAATAATTGCTTTAAAGAATCTTGCTTTCCTGACTGCTGGAAAATTGTTTCTTTGGTACTAGTTTATGAGAATTCTGGCAAAAGAACTGACCCACTAAATTATCACCCAATTACTTTCCTCCCTCTCTTTACCAAAATTTTTGAGTTCTTAATTAATAAAGCACTAGTCCACCACTTCACAGATACTAAACTTCTTTCCGACCAACAGTATGGATTTAAGCAAGGCCATTCTACTTCAGATATCCTAACTGTAATCTCTGAACATATATACTATGCACTGGATAAGGCAGGGTAGGCTAGGGCAGTAGTCCTAGATATATCCAAAACCTTTGATGGTATACCATGATGGTTTTCTCATAACCCTTATCCCCGAGTGGCTTACGGGCCTTGATAAGTGGTGACTACCTTGTAAAAAAAAAAAAATATTAAATCACATAGTTTTACTGGGTGAATACTTAACATAATAAAATCTTTCTAAAAAAGAGAAAGATCTAGGTTGTCCTCAATGGTTGTTCTTCAAAACAACATGATATGAATGCAGGTGTGCCTCAGGGCTCAATCCTTGGATCTTTATTATTCCTCTTATTCATAAATGACCTTCCTGATAAAATTGTCTCCAAGATGGGTATATTTGCTGATGACAGCATGCTCTATAACAGACATGAGGGGAAAACGAATGATGAAATATCTAAGGAAATGGCTGAAACTTTATAGGAAGACCTCCAGTCTGTTGTGGAATGGGGACATAAATGGATGATAACATTGAATGCTGCCAAGACTAAGCTTCTTTCCTTTAATAATTACAAGAAATCTTTTCAACCACTGATGATACTCTACCTGAAAGCCCTTTGTTCAAACCTCTTGGCTTAACGTTTATAGGGGACATGAATTGGAACAAATATATCAAGGGCATTGCTAACGCTGCTGCAAAGAAGATGAGCTCTGTCTACCATGCTAGAAAGTTACTTACACCTGAGAGTATCCTGTACGTCTATAAAGCCACCATTTGCCGATGCGTGGAGTATTGTTGCCACATTTGGACTGGTGAAACTGCAACTAGTCTCTCACTTATAGACAGTATTCAGAAAAGAGTGGCCAACCTAATAGGTCAATCACTGTCAACCAAACTCCAACCACTGTCCCATCCCTGTGCCTACTTTACAAATATTTTAATGCAAGGTGCTCTGACGAGCTCCAAGCCTTTGTAACCCCTCAACGTAAACACTCTTGACTAACCCAACAAACAGTAAAATCCTACATCTACACTGTTGAGATCTCTAGATGCCGGAAAACTGACTCAAATAGTTTCTTCCCTCAAACTGCTCGACTCTGGAATTCCGTCCCAGATCTCTGCTTCCTCAACTCTACTGACATGAAGAAGTTCAAGTGTAATGTGAACAGATATCTTGCTGCTCAACTCCCTAGATAGTATCTCTGCAAATTTTGTCCCAAATAGTAGCCACATATATATAAGTGATACTATGCCTTGTTTGAGGTGAAAAAAAAAAAAGCAATTAAAAAATATCAAGTAAAAATAGAATGGGTAAAAACTATAAAATAATCTGAAAAAAAAAAAACCCTCCCAATTTTAAAAAGAATTTTAATTATTTCAGTGTATAATCATTAATACCAGTTTTTCGACGACCATATAACCAGCTCTTTTAATATTAGATTTACCACTGACCATTTATATTTCTGCCCTTGGTCTGGCCCAATGGGGTTTTATTTATCTTGGAAATACAAGATAGACTCCCGGCCCTGTCGGTGGGGCATTAGAATACGCCGACTGCCCCCCTGCAGAGGGTAAAAGTCCCTCAATGGGGGTCCTGGATATGACCTTAAACTATATCCAGTGGTGAGGCCCCAGCTTGTGGGCTTTGGGGAGTGTGGAGCTACCCTTTAATTACCATTGCTCCCAGGTCCACTCTGACCCAGAGTGGTAGTACCTGTTAGGGTCCCAACTATGGGTTAAATAGAAACCGACGTGAAAACAACAAATATATTCTATTAAAAAGATTTTTCTTCAAAATCTTTGGATTCGGCATTAAATAACCTGCAAAGAGTTGATATGCCGTAAAACAAAAACAACCAACCAACCAACAAGATAGACTCCATGCCTATATATACAGTGATGATCATATTTATTGGCATGGTAAAATAAAAGTTGAATTTTGTCTAATAAATTCTAAAAAAGGGATTAAATTAAAGAAAATAACAAAGTATATTATGCATTTTTAACTGGCCTTTCCGATGCAGCAATCGGATTTTAGAAAAAATAAATAACAAAGGAACAACAAACATAATTGCAAAAAACCCTTGTTCAAAATTATTGGCACGGCTTTGTTTTTCTTTTAGTATCAGTATAATATCAATCAATTTCCGGTTTACGTGCTTTCTGAACTTTTTTATAGCCATATTATGCTTGTTTAACGCTAATTCAGTAAATAATTTTTTTCAGATAATTTTTAGATAGCGATTTATTTAAACTATTATGACTAAATTATAATTTTCAATCGCCATGGTTAAAACTAAGGAACACAGCGAAGACGTCAGGAAGCTTGTTGTAGCATGCCATACCAATGGGGAGGGCTATGATAAGATTTCAAAGAAGCTAAACCTTCCCAAATCCATTGTTAGAGCCATAATAAACAAGTTCAAATCGCAAGGCCACGTTATGAGTTTAGAGGGTAGAGGGAGAAAAAGGATTCTTTCCCCAAGAGATGAACGGAAAATTGTTCGACAAGTAAAACAAAACCCAAGGATCTCTGTTGGGGAGATTGTTGATGAACAGAGCACCTCTGGAGTGAATGTATCTCGACATACAGTTGGTAGAGTTTTGAAGAGAGCTGGTTTAAAAGCATGTCATCTGAGAAAGACTCCCTTATTGAAGCCTATGCACCTGAAAGCAAGGCTAGCCTTTGCAAAACATCATATTGATAAAGATGTTGCATTCTGGAAACGTGTTCTATGGACTGACGAAACGAAAATAGAGTTATTTGGCCATAATAAAGTGTCTTATATTTACAGAAAATCTGGCGAAGCTTTCCTGCCTAAGAACACCATACCCACAGTGAAGCACGGTGGAGGCAGTTTGATGTTTTGGGGATCCTTTGCTGCCTCTGGACCAGGGCGACTTGTTAAGGTCACAGGTAGCATAAAAAAGGAAGATTATGTTAAAATATTGGATGAAAACCTGAAAGACTCTGCTAAAGAGCTCTCACTTGGTCGTCGTTGGTGGTTCATGCAAGATAATGACCCAAAGCATTCGGCTAAACTGACTAAGAAATGGCTTGAGGACAATCATATTAATGTTTTGGAGTGGCCATCACAAAGCCCAGACCTTAATCCAATTGAAAATTTATGGAGAACATTAAAATTGAGGGTAATGCAAAGGAAGCCTAAGAATCTTATTCAATTGGAGGATTCTAAAATTACTACTGAAGAGTGCAACAACTTGGTTGTAAACTATGAAAAGCGACTGAGGAAGGTAATCAAGGCCAAAGGCTATACAATTGATTATTAAATAAATCGTGCCAATAATTTTGAACAAGGGTTTTTTGCAATTATGTTTGTTGTTCCTTTGTTATTTATTTTTTCTAAAATCCGATTGCTGCATAGGAAAGGCCAGTTAAAAATACATAATATACTTTGTTATTTTCTTTAATTTAATCCCTTTTTTAGAATTTATTAGACAAAATTTAACTTTTATTTTACCGTGCCAATAAATATGATCATCACTGTATGTAAATTCACCTGTCGTCCCTTTTTTAAAAGATGGAATCACCTCGATTGTAAAACAGAAGATGCACGCAAGTAAGGTTCACAGCGTTTTATAATTATATAGATATAGAGAATTGGTATTTGTCTGAAGCCGAACTGTACTATTTCTGCTATTTCAGACTATTGCATCACTTTTTAATGTTTAATTCAGTTTATCATACTATTTCAGATTAATGTACTATGTTTTAATCCGGGGGAGAGGGTGTTAGTATAATATTTGCTTTGTTGTCATCCTTCCAGGTATTATCCCACCATCTTGGTGAGGGGAGTGTGGTTCATTATGATAAAACCCTCCCAGTCATTACCTCCTCCTTTACAAGACAGTATAATGCATGTTCATTTGTCATAATGTCATCATACCTGTCTAGTAAAAGTATAGGAGATAGCTTTTGCTAGTAGTAATAAGTAGTGGAAATTCTACAGCGCACTCTTTCATATGTTATATAATGATGTTGACATTCTGTAGATGTTCAGCATAAATGGAGACGCCCTGATATTATTGTAGCTCTTTTGTTAAAACTGCAAAAGTATTTATCTAAGCTAGCAGGAATGCCTAGCATAGTCTGGTCATAAAATACACCAAAATATCATATTTTAATTCATGCAGATTTCGTATATATTATTATAGAGTCAATTTTCTATTGATTCTCATATATTATAAGGTTATGATTTCAAAAATAAAAATATATCCGTATGACTTGATTGTATCAGCTTGAATCAAAACCGAAACCGAAACCAAACCAAAACGTATGAAGAATTCTTGGTAAAATAATTTATAAAAAAGATAGATGAGCTGAGTGCTATCAGCTATAATCAAAACTGAAACGAAAACTTATGAAGAATTCTTGGTAAAATTATTAATTACAAGAAATGGAAGGTCATAACAATTAAATGACAGTCACTTGGAAGAAAAAAGATTTAAGCATGACACACAAAATAACACACATGCTATTGTATTAATATATAGATTAAAAAACAAGCAAACAAATATGGCCAACAACGATGTTCACCTTGGCCGTAGGAAATTTTAATGTGATTTTGACGCCTTTAATCCTCATCCCCTAAAAAAATGAAAATTATTCATTTCATAAAAAATAATTAAAAAGACGAGAATATAAAAATATGTTGGGTTATTATACATGCATGTGTTATACAAGTGAGAGTGAGTTCAGAATTTTCATTTCACCTCTCACTCAAGTCATGGTGAGAGCTGAGAAAAGAAATAATGCTGGCTGTCTTTAGAGAGTGGGAAAAGCATCCCTGCACAAAAGTATTTGGACTGAATAATGTATCAATCAGATACGTGAGAACATGCTAGTGAGAAAAGAAAAGAAATTGTAGCATGTTGCATATTAGGGGCCTCAAGTTTGGTACCGATTAAGTTAACTAGTGTAAATTTTAACAAGGGTCATATTGAGAGCATAGGAATCCAAATTTGTAGAACAGAATCGTTCTCAGGGTTGAATGAAAAGTGGGTGACATAAAGTAGAGGCAGGAAGCAGAGGTCAAACGTCGTAGACAAAACAGAGAGACAATGAAGAATGACGTCATGTTTTCGAGTGGAGAGAAAAGTAAGGTTATCAGATCAGTCTCTCCCGGAAGCCATGCGAATGAGACATTGTCAATAGTATAGGAAATCTTTAATCTAAGGTGAATGTGACTTTGATGTCTGTCCCTGTGCATAATACATCTCATTAAGTTAGAAAGTTAAGTTTAAAAAATAAGTACTTATTAAGATAACATTAGTTGCTCTCTCATAAGTCCATTATTTTCATATAAAACCTTGACAGAAACTCAGCGAACGTTTCCTCGTGTCTTTCATGCATAAAAGTTTTATTCATCTTAGTTAAACAGATTAGACCATCGACAGCCACTCATAAAATGTGCCAAAGAGAAATTGCGGTGTCACGACAAAGAGAAACAGTGATGTCAGACAAGGTGATAAAAGAGCCATGTATAAACACACGACATGTATAAACACCTCCACACATGTACGTATAACTTGTAGCACATAACACCCCCAAAACGAATTTAGAAATATGTTAATCAAAAACACCACCATTTTAACCATTTCACATTGTAACCTGCACCTCCCAATCATTGAAGACCTACTCATTTGTATAAACAAACTGACCATCAGTCAGGCTCAATATGAGGAGGACGGCATGCGTAAGTGCTTTTAACGATTTTAAACGATTTTAATTGACTTTTCATTAAATTCACCAAACACAATTTTTAATTTCATCACTCGCCTGAAGATGACTCATGGAAGTCGAAAATGTGTGCAACTATGGCAAATTTCTTTTTACTCTCAAACAAAACGTCCAAACATTGGCCCATAAAAGTAAAAAATGGATCGCAAGAAAAACATACAGGAATTATTCTTGCTGTTCAACGAAACATGCATAAGAGGAAAAATGCTGCCCAAAATATACTAATACTTGTATGTATAAAGACCCTTTCTTTTGTTATGTAAAATGTTACAATTATGCAACTGCTACAATATAAAGATTTACTTTGTTGCTAGCCCTATTCTGAATAATCTTTTCCAATTGCTTTTGTGGATATATCTGACACATCAGGAAGTTTAATCAGATGTCCTGCTGACATCGCAGACCAAGAGTAGGATTCAAATGCCCCTTTCGAATAATGAGAATTACAATGGTAAAATGCTTATAGAACCAAGTCAACTCACGATAGTTTTTGGTATGGCATTACATGGATAAACCCAAATGGTTGAGTCAACTTCTTCCATTTCCAGTCTCCTTTCAAAATGTTAGTAGTCTGCCCCGGTAAAGATTCTTGCTCCAAAAACAGTCAAAGTATGCCAAACCTAATTTGGAGGCAGCCAGTGATCATATGACAGACGCTAATGAAAGCCTTACTGAGGAAGTTGGCATCCTACAAGCCAGAATTTTTTCTGCAAAATCAATTGCACGGATTGAATACTGGAATGTTAGGGCTTTGTACAAATCATCAAAGAAATTGAGTGTTACAATTTGAACATTGTTTCCTTTAATCAGAATCAGAAAAAATTATGCTTATTTTTCGATACCAAAAACGATTCCTTTAATTGTCTTTTTTATTTGATTTTGTTTAAAACAAAATCTTCCACTGCTGGTAACAATGATAAAATGATAAATACTTATTGATTTTAAAATACCAGTTTTTAGGGTAATTGGGACAAAATAACAACTTTATAGTTAAATATTCAGAGACTTATAAAGAATCGGAATCGGAAATTTAGTATGGAATCAGTAATTGTATTGGAATTGGGAAAAATATTGGAATCGTCCTATCACTAGCTCAGACATATACTTTGTCCTCGCGCTTTTGGAAACTGTACAAATAATGGGGATGGGTTCATCCAATTTTGTGGCATGAATAAGCAAGGTTAACCACTTCTCATTCAATTCGTTGTTATGTTCACATTAATGAAAAACGACAATGAAAAGGATAGATTTTACAAACAACTTCAAGATGTGGTACAGAAAAAAACATTGTATATGGACGACATGAACATATAGATTGGAGGAAACAAAATGGGGGTTTGAACTAGTGTTGGGACGATTAATCGGAATCGGAAAAATTGGAACATTTTGGAGTACTGAAATCACTATCAAAATCGGAAAAATTTGTGCTAGAAACAATTCCTTTTAATTGTCCTTTTTTATTTGATTTTGTTTAAAACAAAATCTTCTACTGCTGGTAGTCATGATAAAATAATGAATATTGATCGATTTTAAACTACAAGTAATACTAAATTCTGTACATCAATTTCCACAAGTGTATTCTTACGTTTGAGGAAATATAGGCTTATAGTTAAATATTTAGAGATTTATAAGAAACTGAATCGGGAATTTAGAATGGAATCAGTAATTGCATTGGATTAGAAAAATATTGGAATCGTCCCATCACTAGCCTAAACACATACTTTTGTCCTCATGCTTTTAGAAATTGCATAAACAAGGGGGATGGGTTCATCCAATTTTGTGGCATGAATAACATGTAAGCTGTCTCATCTCTTTTTTAATCATAAGTATATCCACAAAATTATCTGGATTTAATCATGAGTATATCCACAAAATTATCTGGATTTCAAACGACCATGAGATAAAACGCAAGTAGGCCACATCGCCATTGGTCACAAATGAAGAATAACCTGCTTGCTAGACGTAAGAATCTATCGAGGTGCTGATATTGGTGGGGATCACTATCTGTCGATTGCTAATTACAAATCAAACTAAAGAAAAATTCCAGAGATCAAATCGATCGATCAAATTACAAACCAACATGTAAACTTCTTAATTCAAGTAAGGATAATTCTAATAGAATGTCCACTTATAAACAAGCAACCAACCAGAAATCAGAAAATGAATTTTCCCATCTGAGGATACTGGAACATCCCAGCCTTCTTATGAACCGGCTTTCTGGTGTTCTTTTCAGTTTATTTGTTTGTATGACGTTTCTGAATTTTTGAGATGAGGATTAGTTATTCGTATTACTTAGATTCATCGTACGTTACGTGGGTCAGGAAAATCCTATCCAAAACTTCCCTGCTCATAAATTATAATTCATTGAAAGTTGTTTTTAAGAGTCAATGTTCATTTGATTTCCTAATATAAAAGAAGTTCAGTGAGAAATATTGGACACTAGCAGGACCCGTTAACAGGAGTTGCCTGGTGGTAGCATGCCTCCCCACCCCACCGCATATAAAATTATAGTACAGCTGTTGTTATTGCCAAACCCCCAACCTTCTCATGTTAAGAATGGCTTTCGGAATGGACACCCCCAAGAACGGCTTTCGGAATAGACACTCCATATTGTGAGTGGGGGTAGGGTTGCCACAAAATTTGTCTGTAATGTAACTTTGATAATTTTTGTCAGGATTCCTACGTGCAAATATTATGAACAAACAACAATTAGTGCGTACTAATCTGCCGGGCAGGGTATTGTTTAGGGTATTGTTCAGGGTATGGCATTTTTGTTGGCAAGACTGGAGTGAAGCTGACAAAATATGCTAGAACCCTCTATTACTTAAAGGGAAGTAAATTCCTGTAGTCACCTGTACGTTACCATGTAAACATCAAAACGGTATTTCAGAAAGTGACAATTGTAAGTAAGCAGGGAAAAAAGGAACCGTATAAACAAAACGGTTTCTTGAAATAATAAACAGTTCTTCTTTATTATAAACAATGTATACAAAATTGTGTACTTTGGTCCAGAGGAAAATTTTTGCAATCACATTATTATATATATAGGATATAGGATATAAAGTTTATACAAATTGGCAGACGATAATAAGTCAATGTGGGGTGTGTGTGTGTGCTTATGTATGTATGTATGTGTGTGTGTGTGTGCGTGTGTGTGTGTGTGTGTGTGTGTGTGTGTGTGTGTGTGTGTGTGTGTGTGTGGAAAGAGAGGTTGCAGAGATAAGCACCCAAGAGAGAGGCGCCCAGCGACACCGATCTGTAGACTCTGATCAATTGGGTTCCACTGGTTTATTGAAGAAAAATCTGACTTTTAAATAATATTTAAATAAATTCAGAAAGTTTTCTTATTGATCCAAAATATAATTATTAGTTTTTATTCGAGATAGTGTATGCGCAGACGATGTGCGTACAAATGAGTTTTGCATTTTTATTTTAAACGTCGATGTGTAAACATCGACCGCTACATTGCTTTAATGAGTAAATACTTACAATTTCATCTTAAAATCTAATTATCCTCTGTTTGAAGGAGAAATATAAAAACAGCTATATTGAAGATGTTGACTCCTAAGTGAAGCCAACATCTTTTTATAAAAAAAAGCATTTAATTACCTCAGTCACCGCCCGTTCACAAAGAAAACAACCTTTTCTGTTCATTTATTTACCTTTGTGTAATTACCTTATTGTTTTTTGTTATAAAATAAATGCGGTGCATTTGAATCAGAAGGGGGTGATGTTCGTTTCATTCTCATCTTTCTTTTTTTTTATTATTTGTTTGGGGCGAGGAAATTTAATCTCACTTAAATTTCTGACTCTCACTACATACCTTAACACTCACCTTTAAAATAACGACTTTTATAAGTTTTCGACTATGCTGAAGAATGAAAACATTTCATTTCAATTTGTGGCAAACAGTAGTTTTCTGGATATTAAGACCTTTATTATCCAATGTAATCCATTATGTTTTCACTGGTAGCCATGTTTTCCCAACTGAGAAATACTACTGGGCATGCGTGTTACAAAACACCCCCTCCTATCCATATTAAGAATGGCGAACGCCACTGACATTTATTAAGTAATACATTGGAAAAAAATTCGTAATATCTAGGAAACTACTTGTCTACTCCAATTTTGAATGTGATATTCGTTTTTAGCGAAACCTCTAAAACGTCGTCATTTTGTGGGGGTCGTCAGGCCTTTTTAGGAACTAACTTCCTCCACAAATAAATAAAAATAAAAAGAAGAAGACTTACATGCAAAACAAACGGAGGTTTATTCACAGAAACCAACCATTAACAAATAAAATATAATTCTCTTTATAATGAGTTCAGAAGTCCTTTTTAAGTGTTCGTATAAAAAAAGGAGAATGTCTTTTTTTGTTGAACTGTTCATATGTTAAAACATGTTAAGAGAGGCAATAGGTAATGTTCGCCTGTGAAATTGTATGAAGCGCGCGGAGCGGTGAAAATGGAAGAGTGATAGTAACACGCGTCGAACGTCCGAATGAGAATGCAGTTGAGAGAGAGATTTGATGTTTGTGTGTGCTTAAATACTATTTGGACCGGCTCCCAGCGAGCTTAAGAAGAAAAGTTTAGAAAAATGTCCTTGGAGAAATCCCATTGGACGGAAAGATCACGTGGGGTGCTCTGTACTACGTCCGCTTGTTTTGAGTCGATTTAATATATAAGGCCACGCCGGAATTTGCGTGGGAGTTATTTTTTTTTATTTTTCACGCGCCAACATAATCATAATCATACTGCGCGCCTAAATTGTATTTATTTTTATAACAATTTTTAATCCGAATCTTAACCGTGTCAACTGGCACAATTTTAAAGGTGAGTGTTATGGTGGAAAGAAAATAAAAATTTACCCCAAAAGGTAGAAGGTTTTCTTTGAGTTTGGAGCTACCCCATGAAATATTAATTTCGAAAATCATAAGCAACTGATATCTTTTTCGTCTGATTTTTTACTAAAAAAACAAAACTAAAAAAAAAACCCCAAAAAGCAAAACTAAAAAAAAAAAAACTAAAAAAACAAAACTAAAAAACAAAACTAAAAAAACAAAACTAAAAAAAACAAAACTAAAAAAAAACAAAACTAAAAAACAAAACTAAAAAAACAAAACTAAAAAAATAACCCAAAAAGCAAACTAAAAAAACAAAACTAAAAAAAACAAAACTAAAAAAACAAAACTAAAAAATACAAAACTAAAAAAACAAAACTAAAAAAAACAAAACTAAAAAAACAAAACTAAAAAAAACAAAACTAAAAAACAAAACTAAAAAAAAACAAAACTAAAAAACAAAACTAAAAAAAAAACAAAACTAAAAAAACTCCCACATTAGGACTCGAACCAGGTTGTTTGAGTGAAAAGCAGATAACCCACAAGAGTATATTTTATTCATCGTATTTATCAGCGGGAAGACGTGGTGCAAGGTTGGAAGGTGGAGATGGGAAGCGAACGTACAAGAGGTAGCGCACACTGGCTCCGTCAAAAATACTTAAGCAGCTCCGTCGGCATTCCCTGGCTAGGGCGCCTTAAAGAAACTAAAGCATGAAAAGGAAACTATCATTTACTGCAATCTGTATCTAGATTCTTTCTTTCTATTTATTTGCGTTTTTACTAAATTATTTAATTAGTAATATATTATGATACAAAAATGAGATCTTTCTCGTAGTGGCCGCGTGGCCTAATGGATAAGGCGTCTGACTTCGAATCAGAAGATTGCGAGTTCGAGTCTCGTCGTGGTCGAAATAATTTTGTTCTTATTAGATAAACCGCGCGATGACGTAATTAATGGAGATTATAATTGTCGTCACAAAATGGTTTCTATAAAGAATAATGAGTATTTCTTTGCGTATGTATATTTCTCTTGGTGATCTGGCCGTTCCAATTGTCTTGGAAACTACTAGTCCGATCTGGCTAAAATTTTGTATGGACTTTGTTATGATAAGATATACCAAACTAAGTAAGGCAATCTCTAACAATTGCGTTCCGAAAATTAAGACGGCGGAAATGGATACAGTTGATGTAAATACATAACTGAAGTCGCTGATCCTGAAATGAAATACGAAACCATATAGAAATATTTTAATTCAACAAATTATTTTAGTTTTAACATGTCTTGTGCTATCATGAAACAAGATTTTTTTTACAATAATTTTTTTTTTTAGTATTTGAAATATATTCATATGGAAATATTTTCTTCAAAAAATTAATTTAGTTTTAACATATTTTACGACAAAACAATAAAAATAATTTAAAAAAATTATTTTTTATCTATATATCTATAAAAGTGAACATGTTTGTGTGTCTGTGTGCCTGTCTGTGTACATTTCCCTACGCAATAACTCTGTCAATTTTTAGTCTACAGACTCAAAATTTGATATACAGGGTACTGAGATTTGGGAAAATCGATGTGATCAATTTTAGGCCAGAAATTTAGCTGTTAAGTGGTCAAAGTTCAACGATTTGGCCTTTGAGGACTCTACCAAACTCCTCCGACAATTTGAAATTTTAGATATAGGTTCCTTGGACATGGATCTAACTTAATAACTTGATTTGAGCCCAAAACAATAGATGTTAAGGGGTCATAATAGGGGTCAAAGTTAAAAAAAAATTGACCGTTTTTTTTTTTTTGTTGTTCTTTTTTCAGCATACACCTCCAAACACCGGCAACGCCGGGCACCCATGCTAGTATTTCTATAAATAAAGTTTCCTTTAATATATTTTTGAAATTCTTAGAATGTCTTCCATAAGTTTTATCGCATAATTTTGTCGTAGCGTTCCATGTTTAGTGACTTTCGTTCTGCATTTGTATCAACTCTATCCATTCTCGTCGTCTTACTTTTGGGGACGCAATTGTTAGAAATTGCTCCAAGCATAAGGGTATCCGGTAAATGCCCTGTTAATGGTTAATATTAATTAATATTTAATACAAAAATGGGTACATATTTAACCATATTCAACAATTAAATTGTCATAAAACACTTATTCTAACTTTTGCTTTGCCCGTTTTTAATGAGCTAAACTGTCAAGGATATATATATATATATATATATATATATATATATATATATATATATATATATATATATATAATGTAAATACAGTCACATCTTGCTACGATGTGCAGATCGTTTCAATCATATTAGATATCATCAGGCAAGAAAAATTAAGGTACAAAAACTAAAAAGGTTCCAAACGTTTTCAAATTTTGAGGAGAGAAAATTTGCCATGAGTGGCGATGGGCAAAAATTGAAGTTCTTATTTACATAAAATACATACAAAAATATAACTTGCTCCCCCTTATGATTGAGTACTATCAACGACCCTTGTTGAAATTCAATTATTTTCAATTTTTGGATATCTTCCCACCGGATATATATATATATATATATATATATATATATATATATATATATATATATATATATATATATATATATATATATAATGCACTTTGTGTGTATATGTGTGTGCATTCGTTCCTTATAAACTTCGAAACGGCTGGGCGGATTTAAAAAAAAAATTCATACACATGCTATTTACGTGTTTAGTGGGGTTGTTAGGTAGGTTTTGTATCGGAATACCCTCCGCAACTATCGGAAATCGATAATTAAAAAAATCCAATTAACGAAGGAATAGTTCAATTTTAACCCAAACATTAGAAGTGCATTTGAGAAGTTTTATCACCATACAAACAGAAAAGCCAATCAAATAAAATCAACAGTAGGTTCTTTGATAAGAACCTATTTCGTTTGAAATGAATTTTGCCGTTTAGAGCATAGCTGAACCATGACTTTTGCATTTTAAGCTTTAATTCAAGCCATTTTAAAAATATAATTTTATAAAAGCGACAGTGGGGTTTCTACAGTGCTATGTGGACTACAATATATTGTAAACTAAGTCATTGCTGAGAGATATGTGAATTTCTTCCTGGTGCACCACGGTGGATCCCCGACTAGAGCAAGCAATCAACTGATTTGATAGAAAAATGGGCGATTTCATCGATTTGGATGATAATAAAATTATTGGAAGTGTGAAACATTTGTTGATTCTCATTCAATCCCGGGCAACTTTGGGACTTCCTGCTAGTATTATACGGAATCGAAAATTGTAAAAATCAGAAGCTTTTGGTGCATCAGAATCAGTATTGGAATCGGTGTTGGAATCGGTATCGGAATTAGTATTGGAATCGAGAAAAATGTGTCTAATTTCCGATTCCAATACAATTCTTTAAAGTTTTATGTTTGTTTCAAGCTTAATAATGCATAGCTTGTACTAAAGATAAAATGCTAAATATTTATTGATTTTAAACTATAAATAAAACTGATATCTACAGTTCACTCACACAAACGTATTTTTACATTTGCAAAAATATATGCACATATTGCATGGGTTTTTAGGTTAATCTGAACATGTGTAAAAAATAGAAAGAAAAAAACTTTTATAACAAAATATCCAGAGATTTAAAAAGAATCAGAATAGGTAATTTAATCAGAATCAGAAAAAAACATTGGAATCACCCCCACTACTAACACACGCGCATGCGCGCTGTAACGTTGTACACCCTTTTTTAACGGACCCAAAAAAACGTCGCAAAGAAACAGAAGAAAGAACAAAACTTGGTGCACATTTTTTTTAAACAAAACCTTTATATTTGATATTTCCAACAAAGCATTTAAAAAAATTTTTTTAAACAGTTCATTTTTCCTTCCCCAGCTTCATGTGACTTTTCGTCTATGCTCTGACGTCATCCACACGTCTCAAACATGTGCTTCTCTCGTCACGTCTCAAACACCCTCAGATACATGCTTCTCTGAACTCCGGCCATGCTCCAAACACCACTCCTCCAAGCACTTTTCTTTGAACACGTGTCCTTTTTATCTCTGCTGAGATGTCACCAGCTTGGTCATTTGCTGCTAGTGTAACGTTATGGGTCCCAAATCACTATATGTTATATGATAGTGTACCATATCAACATACAGACACATGTAATGTGACAGAGGGGTTCATCTGAATGTGTGGTGTAATTGTTGTGACGCGTCACTAGTCTCTATAGTGGCTTCTTCACTATATGAACCCTAATTTATCGTGTTGCAGTGTATTTATGCCCTGCGATCTTATCGGTATGTGTTCTTAACATTTTCTTAGTGTGTAATTAACTCTTTTCTTTAACTTTTTAACCCTGTCATGATCGTTAGTAGTGTCTCTTTGTGTGATCGTCTAGTGAATGTCTCTTTTGGTGCGTGCGTGTGTTTCAGACATAATTACAGAAACACATTTATTTGACGACATACCTGGTTTTCTGCTGTCAGCCACTGGAAGATATTCACCCAGTCTTGGGGAGAAGGATTCTGTGTAAATGAAAACCTTTCAATAGAGAAACCAAGACGATGTGTATTTTATATAGTTTATTTCTTTCCTAGGCATTACGTCCAAAGAGAAGTGATCAACGATCTTTTCTTAGTTAATTCTAGTCTTCATTCTGAGATACGTCAGCTCCCTCCCCGGTGAGGGGAGACGACTTGTTAAACCGTCCACTCTGTTTGACGTCCTCTTTAAAACTCATCTATTTTCTCAGCTAACCAGAACACATGACAGAAAGACACATACTTCTGAACAGTTGATCAGATACTCTTCCGATGCAACTTGATCAGTCACTGAGTTTGATGTGCTATTGACATGTTTTAATAATAAGATATCAAAACATAGTTCACATCTCCCTGTCCATTTCCCAGTTAAATAGATAGATAGATAAATAGTTAGATAGATTAATAGATACAAAGATAGATAGATAACTTCTCTTCTATTTCACAACTATATAACACTATCAGCGTCAGCGGTTCTGTTACATCACTTCCCTATTTAGTCACTACAAAGTGTTTGCTTATCCATTACAAGTAACAGAACATAGTCGGGATATTTCGATAATTACTTGACTCTCTTCAACCTTAGTCTGTCTCACAGGCTTAAGAGAGTCTGGTAAAGGAGGTCTATTATAAGTCCCCTTTATTATGATCTGAAACCGATGGTACCAGTTTTATTCTGATTTTCTGTAATTAATACTGATATACCTTCAACGTACATACGTACGTGTGTCACAATTTACAGATTATAAATTATTCGATTGGGAGATCCTATTTATAAAAACGGAGGATAGAAGATGATAACACACTACGAATATCAAATTAATATATAGATACACTAATTTAATGTTTGTAGTATGTTATTACCTTCTATCCTCCGTTTTTAATAAATAGGATCTCCTAATCACTGAAGACACAATGTTAAAAATAAATAAATAAATAAATAAAATGATGTCGCTTTTGGGTCATATCTCAAACTAAAATATTCCTTCTTGGTCCTCTGGATATGGTCCAAGGGTAATATTTGTTCCGTCTAAAGATGATATAATGATATCGTGGTGTTTCCATTCACACCGGACGTCCATACAATAAAATTATGTCACAGACTCCTATAAGGATATTGGAGATAAACCGTAATAACCAGATATATTCTGACACTACATTAACCAGATTACTTAGATAAATACTTTTGCAGTTTTAACAAAAGGGCTACAATGATATCGAAGGGTCACCATTCAACCTGAACGTCCACAGAATGCCCAGCAGCAATATGTTACATATGAAGGATGCCGCTGTGGAATTTCCACAGGTCCCACCAGTACATATATAGAAAAGTATTTGTCTCTTATTTAGGAATTTTCTTAATAATCGAGCACTCTGCTGGGGGTTCTCTCTCACTAACCTTACATATATCACCTCTTTCTCGGTTTTATCCTTTCTTCGATCTCGTTATGCAATGAACAATGCTATGATGTCCAAATTCTAAAACTTTATTTGATTCTTTGCTTCTCACATGACTAACTCCATTACACAATAAAAGTAACAAATCTAATTATTATTTCACACCATTGACGGCTAAAAAGGGCGCGCCAGAAACAGGTTCGCGCATGTCTGTAGGATAGGCACTCTCCGTGACATGCCCTTCGTAGAGAGTGGGGGATGTACTAATTTTGGTTAGACTGTCTCACTCGCAGAAAGTGTCAAAAGAATACTGCTCGGCACTATCTCAAAACAACATATCCTACACTCTATAATAATTCTCTCGTTTCATACCTCGTTATAATACAGCTTCTTATTCTAGTAACTTTTTTCCAAGAATTGAACTCTCTTCCTGCTCAGTTTTCTTTTTATCTACAGCCTTAGTCTTGAAAAGACTAAGGTCAATAGGTATCTCTTGTCATTGCAATAATCATCATTCGTTCTTGTTAGTTTTTTACCTTAAGTGGCTTTATGTCTTGTCTCGAGCGATTTCCATAAAAATGAGCAATATTTATATCTATTTATATAAAATTAGGTATGTTTATATGTTTATATATTTGTATGTTAAAAACACATGCCATAAGCAGAGGGAGTAAAAAAAAAAAACAACGGAGGCAGAAGTGAAAAGTTTCAACACACAACTTTGTCTGCCATATGTGTGGCAGACTGTGCAAGTCAAATGCTGGCCTGAAAAGTCATCTTCGGGCTCACGGACGTGGTTTGGCTGTCGTTGACGATTAACCTGAAAACTATGATGAGGTTGGCGGAAAGCATTGCGATGGCTAACGTCTGTAAAGACGAAGCATTTGCCATATTTGTATGTTCGAGATTCACTCCTAAACTAATTAACCGATCATTATGAATTTTGAAACACAGCTGCTAGGCGTAAGGTGTCTAAATCTGGGCTATATTTAGTTTAATTTAGTTTTATACAAAGAGAGGTATATATCAAATTCCTTCGATTTTGTTAAAAAACAAATATTAATAAATAAATAGTATCTACATTTCAGGGGATTTTTTTTTGGAAGAAGAAGAATTTTACGTTTTTCTTTTTAAGGAAGCAGATCATTCCATTTGAAAATTCAAATATTTCAGATTTACATTAAATTTGATTCATAGTCATTAGACACCAATTAAGCAAGATTTCTTAAAAGAAAAAATAACAAAATGAGTTGTAGTAATTTGAATTGTACGCTCAAAACAGTGAAAAAACTTCTTGTTATATTTTTTCTAATATGGCCGATGTAAATAAATGACACAGAACAGACGGGAAATAACTCTGTTCGCATGATACCACAAGGGAAGTAACACACACACACACACACACACACACATTCTCATATATTCAGTTCATTCAATTCGTATGAATCAGATGATTCTATTGTTAACATCGATTTAGATGATAACTTTCTAGTTTAAACCCTTTTTTAAGAAGACACCAGGTACTTATGCGAATGGTCACGTGAAGGTTGCCAACATCTTAAGTGAATGTGTTTTTGTGGGACGAACTGGATTCGAACTTGACACATTCAAGTTGCCAGTACATGTTTTTAATCACTTAGCCACTGTCACCTCCAATTTTCAAATATAAACTTTTCCTCCTTACAAACAGGACATACATTCTACCCATCTATGAACTGTTGTCTCTTCCTTACTAAAGGGACATTTATTTAACACCACGTGGATGTTGTCACCCGTGTCTTCGTGCATACTCACGAACGTTTTCCTTTACTAACACTCTTCTTTTCTTTCCCTTTATTTCTACCACAACGAACATATTGCAAGTTGTTTTAAATGTTAGAATGAGGCATTGCCTCTTAATTCTATAATTCCTTATGATACTGTCAGTCTAAAGTCGGTGAGGCTTCAGATCAACGAATTTCACCGGCTATCTTCAGTTACGCTTAAAAACTTCCGACTGAAAAGCTGTTGAGATCCTGTGCCAATCAAATCTATAGCAGCGATACTACAAACGACAGTAGCAGCAGGAGCAACAAATCATGGTTAGCGATATTTTGAATCTGTGTTTGATCTCTAAGCTGGGCCCTGATTGGTGCAAGCATTGAACTTTGTCTCGGGTTTGCCCAATCAGGGGGCTACCTCTTATACGAACTGAGATAAGTACCAATGGTAATAACTAAGGCTATGACAATAGAATATTCTTATCATTGTTTTGACTCTTGAGTATATATCCGACACAGTTAATCAATCAAGAACCACATCACTCTATCCAAAAACATAAGATATTTACTGATATATACTCGAGAGTCAAAATAATGAAAAGAATATTCTCTTGTCATAGCCCTAGTAATAACAGACGTTTGAAACTTTCTTTTTTGACCACCAGACGATACTGTCAACTACTCATTATCCATGTTGCTCAGACTGACCAGGAAACTTCCCTCTTGGGACAAGACCCCACACCCCCACACCAGACTGTCAGGCCTTGGATTCGAAAAGAGGGCCCAAGAATCCAACATGGCGACACATGTAGACTTAATGTAATACACATGCACGCATATCTACAAACACGACAATGAAATTCCTACATGCTATATACCTAGAAAATGAGGATGTTAAACCTGATATAGTGATATGGGACAAGAGGTAGAAAGTAGCAACCCTAAGTGAAGTTAGTGTTCCTAATGATGCTGGGCTTAACAGAGCTGAGATGGAGAAGATAACAAAATACCAATGACTTATGTACGACACGAAAAGAAACTGGAATCATTGGAAGATCTCCATCATTATAGTAATTATAGGAGCTACCGGACTTATGAAAAAGAATTTAAAAAACTACTTGTTGAATATACCTGGTGAACCAAGTGCAAGAACCAAGTGTACTCAAATGGATGGTTAGAATTTTAAAAAGATCTCTTGGTTGGAGTGACTGAAATAGTGGGTGAATGTCTGGCATCTGGTAGGATGACCCATCCACATAAAAGCAAAACGATAAGAAAATTAAAACACAAGAAAAACATACATACATCGGCATAGTATGACTTCGCGACATCTGTGTACGTACAGCCTTTCTCATTTTATGAACGCTTCCCTATTACTTGGTTAAGAAACACTTATTCCACACTCGACATGTGCTCTCAAACTGTTGGCCTTCATCCTTACTCGTGGGCTTATTCATTTACCAACAGCCTTTTATTTTACTTCCCTTTTATTTACACGTTAACAAAGACAACCCAGGTTGTTTTATATGTTAGAATGAGACCATGTCTTTCTATCCTACAAGGACTTAGTATCTATACTCCTATGATAAATTTTTTTTTTTTTTTTTTTTGTGTATTGATATTCATATTAAAAACCCTTTTTTCTATTTATTTAAAAAGAAAATACAACTTTCTTATAGATGGGTCGTGGAATTGCATTCATCTGCAAAAGATCTAGCTAATTTGCACATTCTTTTAAACATTCATTTTAATTAATTTGCTTATAGTTTTTTTTCTGTTTTCTTATAGGATGATCATCTTTAGTTAACTAATTCATGCAGATATTCTACATGATTTATACTTGCGTATTATTTGCGTAAAAATGTAAACACAAAACTCTTTCTATATATATTTATGTATGCGCATATATATTTGTTTAAAAAATTTTGCCTACCAAACTCCTCTGTCAGTTTTTGGTCTGCAGACATGAAACTTAATATATAGGGTATTCGAACCTATGCAAAACTTTATATTTGGGTTTTAGCCAGAGGAAAATCGGTACAAAAGTGTGAAAATTAAAGAAATAGAACTTGCCAGGTGAAGGTCGAACGACGGCATTATGAATATGCATGCATAACGTAATAGCTATTGATTCATGTTTTAATTTTTAGCCTTGCAGCAAACATGTCTTTATACGTCAGGTATTAACGTCAAAGGAAAAAGTAAATCGTAAGCTAAACATTTTAGTTTCGCTTCTCGGTGGTGGTACATGAGTCATTTTTTTTTTTCAACTTTTTGAATCATTACTATAGATTGGGTCCAATATAATATAATCTATAAATATAAAAGCGAAAATGTATGTATGTATGTATGTATGTATGTATGTATGTATGTATGTATGTATGTATGTATGTATGTATGTGTGTTCGCTTTTTCTGTATGTCTACAAAAGGCTTCTTTCAGAGAAGCGGTCGGTCGGTTCACAACTTTTTAAAACTTTTTATATCGCATATAAATTGTAATATTTCACAGTTAACAACGAAGCTCGCCTGTCTATTTAATTTGCTCGATTTCGGGAAGATAAATATTCAACATTTGTCGCTCGCCGCATGTGGGTTAGTCTTTTTCCTATAACATCTTGGGAAAAATAAAAATCCCGCAGTCAAACTTGACCTCATTAACTCATTAAAACGGGCACCTGCCAAATCCAAGTAATTAAATAAATTCAAACGTGTTTCTGTTAGCATCTCGCGGTGGGGCAATCGTTAACGTCGCACTTTTTTTTTCACACTTTAATTTACAACTTTGCCTCAAGGGTTCGAGTTCGATCTTCATACTTACTTTTTTTTTTAACACCCCACCCCCACCCCCGGAGTTTCCACACACACCTCCAAACACCCGGGTAACGCTGGGTACCCCTCACTAGTATAATAATAAATACGAAATCTGCATTAATCAGAATATCATATTTAAGCGTATTTTACGACCGGGCAATGTCGGGCGGCCTGCTAGTAGATTATGATATTTTCCCTACAGATCATTTCGAGAAGGTGTGGGGGTGGGATGATTTAATTTATAACAAAGGCCATACCCATAACCTTGTGCCAGACTGATTTTGAATCGTATGCAAAGTTGAATAAGCGTGCGTAACCAAATAATATATCAATTGTTTATTTTTTTATCGATTTATCGATATCGATCAGCAGAGAGAAATATCTGTGTGGGTTTTGTTGTTTTGTTATCAGTGATGCTAATCTAAATAGGGATTTACTATCGGCTGTAAAAAATAATAAATAAAAGTCCGATTAAGTGTGTGTTTGCGTTATCATTGTTTTTAGCCTTTAAAAACAGTTTTCAAAAATCGTGTAACATTTAACCCACTTCTCTCCCTCTCTCTGTTTCTCTTTTCCTCGTTCGAAATCGTTCCAACCCCCAAATAGTAACATAGTAACACGTGTTTGTCAGTGTTTAGAAAATCCTATGAGACCTGGTCAACTAAAGCAGTTTTCTCCAAGCATCACCAACCGCACCTGCACAAAAGAACACAAAAGAACCCCCGTGACTTCAGCCGGAGGAGGCAGAAAAGGGCTCAATGATTCACATGTCAGCACTTTTCATCTCTCGTGAAAATTCCTACACACTAGCAAGAATCAGGCGAACAGAAAAGAATTACAACCCACCCAGACTCACTAGCAAGAACAAGGTAAACCAATGCACACAATGCCACGCTGCCAAATACTCACATACGTATATTACTTACACACTGAAACTATTGAACAGATCTTATAGGCTTTTCTAAGTTTTACTTCTGTTGCAGATCCCATGTGGCTGGTCAACTTATGTTGTGTATGCAGATAAGTTTCCGCATTTGAGTGTTTTTCTGAAGATTCTTAAGCTGTTTTCATTATTATTATTATTATTATTATCATTATTATTATTATTACTCACTAGGAGTAGTCACACAGGCCATCATCAAAGATTTCGCTTTGAGAACTTGCAGTGTTCTTTGGAGTCTGAGTGATAACAAGTCTCCGCAGATTTCCAGTACTCTCCACCGCTTTCGATAACCTTTGCAGATGAATTTGCATTAGCGCAACAGTCGTTTACCATTGATTCCCCATTGGCAGCAACTGGAATTTGGATGGCAATAAGCCTCCCCAAGGTCCTAGTCTTCTTTGCACTCATCCAGCGGAGGTCTGATTAGTGCTCTCTCCTCGATCTTTCCGTCCTCCTTGACCTTCACTTATTTGGTGTGGCGCCTGTTTATAGCGACACGTGAAAAAATAAGGGGGTGGGGTGGAAGGCAGGAGCACACGGAGGTGGGGTTAACTTACAATTATACCGTTTCAGTTTTCATAATTCCATGTGTTTTACATCTGTAGCAGTTTCTGTATGTCCAGTGTATGTGTGTTATTCTCCACATTCAAAGGTTTTCCTTAATATTTCAGCTGTTTTCATTGGTATCCGTTGTATATTATCAGCTATCCCTCTGGTTCCAATCTCTCTTATTCTTTTTTCAAAGTTTTTCGGTATTTTTCGCAATCCCCCTACTATTAGTGGTGTTATCTTGACTTTCTTCATCTTCCATATCTCTTTGAACTCTCTGGCCAGTTCCGTGTATTTGCTCTGCTTCTCTGTCTACTTGATCTTCACTCTGTGGTCTGCTGGAACAGCAAAATCTACAATCTGGCAGAACTTTTCCTTCTTGTTAACTATTATGAAATCCCGTTTTCTTGTTTGGATGGATTTATCCGTTTGTATATCCATGTGCCATAGGATTTTGTGATTTTCATTTTCCAGTATTGCTCCAGGTTTATGCTTGTACCATTTGTCTGGATGTTCAAAATGCAATTGTCTGCATAATACTGCCTTCCCCACTTGAACATGTCTATTATTATTATTATTATTATTGGCTCACTAGGAGCTTTCACACAAGTTATCAAAGATCTCTCCATTGAAAACCTGTGGTGTTCCCTGGAAGCTGAGTGACAAGTCTCTCCAAACGTACAGAACAATTGAACAAAGACACTCCCAAACAGAATGTGAAGCACTCACTATCACATGGGCATGTGCACACTTCCACATATATTTTGGACCCCCATTTACTGTCCATACAGATCACAAACTCTTAATATCAATTTTCAACAACACCAGCCCTCAACTAGCAGCACACATTGGACGTTGGGCTTTGAGAACACAACCCTATGACTTGACTGTCATATACCGACCAGGCTATGACAATACAGCTGACTATCTCAGCTGCTATCGAATGCACCTACAACCAAACAACAAGAAACAGAAAAGAGTGAAGGAATAAACTACATCCTCTCAACTTCAACCCCCAACGCAATGAAGCTTGATGAAGTTGCAATAGAAACTGCAAAAGGCAAGACACTTACCATAGTCATTCAAGTAATCCTTACCAACAAATGACATGGTGTTGATGATGGCATAAACAAAGTAACATTTTACACCCTGCATGCCAATTGTGCCGAACTATCACAGGCACACAAGGATAGCATCATTGTCAAAATGAGCTGGATACTACGGTGTGAAACACTACAAAGAGCTGCCAAAAATAGTACATACCTCATACATCAAAGCATTCTGGGAAAAGATCTTGTTAAAACATATACAGCCCTTAATAAAACAAATCAGCAATTGCAACATCTGCCAGATCAGTACTTACAAACCGGCAGGAAAGCCACTAAAAATTTCCCCATTACCAACAACCCCATGGACAGAAGTCAGTGCTGATTTTGGACACTTCCACAATGAAAAGTATCTTCTTGTTGTGACAAATGAATACTCACGCTATGCTGTTGTTGACATTGTAGACTTCATCTCAACAACATTAGTCATACTCCACATAGACAAAATATTCCTCGCATTTCGCAGTATCCCTCAAAACAGACAACGGCTCATCATTCAACAACTATGATTTCAAAACCTACGCCTTCATCACCGAATTCAGACACAGGAAGATAACACTCCTATGGCCTCCAGGCCAATGCTGAAACAGACCCCTTTATGCGCATTGTAAAAAGTCCATCAAAGCTGCCCAAATCATAGGTCAAACCTGGAAACATGAATTATCCAAATTCCTGCTGGACTACCGAACAACACCATCCTGTGCCACTGGCGTATCCTCAACCTAAATCATATTTGGTCGGACTATAAAAAACTGCCTACCACTCCTGATCACATTAATAGCTGGAGACCCTAGAATTAGTGAGCATGACACTCAAGCCAAGAAAACAATAAAGCAATATGCTGATAAAAAAAGGCATACATGAAATCCAATGATCTCAGTGTGGGTGATAATGGTATCGTAAAAAGGAACTACACCAGAAAGGCTTTCACATCCTACCAACAGAATGAATGTAATGAAGAAACAGGGATCTATGATTACTGCCACATATAAGGGCAACCAAACTACAAGAAATGTCAGCTTCTTCAATAGAAAAAACCATGAACAAACTCCACACACAACCTACTCGCGCCAAAATACCACCAAAACCTAAAGACAACCAGGCATAACGCACTTTAAACCTCAGACGTTTAGTTCGGACAAGAGGGTCACCCAGAAGATTTGATTACTACCCACCTCCTAAAAATAACTTTGTACATAATAATTCATAATTGTCAGTTTTTTTTTTCACTTAGATTAACAGACGTTTCCTTTTACAGAAAGTCTGACCCATCAGTCCAAATACTCCAGCCATCTTGCATTTTGAATTATCTTTCCTGATAATAATAAAAACAAAGAATTGTAATAATCGTAATAAAAAAAGGGGCGGTAACCTTTAGTGTCATGGTAATAGCGGCCCCTGATGACATTCGGGTTATGGCTCTAGAAAGTATAGAAAACACGATAACAAGAGTTCTTTTTTTCTCTCTCCTTAATCGACCTTCATCCTGCTATCCCACAGCAGTATTAATCGATATTTAGCAAGCATTGATTATTTTTTTATATAAAACAGTAGAACCTTCATTAGTAGACTGTTTCTCAAACGGTTATAATTAAAATAAAAATAACATAAAATCATTTTCAGATAAAATTTTACTGAAAGTTGCTGCGTTAATGTTTTAGGTTGAAAATTAAATATTAAATAAAAAGGAAAGTTTTACTTGAAACCAAAAAATAATTCGAATTTAAAGAGAAATCGATTTTTTTTTTTAATTCAATTATTTTTAGTGTGCAATCATCTTTATTGGTCTGAAACCGTCTAAATTAACCTTAAAACGTTTTCTTACTTTTTACAGATAATTTTTAATTAAGTTTTAACTAAGTTTAAGCAATAATTGCTTCGATAATTAATGTTTTCCGATGTTTTAGTTCGTTATTTCATGTTCCTGTGTATTATTTTTTTTGTGGACTATTATCCTCATCTTCATAGTTGTTGTTTCACCACGTTTCGAACAATTGTCCCTGTGACCTTCCTCAGGTGGTTAACCATGACAGGATAGGAATGCTGAGTCTTGTATCCCCAGTAATTACTGCCTTCCATAGTTGTTGTTGTTTCACCACGTTTTGGCCAACTAATCTTCTGGTTTGGGTAGGATTGAAACTGCTATCTTCAGACAATGCTCACCTGGAACCGCAGAGATTAAACACCTCTATCCATTGCACCACGGATCCCCAAGGGCAATCAAGGTTGAATTTTATGGTCTTATAAATCCAGTTTTGTGTTCTTATCTGGTTTTCCATTGCCAAAAAATCAATACACAAATTATGGCGCCTCATCTCAAAAGATTCCAAAAAATTATATAATATATAACTTAACGTATATGTTTTGATTTACTTACATAGTTTCGCTGGAAATCATTCAAATTCTGGATTATCTCCCCTTTTTCCATCTAGAACTGTGGCTATCTAAAGTGTCAATAATTATATATCGCCTATTATAATTTTAAATGTATAGATTAATCTTAGGTTTCTTTGTTTTGATTCTCCGCTTCACTCAAACGCAAAATGCTTAATATTCTAGCCTTGAGCCTTACTTAGAATCTAAATGATTATCAACAATTAAATGAATACGCCACTCTTCACTCACTATTTTAAAAGAATAATTCGGGAGGTGGGTTCGGCCGGCGGTTGACTTGACGCCGTTAACCCTTGTCAGTTCAGCGCGTAAGACACACCTTTCATTACATCTGACTCACGGATATTGACGTGAGTCAGACCAACAACCTTAATTGTCCGTCAATTAAAATAAAATATGTCACCACGTTTGAAAATTATATTTTTTTTATTCAAAGTTTTATGACCTATTATCTTCGGCAGACACCTCACTTCAAGGTCGGCTATTAAAAAAAAATCAAGGTTATCTTGAAGTTTTGAAAATCAAAACAAATTCTGGGAACAACAATAATCAATTATATATATATATATATATATATATATATATATATATATATATATATATATATATATATATATAGGGTGGATCGATAAATTTGTTCCACTAAAGAAAACAGCACTACAGCTTTATTTGAAAACTCTTATTGAAAAAACTGATTATGTAGTAGAGCTGACATCTATTCAATGTAACCGCCTTCAACCTTAATCACCGCCTCAATACGGGTCTGGAACTGGGAGCATGCCCTTTCCACAAGCGCCGGCGAGAGCTCGACGAACACTTGGCAGTTGGTGGCGAGCAGACTGGCTTTGGTGTTGTGGTAGGTTACGTTGTTGATGTTCTCGATGTATGACCAAACAAAGCAGTGCTTTGTCAAAGCACTCCTTCTGAAGCCAGCACCGAGTCTTGCTGTCACATCCAGTCTACAAGCAGCGGCCTAATTGCGCCAGAGGATCACCACACTCTTCAGCACATCCAGGTACATTTGGTGTTGACTTTCAAGCCGACTTCGAAGATATAAGGTGGCATGATGTGGCCCTCACTTGAAACCACACCAAAGAATATAATCGTAGCCAGAATTTTTTTTTTCACCCTAGGCACGTTCCTGTCATCCAGATTTGCATTTTGAGGGTGCTGGCAATGGTCCTGTTATCACTTGGATCATTAGAGAGCATGAGTTATACAACAGCACATCTCTGATCTCGTTCATTGAACATTGTGTCATTTTCAGGCACGATAGAAGGATACTATCACTCTTGGGATTTATACACAACTGGCCAACTAGTAGATGGTCTGCAGCAAAAAAACAAAAAAAAACGGTTTTCATCAAACGGAAATAGAATAATGTCGTCTTTTCTAGGGCGACAATTTTATCACTCCATCCTGTGTATATATATATATATATATATATATATATATATATATATATATATATATATATATATATATATAGGGTTAGATACTTTCTCCGACTGTTTACTACTGTGAATGCCTGCTGATATGACATTTATAAGTACTTAATTCCCTTCTCTTCAATTATTGTGTTAATTTTCGGTGACCTTTAGGTAGAATGCTAGCCTACGAAGCGAAAGGTCTCTTCAAATCTCCTGACCAGTCGTAATTATCACTTCCTACACTGATGATTGCATAAGCATGTACCACTAGTGTCTGTAGGTATGAAAGCTATTGTTAATATTTTTTTTATATTATAGTTATAAATGGAGTTTGACTCCAAAATATATTTAAATTATAAATTTCAAGCAAGTAAAATATTTGTTTATTTTTGTAAAATTGCGTTGTAATTTGACTTTCAAGCGCACTTGATGCTATATATATATATATATATATATATATATATATATATATATATATATATATTGTATATATTTTATACTACCATTGGTACCCGGCGTGACCCGGGTGTTTGGCGGTGTGAGCAAAAAATAAAAAATAAATAAAAAAATAACGGTTAATATTTTTTAACTTTGACCCCTATTATGACCCCTTAACATTTATTGTTTTGGGCTGAAATCAAGTTATTAAGTTAGATCCATGTCCAAGGAACCTATATCTAAAATTTCAATTGTTTAGACCCAAATTTTCGGAGGAGTTTGGTAGAGTTCTCAAATGTCAAAGCGTTGAACTTTGACCCTTTAACAGCCAAATTTCTGGCTGAAAACTGATCACATAGATTTTCCCAAATCTCAGTACCCTGTATATCAAATTTCGAGTCTGTAGACTAAAAATTGACAGAATTATTGCATAGGGAAATGTACACACACGCACGCACACAGACACACACAGAAAGACACGTTCGCTTTTATAGATATATAGATGTGTGTGTGTGTGTGTGTGTGAGAGAGAGAGAGAGAGAGAGAGAGAATGTGTGTGTATATATATATATATATATATATATATATATATATATATATATATATATACTAGCATGGGCGCCCGGCGTTGCCCGGCGTTGCCCGGCGAACCCGTACCGCAAAGGAGGAAAAGAACGGGGTAAAACCTAACGTTTATGCTGTTACGACCACCGCCAAACTGGAAGCGACATTTTTTAAAATTAAGGCTAGAAAACCTAAAGGAGCGGATAACTTTTAAAAATATCGGCGAAAAAAGTGACCCCCCTGTAGAAAAGTGCCTAGTTGAAGGGGAAGATATTAATGTTTTTAGCCAATTTTTCGATATTTGTCGTATGATAGATCGAACTTTAAGACGATACTGATCTTGGTAAAATCCGTTGCCTCTATTGAAAGTTTAAGGCAGACATGCAAACAGACATACATACATACATTTATATATTGGTAACTAAAAATTTTCGACCCAAACTGATGAAAGAGCTTGCTCTATCTCTGAATACCCTTTATGTAAAATTTCAAATATTTAGACCAGAAATTGTCTGAGTAATTTGGAAGAAACCGCAGGGGTCATTTTTTTTTTTAAACTTTGACCTTTATTATGACCTCTTAACATTTATTGTTTTGGGCTCAAATCAAGTTATTAAGTTAGATCCATGTCCAAGGAACTTATATCTAAAATTTCAAGTGCGTAGACTCAAAATTGTCGGAGGAGTTTGGTAGAGTTCTCAAAGGTCAAATTGTTGAATTTTGACTCCTTAATACCCAAATTTCTGGCCAAAAACCGATCACATCGATTTTCCCAAATCTCAGTAACTTGTATATCAAATTTCGAGTCTGTAGACTAAAAATTGACAGAATTATTGTGTCGGGAAATGTACACAGACACACAGACACACAAATACAAAGATACACCGACACTTTCACTTTTATAGATATATATATATAGATAGATGTGTGTGTGTGTGTGTGTGTGTGTGAGAGAGAGTGTGTATATATATATATATATATATATATATATATATATATATATATATATATATATATATATATATATTAGTGATGGAAACGATTAAAAAAAAATTTCCGATTTCGATACAATTAAATATTTAATTAAAGCTTTGGAGCTTTTTAAAAATGTTGAAATGACAGTCAATTCCTCGTGTAATGTCCGCGTATATTTTTTCAAAACCCACTTGGGAAGGAGTGTATATTAAAAGAGTAGTTTTTTTCTAAATATTTTTCTCAAATGTTTTCTTGTAATTGATTGAAAAGTGTGAGACCAGATTTTTTTTCTCTTAAAATAAAGCCGATTTGCATTTGTTCTTCGTTTATGCCATTTGAATTTTTGTAAACAATTAAAAAAGAATCGACGATTGATATGCAAAATAAGAAGACAGAGTAAAAACAGAATAGTTAACAAAACCCAATCCCAAGTCAACAATGAGTTTCTATATAATAATTTAAGTCTTAACATTCTTAACAGAGAGCTCTGTTAACTATTCTCTGACTCTCTTCTATGAAAGAATATTCATATTTTTCTCGTAATTATAAAGATTTAGTTGGTTATTACATTGATTTGTTTTATTGTTAAAAGAAAAATAAGAAACAAACACTACTACTACTACTACTACTACTAGAAGTAGTAATACTACTACTAATAATAATAATAGCAAATTTGTAGATTAACACAAGACTGTTTAATCACTCTTCTCACATCAGATTCGACTTTTTTTTTAGATGATTACGCGGCAGAAAGAAAAAAAAAATAATTATTTTAGAATTTTGAGTATTGTCTAATGGGAGAGGGTATGGAGAGCTTATAGATATGCAGCGTCATTATTCTTGGTTCCATGTAACGCTTCTTCATCTTTTATCTCTGCAGCAGCTCGTCTGACCTGCGCATGTGGCTCGTGTATTAGTCTCCACATTCAAGGGCTTTTCTTAATATTTCAGTTGTTTTCATTATTGTTATTAATTGTATCTTTCCAGCCATTCCTCTGATTCCAATTTCTCCCATTCTCTTCTCAAAGTTTTTCGGAATTGTTCCTAGTGCTCCTACTATGATATATACTATCTAGAAAATTTTTCATCGTCCATATCAGCTCTCTGGTTAGCTCTGTGTATTTGCTCCATTTCTCCTTTACTTTGATATTTATTCTGTGATCAGCTGGGACAGCAAAATCCATAATTTGGCAGGACTTTTCTTTCTTGTTAATTACTACGGCATTCAGTCTTCTTGCTTGGATGGGTTTATTCGTTTGTATGTCCATGTCCCATAGTATTTTGTGATTCTCGTTTTCAATTACTGTTGCTGGCTTATGCTTGTACCATTTGTCTGTGCATTCGAGTGCAGTTATTTGCACAATTCTCAGTGTACTATCCTTCCCACTTGGTTGTGCTTGTTCTTGTATTCCTTTTGGGCTAATTTGCTACATTCACTTATTATATGGTTTATCGTTTTGTCTCTTTGTCCACAAAGTCTGCATTTCCTGTTTTCTTGTATTTTGTCGACCTTTGCTTTGATGTGGTCGGTTCTTATCGAGTTATCTTGTGCTGTAGTTATTAGGGATTAAGTTTCTTGGTTTACGTGTCCTTTTCACATCCATGTCCAAGTGTTTTCGTTATTCTCATCTTTTGGCATTCTTATGAATCTTCCGTGTAGTTGTTTCTCTTCCCATTTTTCTTATTTTATCTTATCCTTTGTCAGTTTGTTTCCTTTTTATCGATTTTTTTTCTGTGTCTCTCGCTGTCATGATTATTCTCTCAGTGTTTTGCATTAAGTATTTTTCTAGTTCTTTTTTGCTGTCATTCACACAGTTTTCTATATTAACTAATCCTCTCCTGCCAGCTTTCGTTTTGTCTCTCTGGTTTCTGTTTTATTAATTTTTTCAGTGTCTCTTGCTGCCATGATTATTCTTTCAATGTTTTGTATTATGTATTTTTCTAGTTCTTTTTTTGGTGTCATTCACACAGTTTTCTATACAAACCAGTCCCCTCCTGCCATCTTTCCTTTTCACGTAGAGTCGATCAACATCGTCCTTCGGGTGTAGTGTAGTGTGCTGTGCATGGTCATGAGTTTCCTAGTCTTCTGATCGATCTATCTCAGTTCTTCTTTAGTTCACCCTATGAAACGTCCAGAGTATCTTACTAGTGATACTGCCCATGTAGTTATGCCTTTTATTAGGTTTCTGCTATCATCATCATCATCATCATCATCATCATCATCATCATCATTTACTCACTAGGAATTCTCATCCAGGTCTTCATAAATAATTGTTAATTGATATAAACCGGTGGTGGTCCTTGGAGTTCAAATGACATCGAGTCTCCTCAAATTTCAACTACTCCTCATTTCTTCATTAAATCTTGCACATGATTTTGCATTATGGCAAAAGCTGCTTCCTTGGTTTTTCCATTTGCCTTGAATTTTCACAACTTTTTGGGTGAGATCAGCCAAGGCTGATTCCATCATATTTTTTTGGGGAAGGGGTCATTTTAAAAGATTTCTGACAGTTTCATGTCATTATTATTATTATTATTATTATTATTATTATTATTGCTTGCAATAAGCCACAAAGAAAACAGAACAGTAGAGTTTAAAACATGTATTACTGGAACAACAACGTAAAAAGGTTACAACTGAAAAAAGTAGTAAACGTCACCGAGCAGGTGAGGGTCACTCTGGTGTTTAATCCACACCTGGGATCAAAAGGTCTATGGTTTATATAATGGATAGAACAGTCCATTTGGAGGATGATTCCCCCACAACCCAAAAGCTGATTTCCACGGTTGTGAAAATCAGTATTTCTTCCTTTTCGTGCAGACCACCAAGGGGTCTGTGCGTTTCCTCTTTCTGCCTAAGCGTCTCGGTTCTGACATCCCTTTTGGAGAGTCTACGTCAAAACAGTCATACACAGTTTCAATCGCCTCACTGCTGTCCTGCAGTGGTTTTTCTTGATCCTCGTAGAAGCCTTTCCTGATTTGGTTCAGGTGCCTCTTATGTTGGAACTTTGGGCCCTGAATGATGTATGTAAGATGGCCGATTCTTTGTGAGATCGTGCCGTGTTCCCAAAAATTTTATTTCTAAAATGTCTAAAATACACGTTAAACTGTTTCATTGGCATTATAGAGATTCTGTTGTGCACTATGTGTTTGGGTAGCAGTTTATCAAATACGGATTTTATTTTCCATCCAAACATGATTTCTGCTGGGGATCCTGCATCTGGTTTGTTCGGATTTCTCCTGATTCTGTAAACCTGCAGAAACTGCTGAATGGGCCTTTTCTGTTGGTGTGCCAGACGGCTTTTTTTAATGCCCTTTTAAGCGTATTGACAAAGTGTTCGGCCTGGTCGTTGCTTCTGGCATGGTACTGGGGTGTCATAATATGCATGACTTGATACATCTTGCAGAATTCTCTGAACTCTGTCAAGGTGAACTGTGTAGCGTTGTCACTAACCAAACAGTCTACAACCCCAAACCGACCAAACAATTCCAAAGAATAAAAAATAAAAAATTTGTCGTTGTTGCCGTGGTCGGTTTTTTGCATCTTAGTACCTCTGGCCATTTAGAGTAAGAGTCAACTACTATCAGGTAGTAAAAATTCTCCACAAGTCCTGCATAATCGATGTGGATCCTCGACCATGGTTGTTCAGCCTTAGGCCAAGGTTTATGTGTTATCAGTGGTGCTTTTGCAGCCAAAGCACAGCCTTTGCATCTGTTCACCATGTCGGTAATATCTTGCTCTATAGCTGGCCAATAAACAAAACTTCTCATTAGGCTTTTCATTCTGTTTATTCCTGGATGCCCCATGTGAAAATCCCTGAGAATTCTTTTTTGAAAGGTTTGGGGGATGACAACCCTTTCACCGTATAATAGTATTTCGTCGCAACCAGAAAAAATGTCTGAACTGGTGTCACCCAGTGCTAATTTCTGCTTCGTGGTTTGAATGAACTGACTTAATTTCCTGAAGTATGACCGGCAGTTCGTGGATAATATTATTTATCATGGTTTTTACATCACTATTAATAAGTAATGCTGCGATTACTGAATCTTCAAGAGGTTCCATTTTGGCAGGAATCAGTTTCGGTAGACTGTCTGCATGGGCTAGTTGTTTTGAGGGGAGAAATTGAATTGTAAAATTATAGTTCAGCAAAATAGTTCCCCATCTTAATAGCCGGTTTGCAGTGAATATTGGAAGTCCTTTATTTGATCCAAAAATGGATATCAACGGCTTATGGTCGGTTTGTAGAAAAAAATGTCTTCCGTACAAGAACTTGTGGAATTTTGGAACTGCAAATATAATTTCTAGGGCCTCTTTCTCGATCTGAGAATAATTCTTTTCTGCTGGTAAGAGAGTCCATGATGCAAAAGCAATAGACTGTTTCGAGCCATCCGGCATTAAATGTAGCATGCATGCCCCAACACCATATTGACTAGCATCGCTAGCTACTATTATGTCCAACTGCGGGTTGAAATGCGCTAGGAATAGTTTTGAAGTCAGGATTCTTTTTATTTCTTCGAATGATGTCTGGCAATCTCCTGTCCACTCCCAAGCCTTATCCTTTTTCAGCAATTCATTAAGTGGTGTGCGCAATTTGTGCATATTTGGGATGAACCCCTGGTAATAATTTGCCAAACCTAAAAAACTCTGCAATTGAGTTATGTTTACTGGTGCCGCCATTTCTTTAATAGTGGTCGCCCTATCTGGGTCTGGGCGTCTGCCATCTTTATCGATTATTTGACCCAGGTATTTAATTGTTTGTAAAAAGAACTCGCATTTATCTGCTTTGATCTTAAATCCATAATCTTGTATTCGACTGAATGCTTGTCTGATATGTTTTTCATGTTCCTCCCTGCTTTTGCTCGCTATGATAATGTCATCAAGATATGCCATTGCGGTGTCCAAGCCGGACAGCATAGTATCCATTACTTGCTGGAATATTGCGGGTGCCACCTTGATACCAAATGCGAGTCTTTCGTATCTGTACAAACTCCAATGAGTGTTAATACAGAGGAGGTTAGCGCTTTTGTCGTTTACCGGAATCTGTAGGTAAGCGTCGCTTAGGTTGATCTTAGAAAAAAACTTGCCGCCATTTAATTTCGTGAACACTTCTTCTGGACTAGGTAATGGATAGTGAAAATCTTCTAAGGACCCATTGAGTCCGGTCGCGAAGTCGGCGCAAACGCGAATTTCCCCGGACCTTTTCTTTACGTAAACTGCCGGAGTAGCCTACTCACTATATTCAGTTTTAGCCAGTATACCGATGCTTTCTAATCTGTCTAGTTCCTGATTTATTTTGTTCAGGGAAGCGAACAGGACATTACGTTTCTTTTTAAACACCGGTTATGTGCCAGGTTTCAACTTAAAATCTGCGCCCATTTTTCTACATCTCCCCAGGTCAGGAGTAAATAGGTTTGTGAATTCTTTTTTAAAACAAACTATAAGTTTCTCCATTTCTACTGGGCGGGTATCTATTTTCTTGCAGAATGTGGATATAGGAAGATCTCAGAGACGAAACTCCCACTATCTTTTAGCACATACAATCTTAGTTTTTTTTGTTTTCCCCCATAAAGTGACGTTTGTAATTAATTCACCTTCAGAATGAATTTTTTTACCATTAACAGCTGTCACCGTTCTGTTAGTTTTTAACATAGTCAGCTTTCGTAATATTTTCCATGTTTTGAGATTTATTATTGAAAGATCCGATCCACTGTCTAATTGGAATTTAATAGCTTTGCCGAAAATGTTAACCATTACATATTTGTGTAGATTTTCATCTACGACGTTCTTAGTTCTGGTTTGATGTACACGGCTTCTATTCTGAGTTTTCCTACAGTACAAGCTTTTATGACCGATCTTATTGCATAAATGGCATCATTTTGTTAAAAATGGGCAATCCCTTACCTAATGTATTCCACCACATCTGAAACAAGCGCTCGGTGCTTTTAGTTTTTCTGAGTTTCGGTGGTGTGCCATTTCGACGTTTTTTTCTTAGTTACTTTTTTATATCCGCGATGCCTGCTTCGATATTTCTTGCATCATTTTTTATAATTTCTACTTTTTGACAATCCTCAGTCAATTTTTGAAGTGTTAAGTTCGGTTCATTTTTTAATTTTGTAAGGACTCTGTGCCTGATTTCCGCATCTTTTCCCGAGGTCAACCCTTGCGCAAACACAAGACATTTAAAATTGTCTGCTGTTAGTTCAGACAACTTAAAGTCATAACAGTGTTTGTTCACTACAGCTGCGTAGGTGGCAAAATCGTCATTATCGTCTTTTACCACATTCAAACATCTCCAACGCTTATGGAAAAGAGACGTTTTCGGCAAGAAAAGTTCTGTTAACAAATTTACTATCTCATTGAATGATAAATCTGCTGTTTTCCAAGGCAAGATGTAATCCACGAATTTATCATGCTCAGCCGTTTCCAATTTTCTTAGTAGAAGTCTTGTTTTCTTTTGATCAGACAAGTTGCTGCAGTCAATATTAAAAAAATCTTCATAACGCCAAAAATATGCTGCAAATGATTTTTCCTCTTCCTCGTATTTAAAATTGCCTATCGCGGTCCATATTGTATTCTGAGAAAATGCTGAATTGCTTTCCACGTTCACATTATTCTTAACAATTTCTGTAAGCAATTCCTCTGTTTGTAATTGAGATTCTGCTAACTGTTTTTGAACTTCTAATTAACGTTCGGCTAACTGTTTTTGAACTTCCTTTTGCTGTTCCTCGCTTCGTATTTGACATTCAGTCCAGTGTTTTTCGGATTGTGACTGACGCTTTGCGGCATCGATATGCAACTTGGTCAAATGTTCCAACGCTACTTTCAATTCGTCCATTTTGCTTTGTCAGCATTAACAATTTCAAAACGTCTGCTGAATTTTACAAAACCGTTTTATTCTTTCTTATTTCTTCCTCCAGACAATAAAATGAACAGAAAAAACATAAATACATAAAAAGTTCATTGTCTAAAGAAAAAAAAGATCAAGTGTATATTTTTCTCCAGAGGAAAAAAAATAAGGCCCGATTTTAGCAGCAAAAACCACAAGTGACAAATTCTTTTTCCAAAAGTATAAAAATTTACCTTTCTAAGTCGCGACGAACCTTTTTCTTTTTGCAAAAGTACAGTGCTATCTTTGAAAGTCGTGACAAACTTTTTTTCGTAATGATCTGCGTTTTTTAAATTTCTTTTTTACCGTCAACCTTTCAGTTGCAAGTGTTATGTTAGACACTTCCTTAGGCTTGATAACATTTGAGTCTGACATCGTTAATATTTTTAGAATACTATTTCAACGCGAGTATTTTTTTTTTCAATATCGTTACTGGTTTCGATTTTAGTATGCTCCTTGAATCCAATGTCATCAGCATTTAGTTTTTTAGAACACTGTTTTTAAACGTGAGTACGTTCTCCGAATCCAATATTGCCAGTGTTATGGCTTGCAATAAGCCACAAAGAAAACAGAACAACGGATAGAGTTTAAACAATATATTACTGGAACAACAATGTAAAAAGCTTACAACTAAAAAGAGTAGTAAACATCACCGAGCAGGCAAGGGTCGCTCTGGTATTTAATCCACACCTGGGATCAAAAGGTCTATGGTTTATATAATGGATAGAACAGTCCATTTGGAGGGTGATTCCCCCGAAACATTATTATTATTATTATTATTGTTTTTTTTGGGTTTTTTTTTACATAGGCATAACCACTTATCAAGGCCAGAGACCACTCGAGGATAAGGGTTAAGCATGTACAGCAGTCAATTGGACAATCGTTAGTAATTCGGTAAATTTGTTAACTTAAGTGAAACGGCTCATCAAGAACTTGTTTACATTGGACTTGAAGACAACCATATTGTAGTCAGCTGGAAAGCAGGAAAACGGAAGACAATTCCACAGGCGTGCACTTCTAAGAAAGAAGCTTTGCTCATGGAATCTACGTTTAGGTTTAGGCCCAGATAAAGTGGGCGGGGGGGGGGAATTATTGATAGTGTTTTCAGCTAGACGAGTGTTTCATGTGAAAGTTTGGTGAGGGGGGGCATACATTGAAGCTCAGTCGAGCACCTGCCATGAAAATAACGATAAAGCAGAGACAAACTCGCAACATCTCTTCTGTGAGATAGAGGTTGAAGGGAAGAGAAAAGGACATCTCCTACAAGGCTACAAAGTCTATTTTGAAGGCAGGACGTCCTTTCCAGCAACTCCTGCCCAGATGTGGCAACAGTACTCCATCCTTGGACGTACCTGGCTCTTATATAGATAGAGAATTGCATCAGCAGTGAGATATCTACTGGATCGATAGAAGGATCCCACCATTTTTCCAGCAGCCTTGGCAACAGTTTTGATTTACATGTTCCATTTAAGATCAGGAGTAAAGGTCAAGCCCAGAAGTTTGTCAAAACATGAGACCTCCCCAAGACGAGAGCCATTCATTTCAATTGATGCCAGATGGGGATCAGAACGTTGATAGACACTTGGTTTTAGATGCATTAAAAGTAACCAGCCACTCCTTTCCACATTGTACCATGTGCTCAAGATCAGAGGACAAAGAATCAGAGAGAACTTGGTCGTTTACGGTCTTAGATGTGCTACCATAGATGGTAGTGTCCAGCATAAATGTCTACGAATGATGTAAGGATGTGATTTGGAAGATCATTAATGTAGACCAGGAAAAGAGTTGGGCTCAGGATGGACCTCTGAGGGACTCCAGCATTAATACTGTGAGCTTCTGATTTTTGCCCATCAACTACTACTCTTATGAACCTATCAGAGAGAAATGATTTAATAATTGAGAAGACATTTCCAGCTATACCATAGCTGGAGATCTTGTAAAGTAAACCTTTATGCCATACCCTATCAAAGCCTTTGATATGTCAAGAGTAATTGCCCTAGAAAGGTTGCCTCCGTCGAGAGATTCACTAATCTTATGAGATATAACTGTAAGCACATCTGCTGTAGATCTAGCAGAACGGAAACCATATTGTGTGTCACTAAGAAGGTTATTTTTGCTGAGATAGTTGATTACTTCTTTATTTAACACAGATTCCAACAACTTACTCATGACACACAGAAGACTTATTGGCCTGTATTGAGAGGGGGATGAACAATCACCTGAATTCCTAAATACAGAGCATACTGATGAGGTTTTCCAGGATGATGGGAAGCAATTCTCCTTAAGACAACGTTTAAACAGTTTTGTAAGTATGGGCGCTGGTTCTGGTTGAATTTTTTTGAGTACTATAATTGAAATACCGTCAGGGACGGTTGCTTTATTGGAATCAAGGCTTTTGATTAACTTGGCAACATCATGTACAGATATTTGTATATCACATAGTGTGTTTTCTGATACAGGAGGAAATATTGAGGGTTGGCGGCCTTGGTCGCAAAGGGTAGAATTAGCTGCAAAGTTCTTGGCAAAGAGTTTGGCTTTGTCTGATGCTGACAAGATTACCTCAGGTCCATTGATGATAGTTGGGATAGAGCACATGCTTCTGTTCAGGATTCTGTTTGCTATTTGACAAAACTGGTGAGAATCAAGCCGCTGCTCAGCTACTTTGGACTTGACTGACTTGTTGTTGTTGTTGTTGTTCTTCTTCTTCTTCTTCTTCTTCACATTTTGTGTCTGGCTATTAGTATTGCTGATTTTATACTGATAGGCGGATCATAACAAATGACCATAGGCTATCAACATCTTCTTTTCTCAGTCTTCAAACACTTTTCACAAGATCCTGGCAGTTCCCAACAAGGCAGTCTTTTAAAATACTCCAACATTGCAATAAATCCCAATTTTTTCAATCCACTTGTCAAATCCTTTTTATACATTCCCCAGAGCTCCCATCACAAAAGGTACAACTTCTACTTTCTTCAGCTTCCATAATCTTTTTATCTCCTTTTTCAAATCTTGGTATTTCTCCTTAACTTTTCCTTAATATTCACATCAGCACTATATCAATGATTATTGTCTTGTATTCCTTTTTTTTCCAACAAAACTAAATCTGGTCTCCTTGCTTCAATCACATTATCACATGTGACAGTCATATCTCACAATAATTTCACATTATCATTCTCCACCACCCCTTCTGAAACTCATACTATTTTTCACTGCATTCCAACCCTCTTTTCTCGCATACATCCCAATGGACCTTTCTCACAATATTGTCATGCCGTCTCTTGTATTCCTTTTGAACTAACTTCTCACAACTACTGACGAAGTGTTGTACAATCTCACCTTTCTGTCCACACAGTCGATATAGGTGACTTTCAGCTGTTTTATCAATGTGAGACTTCACATAATTTGTTGTGAGTGCTTGCTCCTGTGTGGCACATATTAGGGCTTCTGTCCCAACCTTCAAGTCACATTTTAACAATCGTCACTGGGTTTTTCCCTTGGTTAGTTGGTTGATTTTGCTTTACGGCATATCAACCCTTTTCGGGTTATTTAATGCCGAATCCAAAGATTTTGAAGAAAAATTTTTTTAATAGAATATATTTGTTGTTTTCACGTCGGTTTCTATTTAACCCATAGTTGGGACCCTAACAGGTACTACCACTCCGGGTCAGAGTGAACCTGGGAGCAATGGTAATTAAAGGATGGCTCCACACTCCCCAAAGCCCACAAGCTGGGGCCTCACCACTGGATATAGTTTAGTAGTAGTAGTAGTAGTAGTAGTAGTAGTAGTAGTAGTAGTAGTAGTAGTAAATGCTCTAACTTGTTATATCATTTGTTGGTTGTTTAGGTGCTTGATGGAAACTTAGTCTTTTTCTGGATTATGAATATTTTTCCTTTTTTCTTTTTTTTTTTTTATAATTTCAGACGAGCAGTGTCATTGGCTAATTGGTTCCTATACCAAACCGAACCAATCAAACACAAAATTGAATACTGAAAATCAGTTTCAGGGACCATTTCTGCAGAAGTCAAGGGACCAATTCAACAAACAATGGTGAGTCAAAGTATTTTTAATATTGCACGCAGCTGTGGCATGTATTACATATAACATTCAGTGTTACGTATGACATTGATCTTTATAAAGAACTAGCTGGATGCCCGGCTTTGCCCAGTCATACAATACGCTTAAACATAATATTTTAATTTATACACATAGTGTATGCATTATTATAGAATCAATCCTCTATTGAATATTATAAATTATGAGGAATATTTTACCCGGTGGATTAATTTGCAAAAAATGTTAAAAAATAATAATGATAATGTCATTCATGAAATTCCTTCTGTTTTTGTTTACCCTATAACGTCACCTGATATTTGGTCTTGACGATCTTCAAATTAGTCTTTCTTCTATTATAGTTATAAAAAAGAAGAATTTTTAAGAGGAAATATTTTACGTTACACCGCTATAACGTAAAATATTCCTTGTAAAAATTCTTTTTTTATCTATAAGAGAAGAAAAACTATTTTTAAGAACGGATTTTTCTGATTTTCGATATTTATTGGATTAATTTCTGTATAAAACATATCTAAGAACACTGCCAGACATATAAATTACCTTTGTGTGAAATTTGCAAAAGATAGCTTCAGCCATTTCAGAACCTATGAGGAAGGAACACACACACACACACACACACACACACACACACACACACACACACACCAGCATATTCTTTTCAATGTTTTAACTCTTGAGTGTGTATCTGTTGATATCATATGCTTTTATATAGAGTGATGTGGTTTTCAGTTGATTAACTATGTGTTGTGGAGACGCCCACTAATTAACATAGGTGGGTGAGTGAGATATATAAAGGTATCAATCACCAATACCGGGAGAGTTCTGCAACGACTGCCAAATAGGCAAGACGCCTATGTTGCCTCCAGTAAGACATGCAACACGCCACCTTACGGAATATCTCCAATTGAAGTATATCTGAAGACATGTAAATATGTATATTACTTTTCTGTCTAATATATTATTGTTATACCTTTACTTTCTGTGCTCTTGTTAATTATTTGTGCAGGCACAACACTATGTCTAACTGTGTCGGATATATACTCGAGAATCAAAACAATGAAAAGAATATGCTGTTGCCATAGCCCTAATAATAATAGAAATAACTATATAAAATCAAAGTTTATAGACATAGAATACACAGCGCAAAGTTGCAGATAGTTATTCATCATCATCATCATCATCATCATCATCATCATCATCATCATATAGTTTTGACCTTTAAGTTGATGTGAGTCTCCCGGATTTTGGGGTTGGCAACACCAGGCAACACCTCACCTGTCCAATTCAAAGGGTTTATATAATTTTCCTTTATATATTTTTTGGAATGGATACTTATGGTTTGCAACATCCCTACGATCCTGGCGGGTTACGGGACCAGTAACAGTAACTTATGGTTAGCAACGTCCTTACGATCCTGGCGGGTTATGGGACCAGTAACTGTAACTTATGGTTAGCAACGTCCTTACGATCCTGGCGGGTTACGGGACCAGTAACAGTAACTTATGGTTAGCAACGTTCTTACGATCCTGGCGGGTTACGGGACCAGTAACAGTAACTTATGGTTAGCAACGTCCTTACGATCCTGGCGGGTTACGGGACCAGTAACAGTAACTTATGGTTAGCAACGTCCTTACGATCCTGGCGGGTTACGGGACCAGTAACAGTAACTTATGGTTAGCAATGTCCTTACGATCCTAGCGGGTTACGGGATCAGTAACAGTAACTTATGGTTAGCAACGTCCTTACGATCCTAGCGGGTTACGGGATCAGTAACAGTAACTTATGGTTAGCAACGTTCTTACGATCCTGGCGGGTTACGGGACCAGTAACAGTAACTTATGGTTAGCAACGTCCTTACGATCCTGGCGGGTTACGGGACCAGTGCAAGTAACTTATGGTTAGCAACGTCCTTACGATCCTGGCGGGTTACGGGACCAGTAACAGTAACTTATGGTTAGCAACGTCCTTATGATCCTGGCGGGTTACGGGACCAGTAACAGTAACTTATGGTTAGCAACGTCCTTACGATCCTGGCGGGTTACGGGACCAGTAACAGTAACTTATGGTTAGCAACGTCCTTATGATCCTGGCGGGTTACGGGACCAGTAACAGTAACTTATGGTTAGCAACGTCCTTACGATCCTGGCGGGTTACGGGACCAGTAACAGTAACTTATGGTTAGCAACGTCCTTACGATCCTGGCGGGTTACGGGACCAGTAACAGTAACTTATGGTTAGCAATGTCCTTACGATCCTAGCGGGTTACGGGATCAGTAACAGTAACTTATGGTTAGCAACGTCCTTACGATCCTAGCGGGTTACGGGATCAGTAACAGTAACTTATGGTTAGCAACGTTCTTACGATCCTGGCGGGTTACGGGACCAGTAACAGTAACTTATGGTTAGCAACGTCCTTACGATCCTGGCGGGTTACGGGACCAGTGCAAGTAACTTATGGTTAGCAACGTCCTTACGATCCTGGCGGGTTACGGGACCAGTAACAGTAACTTATGGTTAGCAACGTCCTTATGATCCTGGCGGGTTACGGGACCAGTAACAGTAACTTATGGTTAGCAACGTCCTTACGATCCTGGCGGGTTACGGGACCAGTAACAGTAACTTAGGGTTAGCAACGTCCTTACGATCCTGGCGGGTTACGGGACCAGTAACAGTAACTTAGGGTTAGCAACGTCCTTACGATCCTGGCGGGTTACTGGACCAGTAACAGTAACTTATGGTTAGCAACGTCCTTACGATCCTGGCGGGTTACGGGACCAGTAACAGTAACTTATGGTTAGCAACGTCCTTACGATCCTGGCGGGTTACGGGACCAGTAACAGTAACTTATGGTTAGCAACGTCCTTACGATCCTGGCGGGTTACGGGACCAGTAACAGTAACTTATGGTTAGCAACGTCCTTACGATCCTGGCGGGTTACGGGACCAGTAACAGTAACTTATGGTTAGCAACGTCCTTACGATCCTGGTGGGTTACGGGACCAGTAACAGTAACTTATGGTTAGCAACGTCCTTACGATCCTGGCGGGTTACGGGACCAGTAACAGTAACTTATGGTTAGCAACGATCCTGGCAGGTTATGGGACCAGTAACAGTAACTTATGGTTTGACGTATCTAGTTTATCTGGTTTAATTCATTATTCAATAACATCGAAAAAGAAAAAAAAAAAAATTAAAAGATATTTCTCCCACGAATAAACAAACACTTCCTAAAATGGAAAAAAATTACACAAAGTTTTTACCGGAACCCCTTCAAACCTAGGTACAGCTGCACGGAAAATATGCTACGAATACTAAAAAAACGAGTATAACAATATAATACACCGGTTATTAGCAACAAGATCACACCTCTTAAAAATGACTTGAAAATAAAAATAAAATGAAATTTTAGAAAATTAAACTTTCATAATAAAGCAAGATAATCATTAAAAGTTATAACCCCCCTTTTTTTTACTCACGTTCACACCAAACAAGGCATATCGCCACTTGGACTTAGGGCCATTTTTAAGGGAGATAAGCAAGATGTTGGTTTACGTTACACTTACTAAAAATCTGCATATCAGTCAAGGAATCAGATAACAGGAAGGGAATTCCAAAGTCTAGCTGTCCGAGGAAAGAAACTATTAGAGTAGAAGGCATTTAGGGACATCTATAGTGAAGGGGTATGATTTTGTTGCTAAGCGGGTGTTTCGGGGGTATGAACCTCGAGGGGGCACAAGTGAGATGAGTTCATCAAAGCATATTTTATAATACTTGTAAAACAGGTCTAGGAATGCAACATTGCGCCGATGAGACAGAGGTCGGACTTTGGTTAACAGTGCGGGCCCTATTAGATAGAAACTCTTCTTTGTAACCTAGAGCCTATCCGAGAGAGAGAGAGAGAGAGAGAGAGAGAGAGAGAGAGAGAGGGAGAGAGAGAGAAGCTAGCAGTAAATGCACCAACCCAGATGTGACATGGGAGAATGGTGACTTTGTAAAGGTACAGGATACACTCAGGTGTGAGTAATCTTCTAGCACGATAGAGGAACGCCACTTTCTTTGCATCAGCCGTGACAATGACCTCAATGTATTTGTTTCCGTTCATATTTCCCGTGAATGTTAAGCGGAAGAATTTGAAAGAAGAATTCTCAGGTAGGGTGTCATTAGTCATGGCTATCGGTGGATAGAAAGGCTTCTTGTAATTGTTAAAGAAGAGCAGCATAGTGCATAGTCTTAGTAGCATTAAATGTTACCTTCGATTTACGATCCCATTCCACTACGGTCTTTTTCTAAGGATTATTCCATTGTCTTAGATTTGCGTACATCCGGTTTTCCTTAAGAACTTCTTGAATTGTCGCCCCTTGGTATTATTTAAAAATGAAAAAAAAAAAAATGTCCTTTGAATACAAATCCACAAGTGCCGGATACTTTTTTTTATTCATGAAAGAAGGAAAACAGTTTAATAGAACGCTACAAAAAAAAAAAAAAACAAACAAAAAAAAAACAAGAACACGTAATTATGAATCAAAATTTGCTCTTTAAACAGAAAATTCCTACAAACTAACATAGTACACGAAGTGTCCGTAAGAATTAAAGAAAACATAAAAAAGTATAGATTGGCATAATAAAAGGCATTTTAAAACAAAGTAGCTGTGTACACAAAAGCGCACTTAATATAAAATGCAAACACATCACATTGTTAAGGTATATGTATAGTTTTCTAGCTCAGTCGAGAGGAGGGGGGTCACCTAATTTGCAGCTGATTTGGTAGTATCTTCTGTGTACTTGTTCAAATTTATATTACCTTTGAATGTTAGATGAAGTTTGAATGTTGGACTCTCAAGTAGGATGCTATTATCCATGGCAGTCGAAGGTTGGAAAGGTTTAACTTTTTTTATCCCTTCGCCGATCGTGAAGAAAAACAGTTGCCTGATTTTAAAAAGAATATGTGACCAAAGTAATAACCAACTCATTTTTGCATATCAATATATAAATATAAACTAATTTGTGCATATCTTTTTAAAAGTATCACTTAAGTTTTATTTTTCTTTTGAATAGGTTGACAAATTCATTGAAAACGTTGATCCAAAACTCCAAGAAAGAATTGAAGAATGCAAACGACTAAACTCGACGCTTCCACTGACCAAAGAAATTGTCAAATACAAAATCCTCGAGCGAAGAGCACAGCAAGGACTTGGCATAGTAGACACGACTTTCGATGGAGAGAAAACTTTCCCTGTAAGTAAAAATTGAAATTGTTCAGGAAGTAATGGACTTACGCAGATATTAAATACAGTTATATCTAAAACGTCATAGACGTTTTAGATTAGTGGAAGTTCTGGCTCAGATTCATGATATGTACTTATATAAGATACTTTTGTTAATACACTTTTTGTTAATTATACCATTGTGTTTGTTTTGCTTATCACCGGCCTGCAAAGGCACAACACTGACGATGAGGAAGCCGAGATTTACATTGTTACAACACTGGCGACGAGAAATTTAGGAATTCCATTGTAACAACACTGACAATGATGGATTCGAGACTTACACTGCCACAACAGAAACGAAATTTCAAACCCACACATTACTAAACTGGGCGTGTAATCGAAAGGACAATATCAAAGAAATGACAACGTCTATCCATATATAAATATTTCTAATAATAAGGTGAAGTAATTTGCTTGAAGCATTGTGTGCGATCTTCTATAATAATCTGTTTAAATGTATGTATGTATGTTTGTATGTCTTGCAAAATCTTTCAACAGAGGCGACAGATTTTCACGAGATTGATATCATTTGGAAGCTCGACCTTTCGGACGACAAATATCGAAAAATTGGCTAAAAACATTTATTTCTTCATCCATAACTAGGCACTTTTCTACAGGTAGGGGAAGCAAAAAATCGTTCCTTCATGGCAAGTTAGCCATGCACGCATGCGTAAAAAAACATTCTTTCTTGAATTAATTTGAATATTAAAAAAACCCCATAGCCCAGTCGATTAAGTAGCAGCGTCGTTATCTTAAGATTGCACGTTGGAGCCGAGATGTCAGGTTTTTTTTTTTTTTCGATTTTTAAAGTTTTCATATTGAAATAGGGTTATTGATGCCATTTTTTGTTCTTTTTTTTCCATCACATTCGCCGTTTTTTTTGTTTTTCTTTTTCCGATTTTTTAAGTTTTAACATCGTTCGATTATTCTTTATTTTGCTGTTTTCGTTGTTGTTTTTTTTAATAATATTTAAACAGGGTTATTACGTTCGCTTATTCTTTATTTTCCATTTTGTTTGGATTTACCCCCCCCCCCTCCACACACACACACACACACCTCACCACACTCGGGCAACGCCGGGTACCTCTGCTAGTGTATATATAAAGGGCTAATAGAAGCTATCACAATGAACGAAATGTAAATATGTTGATGTAAGGAAAAAATGAATATTTTAGTAAATCTTATTTGATTTCATTTCAACTTCTATACACTGATATACGTCCCATAATATGTTGAGTACACACAAGTGGAGTTTCAGAAAATTTAAAACACCCATCATAAAGAACTTTTTACATGGAAATCTAATATATAAACGGTTATCTGTCTGTATGTCTGTCGGTCTGTCTCTATATTTTCAAACTCTATCTCCTCCAAAACTAAAAGTCGCAGAGCGGTGCTAGGGGCCTCAAATCATTGGATTTTTTTACGGGCTATTCTTTTATAGGTCTTTAGCCAGTTAAAATTATTTTTAAGGGTTAAAAATGAATCAAAATTGAAAAACTCGTTAAACATTTTGTACATTCATCTTAGTTTAATTTTTAATCAGTTTATATGCGTGTCACGTTGGTACAGTGGTAACGTCACCAGCTTTGAATGCTGAAGTTTTGGTTCTAGCTGATGGCACCTAAATACATTTTTTTTTACTTTTGAAATCACGACTCTATAATAATATATACGAAATCTGGACAAATAAAATATATTTAAGCATATTTTATACCCGGGAAAAATCCCTCTTCTAGTATATTATAATAATAAACATATTTTTTGACAAATTCTTAGAATAACCAAAAGTAAACATTTTTGTGAGTGAGTTTGTGATACTAGGTGCATAAACTGTCGCTACATTTAGTAGTACATAACTGTTTTGTTGTATCGTCTGTCGAGAACCTACGGTCTGGTGATTAAGGTTAGATTTAATTTGTCAGCATTGAGACAGTATTTGTAAGTGACAAGACGCAGGTTGAGTCTTGACAGCTGATTATGCTTTGGTTCTCGCTTAGATGGCCACTATCTAAAAGGTAATCAGTTCCCATAACAACACTATCAGATTGGCTGAACCCAGCTAAAGTAACCAATCAAGATTGAGAATTTCAAAAGAACTAATCAATCAATATTAATATTTCGACCAATAATCCTCAAATATTTTAGAGAAATCTTCTTTTTTTCTGCTGCTGCTGCTATTGTTAAGTGAATCAGATTTTTGTATAGAGCTGAGAAAGATCGTTCATTGGGATTGCCTGGTTTGCATGAAGCCCTCCTTATTGGTGGCAGCTATGTTTTAATCTAAAAGATTGCAGATTTTTATCCCAGACACTGAGAACATCAAGGGTAACTGATTGCATGCGTAGTCGGGAAAGTTTTTTTTTTTTTTTATGGAAATCGCTCCAGACATGGCATAAAGCTATTTGATGTAAGGGACTAAAAATACTACTACAAGGTAAAAAATATATACCGAACTTTGGGGAAATTGCACCAAATCCAGGGGTAATTGTGCCAACTAAAAAAAAGTGCTTTTTTATGCGTGGTTGCCAAAAGAGCAGTTTTAGCTAGTTGGCGCAGTTACCCCAGATTTGGCGCAATTACCCCAAAGTATGGTATATATAAATATATTCCGGTCCAGAAAACAGAATTTCTTCCCTCTTTTGTCAGAAACATCGCTCATGGAATATGAGGACTAAAGGATAAAATAAGGGAATCAAGAGTTATAAGGTTACTGAAACTGAACTCACGGTCCACTTTCTACTCTCCCCAGAATGCTCAAAGGGACAACACAGAAATAGTGTTATCTCTTTCTCACTCCATTTATTTGTGGTTCTATACCTGATACATCTTTGCTTGCCATGTGTAGAGGCAAAGACAACCAGAAGACGGATCCCAATGTTGGCTCCTCCTGGAGCCCTCTTAGCTAGTTAGCTCTGGCATTACCACGTTGCCACTCTCCCTACCACAGTTAAGGTTAGGTTTAGACTTTAAGGGGATACTATTGTTGTTGCTATTATTGACAGAGCAGGGTTTTGCGGATATGCATTTTGAAGATGTGTCCACTCAGTCTGGGCGTTTGGCGCTGAAAATTCTTTTTCAAGCTAAAGTGTCTCTGATCGACGGGATGACTTAATGTAACAATATTGTAAGGTTTGTAGGTGTATCTTTGGTAGTTTCTGCGTTTTAGTCGCACAAACAGAAATGCTAACTTCACTTTATATAATAAAATAGTATGGTTACCGGGCGTTACCTGGAGAAAAAATAAGTGTTAGAAAGTAAGTGTATCATCTTTTTTCTTCTTACCTCCTCACTTTTTACCCCCTCCCATTCCTCTCCCCCTCCCCAACTTCTCTATTGCTCTCACTTTCTCTCTGTTATCTCTTCTCTGGCTTTCTCTGGCAACTGAGAAACGAATCGTTTACTAATTACTAAATAATAACATTAAAAAATCGTTCTAAATGTCGATCCCCTCTGCTAACTAATTCTGTTACTGGTGACTTCCAAACTTCCAAACGATGGATATATATATATATATATATATATATATATATATATATATATATATATATATATATATATATAAAGCCGAACGTCTGTGTGTGTGTCTGGTCATGAATAGGCTCCTATATGGTTGACTATTATAGAAAACTGATCACATATAATGATAGAAGATGTATCGAGACACAGGAATGGGTATGTTTGATCTGGCATAATGATGATTCATTAAAATTGTGGGGTCTGTGTACGCGCCTGGTCCACAAAGTATGGAAATAAAAAAATTTAAAATTAAAAAAAAAAACGTTTACAAGTGTTTTTGATATAGATGTACATAAGAATACTTTGATAAGTATGTTTTAACTTAAATAGGGATGGTATAATAAAATTGTGGGGTCTGCATTCGCGCCTAGCCTCCATAGAATGGAAATAGGCACAAACTTTAATAAAGACTTTTCATATCTATCTGCGTAAGTATACTTTGATAATTATGTTTCAGTTTGAAGAAATATGGTACAATAAAATTTTGGGGTGTTCGTTCGCAACTGACCTCTATAGAATGGAAAAACAAAGTTTAACAAGGTTTTTTAATATAGATCCACAGGATATTGTGATAAGTATTTCCGTGTGAACAGGTATGGTATAATAAATTATGGGGTTTATCTATTTTATTTTTACTTTCATCATATTTTGCTTTGGTTTTTATACCCCCAAATTCGAAGCTATCTCTTTACAACCCTTCCTTTTCATAACCTATCATACTTTCATAAATGTAAACAAAAAATAAAAACAGAAGGAAGGAAGGAAGGAAGGAAAAAGGACGGATAGAGAGTAGTAGTAGTAGTAGTAGTAGTAGTAGTAGTAGTAGTAGTTGGCTTTACTACAATTGTTCTTATGTTTGTCAACGGATTAAATTTGTTTAGTTGTAAGAAAATAGCGACAGTATAGTTGTAATAAAGAATAGTTGCAAAACACCCCCACTCTTCCCATGTTAAATAATAATTTCGAAATAATAACGTTAATATTTCAGTGCGCAGGTCAAAATCTGCAAAAGAAGCGATTTGTGTTTATTTGTTTACGTTGTTATGGGTTAATGTGTATGCGCGCATGCGCAACCAGATGTTGTAAACCAGAAAGTGGGTTACATCACTCGTTACAAGGTCATTTGAGTTTTATAATTATATAGATTTACCGAGAAAGGCAATGGAAGTGTTCCTAAATCTCTAAGTGCACGCTGACATGCATAACCCCCTTAAGACTGTAAATATGTCATATTTTATGAAATTTAAATCATATGTATAAAATTTTCCTGGGAAGACAATGAAATTAGTCACTAATCTCTAAGTGCCACCCTAAGTAAAGGGAACTATGAGCGTCGAACCTCCTTTAAAACTTCAAATATATCCTATCTTGATGAAATTGATATTTTATGTATAAGATTCTCTGCTGAAGACAATGGAAGTAGTTCCGACTCTCTATGTTAGCCTCTATGTGCCGAATATGTAAATGCCCGCACTTCTAAGTAACCTACGTGGACAGAACTCCCCAGAAAACTTCAAATACGCATATCCGATTTTAATGGAATTTTAGCCATATATATGATACTAAATCATATATATGATACTAAATCATATATATGATACTAAATCAGAGAGTTTTCCAACATTTAATCATTTCCGGTTATATTAGGGCGCGAAACGGGTGGGGAGGGCAGCAAAACAAAGAACGTAACACGGTGTCATGAACAAAGAGTGTAAAGGTACATAGTAGTGATTCTCATTCAATCCCGAGTAACATCGAGTCTTCTTGCTAGTAAATAAATAAATCACAATTTTGGAAAACCAGATGTGGACATTGTAATCGCTTCCCCATGCGACTGCAGTGTTCATTCAGCCATTCACTTTCCTGAGAAATGGTTAGGTCGACATGGTCCACATGAGTGGTCGACTAGAATCCCTGATTTAACACCAAGCGACATTTTTTCATTGGAGTTGGTTAAAGGAACAGGTTTACTCTAAGAAGCCAGCAACTTTAGAAAAACTTGAAGGACGACTAAAGAAGTGATTTCTGCTATTCCACAAGAGTTTCTATCAATTGAGACGAGTCCTGAGCGGCTTGAGAAAATAAAGGCGAATGGTGGTAGCCATATTGAATTTTAAATAAAAAATCTCACGTCATGTTGCTCGCGTATTCATTTTGTATAAAAATATGATTCATAAATGAATTTCAAGATCTTGATAATAGGAAGTGACTTTTCAGGATTGTTTTACAAAATAAGTTACTCTTCTACCTACCCGGAAAAGTTTTTGGTAGTTTTACTCACTTTAAAACGTTTCTTCGGTTCGAAAAATATGGTATTCAGCGTTAGGTGAGAACAAGAAAATGGCCGCGAATTGACACCTAAATTTGGTAATGACTTAAAAATAAAAAAATTATACAATATACTGTTAGAAGCCCACCGAATATATGTTACCGTTATATATATTGTCTTTGATCAGATTTATTCGTTATATATTTAAATTTTTGACCACTTTTTCGTACCTCTGTGGATTATAAAACAAACCCGACTTTTCAATCACCCTTTAATCACTCTCGTCTTGAGGAGGCCTCATGTTTTGACAAGCTTCTGGGCTTGACCTTTACTTCTGATTTGAAATGGAACACATACATTAAATCCGTTGCTAAGACTGCTGGAAAAATGGTGGAATCCTTTTATCGATCCAGTAGATATCTCACTGTTGATGTAATTCTCTGTCTATATAAGAGTCAAATACGTTCAAGGATGCAGTACTGTTGCCACATCTGGGCAGAAGCTGCTAGAAAGGACATACTGCCTTGATAAAGTTCAAAATAGACTTTGTAGCCTCGTAGGGGATGCCCTTTTCTCTTCCCTGAAACCTCTTTCTCACCGAAGAGATGTTGTGAGTTAGTTTGTTAGTTTCATGGCGGGTGCTCGACTGAGCTTCAATCTATGGTCCTCCTCGCCAAACTTTCACAAGAAACACCCGTCTAGCAGAAAACACTATCAATAATTACCCCCACTCTTTGTACTTAAACCTAAACCTACATTCCATGAACAAAGCTTCTTTCTTAGAACTGCACACCTATGGAATTGTCTTCCGTTTTCCTGCTTTCCAGCTAACTACAATATGGTTGTCTTCAAGTCTAAGGTAAACAAGTTTTTGATGTGCCGTTCCATATAAGTTAACAAATTTACCGAATTTCCATTACTAACTATTACTATATTGTCCAATTTCTACTGTATACTCTTTAACCCTTATCCTCGAGTAGTCTCTTGGCCCTGATAAGTGGTGATGCCTATGTAAAAAAAAAATGTTTCTTCGTTTTTTTTTTTAGGTAAAGACTTACATAAAGACTGACATAAAAAATCGAATAAATCGTAAAATTGATTCTCACTAAACTTTTTGTTCAATTCGACTTGTTAAAAAAACATAAATAACTTCGCTGAATAACATCAATTATAATGTTGATACGCGGCAATATTACCGATTTACATGTAAATAATTTAATCGTGTTTTACAGTTAATATGTTAATTACCTTAATAGTCTTTTCTTCCTAATTTTTGTTGCAGCTTACAGTAGAAGAGGAAGAAAAACGAAAACGACGCCGAGAACAGAACAAGAAAGCGGCGGCAAGGTGCAGAGACAGAAGGAGACTGAGAGACAAACTTCTGACGCGCGTAGGTATCACCTTCCCTTTCGATCTCAAATACAAAGCGCAATGGTTAGTGGCGAGATCATACTCACGCAATTGGATAATCTAATCTATTGTCAAGCAGCATATTTTGGTACTTATCCAGTTTATAACCCAATCTTCGACAACTTCGTGTCGGCAGGTTACGTAAGCAGACGTACGACACGGAAGCAAAACTTTCAGACAAGTAATTCAAAACACGGTGTCTCCTCCTCTCTATGTTATGAACGGCTTTCTATTTATACGTTAACATAACGTGCTAAAAGTCATTTTCAGTCTAAAAACTTTTCTTGATTTAATGAATTGCACGCCTTCATTGACACTTGTCTTCTGATAGCTGATCGGCATTTTTCGGTAGGTTATGTAACCGGCTGAAAGATGCTGACGCAAAGTTGCCGAAGATTGGGACGTAAACCGAATCAGTGTTCCATGTTTTTATTATTTCAGCTTGAAGATATCTTGGGGCTTACATTTAATTTCCCTATGAGTTAAAATTAATGGATTAAAAGTTAAATTTAATGAATTTCATGGGTTCTCTTAATGGATAGATGTTGTCCCTTTTAGGGCTGATATCTGTATATTCCAACAGCTTGGTCTTTCAGAGATTGTGTCTAAATACTTTATTAGATAAAATAAAATATGTGTAGGGGACTAGAATATATAAGTCCTAATCCCGTTACAAAAGAAAATAATGAAACGAATGGAATGAAGGAAACAAAGACTCAATTGATGGATAAGATAAACGTGTCGTTTATTTACTGTTTAAAGAATGAATGTTTTAGATATAACATGTGTTCATGTCCGCGCGGGTGTAACCATCGTTTGTTGCGAGACTGGTGGTGTCGAAAGAAAAAGGAAATGTGTGTTCATCTCACGTTCGGGTCACTATCGTTTGTTTGCGCGTGGGAAGAGAAGTGAGTAATGTAATGGAACGAGAAATGGCAGTCCATCGTGTAGACAAAGAAAAGGATAGAGGGTTGACATCAGCTAAACTGTGCGCACTATTAGAAGTCAGCTACGTGGTGGTGTTCTCTGGCACAAGTAGTAGATAGAGAGAGAAAGAGTGAGAATGTCAATCCAGGTTATGGAGATAGAAAGCGTATAAGGTGTACGTACGGTCTGTTAGCTTTTTGTCCCACATAGTAGTAAGTGGTGTGAGGTATGCGCGTGTGCGCGCATGCCGAAACGACGGTGGCTGGTGCACCGACCAACCACATTGGAAGGCAGGTCGGAAAAGGAAGAAACCGCTTATTGCTCTTTCTTTTATATGTGTTTCCGGTGGTCTTTTGCGCATGTGTGGATTTCCTTTGAAAGGGGAAGTGACGTTGTCCATGCGTGCGTGTATGTGCGTACGTTAGCGTGCGTGTGTGTATACACGTGCATGTGAGTGTATGTACGCGAACGTGAATATATGTACATGTGTGGACGTGGGCGCGTATGTTTGTGTGCGCGTATGTATATGACAAGTAATATAGCTTGAAATGTGAACGCATGTTTTGTGTGAGACTAGAAAAGGCTCGTGCATATGCATCAGGTGCGCTTGAAAGCCAAATCACAGCGCAATATTACGAAAATATTTTACTTGTTTGAAATTTCAAACAAATAAAATATTTGTTTATTTTCGTAGTATTGCGTTGTGATTTGGCTTTCAAAGGCACCTGATGCGTATTTTATTTTATTCAAAATTACATCAACACCTCTATAACGGAACTCACACCCCTGACTTTATTAGAAGTTTTTTTCATTAGACCTGTTGTCCATATCACAATCGGATTGATGCGTATTTCTCTCAGGGACTATGTTTTGTTTAATTGATTCTTGCGATCCTGATATTTGGTTATTTTTTATTGTTCAGTTGCATTGAATTAATAGTTTTTCCGGATTGTTACATCAATCAGGTTTATTCCAGCTTACACTGTCTGACTTGATGACCTTGCCGTTTATGTATTTACCTGACTGTATTGTTAGATAATAGCAGGGTTAATAGATCCCTCATGTAACTTTTTTTTTACAAAGGAATAACCACTTATTAAGACTCAGAGGCCACTCGAGGATAAGGGTTAAAGAGTGTACAGTAGTCAAAGGGACAATCATAGTAATCGTTAGAAGTGTAAATTTGGTAAATTGGATTACTTAAGGATAACGGCTTATCAAGAACTTGTTTACGTTGGACTTGAAGACGACCACACTGTAGTCAGCTGGAAAGCAGAAAAACGGAAAGGAGTTCCGCAGGCGTGTAGTTCTAAGAAAGAAGCTTTGTTCATGGAATCTACATTTAGGTTTAGGCACAGATAAAGAGTAGGGGAAATTATTGATAGTGTTTTCAGCTAGACGAGTCTTTCTCGTGAATGTTTGGCGTGGGGGGGGGCATAGATTGGAGCTCAGCGAGCACATGCTATGAAAATAACGACAGGCTCGCAACATCTCTTCTGTGAGAAAGAGGTTGCAGGGAAAGGAAAAGGGCATCCATACGAGGCTACAAAGTCTATTTTGAACTCTGTTAAGGCAGGATAAGTCTTTCTATCAGCTCCTGCCCAGATGTGGCAACAATATTCCATCCTTGGACGTACCTGGCTCTTAATCACTTTTTTTTTTAAATAAGCTATGCGTAAAAGTAGACGAGAGCAACCCAAAAGCTCCCTTTTTGTTGTCTATTATACAAAGAAATATGACAGAGCACTAATGCAAAGAGGATATATATTACTCGTTTACTGACACATACATACACGGATATATTGCGATAGACTACAACGATTATTACTAACATGTATCAAAGAATATATTGATACCTATCATAAATTATTCATTGTATACTCTTAATTGAACACAGGTTGTTACTTTACCCATTAATAAAAGTAAGGTGGCTGATCATAATCAAAGGTTCATTTTTCATTAGCTATTACAAGATGTAGGCAAGGTAACCACTTTTTCTCAAGATTACTCCACTTACCCTTGATCCTCACGTTATAATGACAAGTGTTTAGTAAGAAGGTATCTAACAGCAATTTTGTATGACTTGACCGAAGTTTGGAACTCGTTCTCCCAGCCCATTGGTGAATGCTATAACTGTTATGCTTAATAGGCAAACATTTTTATTCAATCAATGTAATCACCAAACGATACCGTAAGTAATTCATTATAAACAAAAAGAAATATCACCACAAGTTGTAATACTTGTTAATACGTTTAACCCGTAACTGAGGATGAAACTGATTATTTTAATGTCATATATTCTATAATAGAATTATCTTTCCAAAAATGTAAATATTTGTCTTGCAAAAAATTCAGAAAATGAGGAAAAAGGGGAGGGAGTTCAATAAGCGAAACAAAAATGGAAGTTGAAAAATACTCCCGGACAACGTCGAATACATGCAGTCAAGATAATATCTATCTATCTATCTATATATCTATCTATCTATCTATCTATCTATTATTAGACTACAGCTGAATCAACATTTTCATATGACTTTTTTGCCCCAATATATTTTAATCACACAAAATACATGTTAAAATATTCCTCGATTTTGAGATCGAGTTATGCTTGAAAAAGCTTTCATCATCATCATCATCATCATCATCATTAGGGTTTTTGATCACTCCTAGAGGAGGAGCCCTTTTTTGGTTTCCTTTCACATTGTTTTATCTCTGGCTATGTATGGCCAAGTAGGACTCAGTTAGCTGTCAAGGTCATCTTTCTGTCGAGTATTTTTAGTTTCCCCCTTGGTCTTTTCTGTTGGTTCCGGGTATATTTTGTTGTTGTATGTGTCCATTTGTTTTAGCTTTTTCTGTTTTTTTTTGGGTTTTTTTTTCGTTTTTTTTTCCAATTTTCTTAACATTTTCTAGCTGATGCCGAACATTCACTTGCTATCTTATATATTCCAATCTAGATATTTTTTTTTAAGATTCTAACCGTCCCTTTAAGTGCAACTGTTATATCTCTCTTGCACTAGGTTCACTGGGTATATTTTCCAGATAGTTTTTTAAATTAATTTTTACACCTATAATAACTGAAATAATAAAGATCTTCCTAAGATTCCAGTTTCTTTTCATGTTGTACATAAGATCTTGGTATTTAATTATATTTTCTCTCTCAGTTTTGTTTAGCTCAGCATCGTTGGGGATAATAACTTCTACTAAGGTTGCTTCTTTCTCCTTTTTGTCCCATATCAATATGTCAGGTTTTATGGCTCCGTTTTCTAGGTACACAGTTGTAGTTATCTGTATACCTCGAAAAATGATATGCCAATCTATGCTCTGCCCTTGTTATGGTGGTGATGTTGTCATTTACTCGAGTTTGCTGTTTGATCCAGGTGTTTATTTTTCTTTCATGTAAATTGATATCGAGCATAATGCGTTTCATTGTAATTGTTCCAATCAACAATAATTTGCAAAGTGGTTATCAGATAAACCATCTATCACTAAATTTATATCATTTTCACCCTCTTGCTCTAATTCTATACATTTCTATTGCTTTTACTTCTCTCTCTCTCTCTCTTTCTCTCTCGCTTTCTCTCTCTCTCCCTCTATCTATCTATCTATCTATCTATCTCCCCGCCTCTCTCTCTCTTCCTCCCCCCCCTCCTCCTGTTTCTGTTTTTACTAACAGTTGTAGATTACAAAAAAAAAAGGAAATAATTAAACGATCGGATTAGTTCATTATAAAGAAAAGGAAATATCACCATAAGTAGTAATACTTTTTAATACTTTTTAAACCGTAGCTGAAGTGGAAATTGATTATTTTAATGCCATACATTCCTTCATTGAATTATCTTTCCAAAGATACAAATATTTTATCCCTTATATTTGTTAATACTTTTTTTTACCCGTAGTTGAAGAGGAAAAGAGAGAAAAGGAAATAGAGAGAAAGAGATCGAATATATACTGAGCAGGAAGAGACTAATTTTAGATCTTGTCTTTATTTTCTTGATATTTAACTGGCTTTTCAAATTCACTTTTTTGCCTGATTCGATCAATCTAACTCGAGCTCAATTTTTTTCTGGTAAAAAATATATTCGTTTACATCCACAAGTATCAACAGCCGATGAGGACAAAAAGATGACAATTATCTGTAAATATGGTCAATGAAGATAGATATATGTTGACCTCCCCTGCAAGAGATTAAACACAAGGTCAAGTGAAGTTTCAAAAAGCTAGCATACTAGGTGAAGAGTACTTTGGCCTATAAAATATGCTTGAGCAGCCCCATCGATATTCCTGCTAGAGGTGCTTCAGATGATTAACAACAAACTAACCCCTTCTTACGAAGAAGGTAAAGCCTGGGAGGGTGAATCTCTTATAACTGAACAGAACGATACCTCAGTCCGACAGCAACAAAGTCACTGAGATTACCAGATGAAGCAGCCACTATTTTCTTGGTGTTGTCTGCATTAGCATTAACCACTTTGGCGTTAATTGCAACACAGTCAACAAGGGTTTCCATGTAAAGACTAGTCCAGATCAGATGCCAATCTGTAAAGTCTTTTATCCTGTAAAAAAAATTTTTTATTAAGATTTTTTAAAAAAGACATCCAAAAGCGGAGAGAGGGAGGAAAAGAAAGAGAGAGAGAGAGAGGGGGGAGAGAAAAGGGGAGAAAAGGGAGGAATGGATGGTTCAAGCCTAAAAAATATTCTTGACGCTCAGATCAAGTTTTTCCACGACGCAGATAGCTTTCGTCTAAGAGTGACAAATTATTGTTAATTTAACCCCCGTGCTTAACAATCCTCTCCTCAAACAAAGACACTTCTTCTTTTCAGAGCCATGACTGTATATTTGACCATTTCTCCAAATCTTTGCCTGTTGTTAACAAAAATGATTATTTTTTTTATGGAATGACTTTTTGATATTACATTTTCGTCTACACGTGAATAGATGTCATATGATTCTTACCGACTTCTCTACTGGAACCATCCTGATTGACCATTCACAAACGAATGAGATTACCAGAGGAAGCAGCTACCATTTTCTTGGTGTTGTCTGCATTAGCATTGACCACTTTAGCGTTAATTGCAACACAGTCAACAGGGGTTTCCATGTAAGGACTGGTCCAGATAAGATGCCGACCAGCAAAGTCTTTCATCCTGTAAGGAAAAAAGTTTCTAAAAACAAGAAATAAAAATTGATATTATCTTATTTATTTTACATTGTCAGATACCAGAAATTACTTTTTAAATCAGACAATTTATTAATAGAAGTAGTAATAGCATTTGGGACATTGAAATTGTTTTTATTTTTTTTACATAAATGATGAACATATCTTTCGGCTCAATCTGAATCCCAATATGTTGTTTTTTTTATTTATTTATTTCTCTCCAGAAGGTTAGACATAAGGTTACATGTGGATTTGAAAAGCCGCACACTAAGATAAATGCACTCTGACTTACAAAGAATGTCTGAGGAGCCCCGTCAGTATTCCTCAGTAGAAACACCTCAAGCAATTAGTAATGAACTAATATCTTTTAAAAGAGACAGTAAAGCATAGGAGAGCTTTTTTTTTTTTTTTTTTTTTTTACAAGGGTGTCACCACTTATCAAGGCCCAGAGGCCACTCAAGGATAAGGGTTAATAGGTATACATTAGTCATTGTGATTTTAGCATAGTAAACAGTGGGAATTTTGAAACTTGGATTACTTAGGGGGACGATTCAATTAGAACTTGTTCACATTGGACTTTTTCTTTTTTTTTTTTTTTTCATAGGTATCAACTCATTATCAAGGTCAAAGAGGCAACTCAAGGATAAGGGTTAAAGAGTGTACAGTAGAAATTGGACAATATAATAATCATTAGAAATGAAATTTTATTAAATTTGATAACTTATATGGAACGGCTCATCAAGAACTTATTTACGTTAGACTTGAAGACAACCATATTGTAGTCAGCCGGAAAGCAGGAAAACGGAAGGCAATTCCACAGGTGTGCAGTTCTAATAAAAAAGCTTTGTTCATGGAATCTACGTTTAGGTTTAGGCACAGATAAAGAGTGGGGGGAATTATTGATAGTGTTTACAGCTAGACGAGTGTTTCTTGTGAAAGTTTTGCGAGGGGGGACCATAGATTGAAGCTCAGTCGAACACTTTCCATGAAAATAACGATACATCAGAGACAAACTCACAACATCTCTTCTGCGAGATAGAGGTTGCAAGGAGGAGAAAAGGACATCTCCTACGAGGCTACAAAGTCTATTTTGAACTCTATCAAGGCAGGCCAAGTCCTTTCTAGCAGCTCCTGCCCAGATGTGGCAACAGTATTCCATCTTTGGACGTACCTGGCTCTTATATAGATAGAGAATTGCATCAGCAGTGAGATATCTACTGGATCGATAGAAAGATCCCACCATTTTTCCAGCGGCCTTGGCAACAGATTTGATGTACGTGTTCCATTTAAGAACAGGAGTAAAGGTCAAGCCCAGAAGCTTGTCAAAACTTGAGGCCTCCTGAAGACGAGAGCCATTCATTTCAATTGATGCCAGATGTGGATCAGAATGTTGATGATGTAAAGAGAGGAGCTTGGTTTTAGATGCATTAAAAGTAACCAGCCACTCCTTTCCCCATTGTACTACATGCTCAAGATCAGAGGAGAGAGAATTGGAGAGAACTTGGTCGTTTACTGTCTTAGATGTACTACCATAAATGGTAGTGTCGTCAGCATAAATGTCTACAAATGATGTAAGGATGTGATTTGGAAGATCATTAATGTAGATCAGGAAAAGAGTTGGGCCCAGGATGGACCCCTGAGGGATACCGGCATTAATACTGTGGGCTTCTGATTTTTGCCCCTCAACTACTACTCTTATGAACCTATCAGAAAGAAATGATTTAATAATTGAGAAGACATTTCCAGCTATACCATAGCTAGAGATCTTATGAAGTAAACCTTTATGCCATACCCTATCAAAGGCCTTAGATATGTCAAGAGCAATTGCCCTAGAAAGGTTGCCTCCGTCGAGAGATTTGCTAATCCTATGAGATATAACTGTAAGCACATCTGCTGTAGATCTAGCAGAACGGAAACCATATTGAGTGTCACTAAGAAGGTTATTTTTGCTGAGATGGTTGATTACTTCTGTATTTAACACAGATTCCAGCAACTTACTCATGACGCACAGGAGACTTATGGGCCTGTACTGAGAGGGGGATGAGCGATCACCTGAATTCTTAAATACAGGGCATACAGATGAAATTTTCCAGGGAGATGGGAAACTATTCTCCTTAAGACAACGTTTAAATAGTTTTGTAAGTATGGGCGCTAGTTCAGGTCGAAGTTTTTTGAGTACTATAATTGGAATACCGTCAGGGCCAGTTGCTTTACTGGAATCAAGGTTTTTGATTAGCTTGGCAACATCACGTACAGATATACGTATATCACATAGTGTGTTTTCAGATACAGGAGGAAATATTGGGGGTTGGCGGCCTTGATCGCAAAAGGTAGAATTAGCTGCAAAATTCTTGACAAAGAGTATGGCTTTGTCTGATGCTGACGAGATTACCTCAGGTCCATTGATGATAGTTGGAATGGAGCGCACACTTCTGTTCAGAATTCTGTTTGGTATTTGCCAAAACTGGTGGGAACCAAGCCGCTGCTCAGCTACTTTGGACTTAACAGATTGAGCATACAACCATCTTGCGTTCTTTATTACTTTCTTACAATGGTTGCTGGCAGTCCTGAAAGCGGCTTTAGTTTCCATACATCTATTACGTTGGAAACAGTGGAAAAAGTGATTTCTGTGCGCAATGGCAGCAGCACATTCTGGAGAGAACCATGGCTGGCTGTTAGGTTTTTGCTGAAACTTTTTCGAGGGTATGAAATGATCAATACCTACAATTAACCATTCCGTCAGGTCTAATACTATAGAGGACACATCCTTTTTAAATATGGAATGCAGAGGTAGATCAGTTATAAATGTACGGAAGCTATCCCAGTCAGCCTTAGTGTATCGATATACTGTACGATGAAGAGGTACGTCTGGGGACTTATTACATTTCATTTTTATCTTAATTGATACAACAGAGTGGTCGGAAGATCCAAGAGGCGACAGAACAGAAACTGAACATAGTTCAGGGCAAGTTGTGAGAAAAAGGTCTAGTAGGCTAGCATACTGGCCGTCATTGTCGGGCACACGGGTGGGTTCCTGAACAATCTGAGTGAGGTCATAGGCAATGGAGAAATCATGACAGAACCTCCCCTCATCATCGGTCTTGTTTGAGTGGGTCAACCATTCGACGTTGTGAACATTGAAATCTCCAAATACGTGAATGTTAGCTGAAGGATAAGCAGATAGGACTTGGTCAATTTTCTCAGATATGCTTTTAAATATAGTAACTCCGCTGTTGTGGGGGCGATAGAGAGTAAATAAAAATGCCGTAGTGTGAGCTAAAGCAACCCGGAAGCACATATAGGGTAAGTTAGGATCTTCCCTGGAGATGTCCCTACCACATGGAAAGCTATCTTTAATATAGGCACATATTCCATGCCCATGGCGATCTTGGGGGTCAGATTTTGAGGTTAAGTTAGAGTATCCTTTAATTGCGAACTCTTCTAGGGAAATAGCCTGTCCAATGCCAGTTTCACTTAAAAATAAAAGGTCTGGTTTAGTCTCCTGTAATTGGGTTTCAACCTCTGGAAGGTTAGAACGTAGACCCCTGATGTTGGAGAAGGAGACATGGTAGTAGGGGTCTACGTTGGAAGTTGGAGAACCGGGTTTAATCGTGTATTTTTTCTTGAAACTTGTCATGATGAAATTTTGAGATTTACTTAGAGCAGGACAGAGAGGGGAAATTAAGAGAGAAAAAGAAACGAAGAATTTTTTTTTTTTTTATTTGTAGCTAATGATAAGGTAAAGCCGTAACAATTACCCACTAGTATGGCATCGAGAGGCCCCACCAGAAGCTACTGCATGGTCCAGAATCCATTCACCAAATGGCAATACAGCAGCCCCAGTACTTTGCACCTGCTGATAGGACAGCCTCCTTAGTGGTTAATCCAAGGTTCGGGTCCCTGACTATCAGGCGGATAACGTCAGCCCAGACAAAACGTTTACCTTCAGCACCCTTACTAGTGACATGGCTACAATGATAGACATAGAAACAGAAAATTTCCGCCATCTCAGCCAACTGTTCGCACAAAATACTGCCAACCTAGAAAACAGCTTTTTCTTCTCCCTTTGTCAGAAAAATCACTCATTAAAAAATGAGGACTGAGGGACAAATAAGAAGAAGCGAGAGTAACAGGAGCTGCCGATAACGCATCCACAATGCGTTTTCTACTCTCCATTAAAAAAATAAATAAATAAATAAAAAAAAATAAAAAAAATAAATAAATAATTAAATAAAACAAACTATTAAGTATTGTACTTAATAAAAGTCCAACGGACGTGTTTAAGGGAAAGTATGGTGATAGATTCCCCTCACACGAACTAAAAATGAGTACAATTCGTAATCTATTTTTGCAATCAACTCGGTAGATAAATAAACATTTATGTACGAGAAAAAAAAAACAAAAAAAAAACTAGCATTTAATAAAACAGAAATACACAAATTTAAATACTGAAATAAAATGGAGTTATTAATATTTTAAATCTAAAATAAAAAGCATGATTAAAATTGAAATCACTTATCTCAACAAAAACAATTCCGTCTCCAAATTGCAAACTGTAGTGAATAAAATTGAGTTAGTGGCGTTCAAAACATTTTTTTATTTTTTTTAAATAAACCGTTTAAAGAAAGCGTGATTTTATTCTGAACTTAAGCTAGTCACGTTTTAAGAAGCTTACGATGTAAAAGAAAAGGCGGATGGGGGGGGTTCTTCCAAAAGTAAGTTGGTGACGTTATAAGTAATTTCGAGATAAGATGGAAGCCGGTATTGGACGAGAAAAAAAAAAAAAAAAAAAAAAACTAGCATTTAATAAAACAGAAATACACAAATTTAAATACTGAAATAAAATGGAGTTATTAATATTTTAAATCTAAAATAAAAAGCATGATTAAAATTGAAATCACTTATCTCAACAAAAACAATTCCGTCTCCAAATTGCAACTATAACTGAACAGAACAATACCTCAGTCTGACAGCAATAAGAACACTGTCTGACTGATTGTCAAGGACGTATATCCGACTGGTATGAACAACACCTGCTCAAGCTGTGCAAGATTTTTACATAGACTTTTAAAATAATTGAAAACTAAGCGAAATCCTTTAGTTATTTGTTTGGTTTTTCTTTGTTATTAGTATGAAATTCAAAAATCGAAATATTAAATTCCAAGTAAAATCAATGGTATCTACTTGTCATGTCGGAGTAATGAAAATATCCCAAAATTACACAAAAACAATAAGGTAGAAAATTAATTAATAAAGAAAACAGTTTTTGAAGTATTTGTAAGTTTTGCTTACATAATATTGTAACCAGATGGTGGACCAGGCAATGCGGAATGGCATTGCTGGCTGGGTTAGGAAGTGGTCAGCATATGGGTGGTCCTTTTGACACAAGTTGAGGGGATTTCACATTGTTGGATGCAACGGTAATGATGATGATGATGATGATGATGATGATGATGATGATGAAAAGAATAAATCTGTTTTCTTAACAGATAATCAGAATGACCCCCCTCCCCAGAGGCTGGATAGCTAAAGGACCTAAGTTGGAATCATAGGTTGTTCAGGCTGTGAAGATTTGCACTTAGGTTTTATTTGAGGGACCACCAGAAAATCAAGTCAAGTAGATAAAAGGCAAGTGGATTTCACTTATTGGATTGACCGTGAAATCACTTTGGAGAGAGGGTCAACTATGATGACTGATTCACTTATCCTACCTTATACAGATGGCTTTTGGAAAACCATCCTACTAATGATAGAAAAAAGGTAAGGACTTAAAGGCAGTAAGGATGAAGGCACTGGGGCCCCTCCCACTTTAGTAACGATGAGAGGTGTGGATTGAGAGAGAGGAAGAAAAGGAAAAAGCCCCTTTCGTCTAAGAGTGACAAATTCAGACTATCCAATTATTGTTAATTTAACCCCCGTGCTTAACAATCCTCTCCTCAAACAAAGACACTTCTTCTTTTCAGAGCCAGCTCGAGACTGTTTATTACCAATGACTGTATATTTGACCATTTCTTTTTGAGATTGGTTTATGGAAAATAGTGGAATAAAGTTCTGTTGATCGGGTGGGGGGGAGGCGGGGCTAAGCCTAGCTGGTTCTGAATATAATGAAAGGCAACAATAGCCTCAAGGACACCTCTGCCCGATCACCGGGAGACCCAGACCGTTGAGAGAAAACACATTTCACTTCGGTCTCACTCTGCTCCAAACCACTGAGTCCACTCTGAAGAGACAGGCCCCTCAGACTTAGGGTTGGTCGCCCCAACTTTATTAATGAAAGCCACCAGTCCTCGAGTATTTGTATCTGGAGTCAGAAGCGGTCAGAATTTGTAACTACTCCTGAATCTTGTTTTTGTTATACAACAACCCAAGTTGTCAAGTTGTCTTTCTTCTTTTCTTTTGTTTTGAAATGACCTCTACTTTCCAATGACATTGACTTTGAAGACCAGAGCTGAATGGATCGCACACTCTATCAAAAGCAGAGAGAGTGGCAACCTATGCAACCGAATCGTTTTATCAATCAGGACCCTCACCAAAGAGACAGCATTGTTCCAGTAGGCACCCGAGACCAGAGCAGACAAGCTGGATAGCATCACTCACTGGACATCGTTATATACTGATTAGCGTGCATAACAGCAGGGGAGGTAATTAATTTATGAAAAGTTTCAAAAACTTAGGCCACTTTGGGAGAAATGAGTTATTTCCATCACACGTTACCAGCAAACATGGCAAACTCGTTTTTTTCATTTAATCATGGAAATACTTGTTTTATGTAATATTTCAGTAATATTTAACTAACTGCACCATGACAATAAGGTAGATAATATTGCTTTCAGTTGAAATTGACATAAATGAAAACTCAATTTTTTGACTGTCGGATTTCGATATTAAAACGAAGAAGAACCATTTATTTGATACAATTTATGTCTTATGTAGCATATAAACTTACGCTGTGGAATTTTCAAATTCAGACTGAAATGATTGATTCAGAATAGTCTATTTATTTGTCAGCCTAAACAAGTCTATGGGGGATCGTTGGTCTGCCCTATAAAGTGTATTTGAGATTGTCGTACATCTTTGTTCCCTTGCTGACAGTTTTATTTAACTCATGGTTTGGGAACGGCTCAATCCTCAAGTAGTTTACCGTAAGCATTATGAAGCTGTTACGCAAAAGTAAAGATGGTGGGGATGGGTTAGATAATTATCGGTCCTTAGCCATGCTTAACGCTGAGTTGAAGATTTTGGCCAAGATTCTTGCCAATCATCTGCAGCTTGTTCTGGCTAGTCTAATTAGCTCCAAACAAACTTGTGTCGTGAAGGGTAGGACAATCCAAGATAACTTGCACTCTATACATTTGATGATAGAAAAAGTCAACATTCAGGCTGCTCTGATAAATTTAGATCAGTCCAAAGCCTTCGATAGGGTGGACCATCGTTATTTGGGGGCTGTTTTGTCTGTGGCTTATTTTGATTCACAATTTCGCTTGTGGGTTCACCTCCTTTATGCAAACAACATGGTGATGGTAAAAGTGAATGGGAAGAGATCAAGGCCCTTCAGCTTATCCATATCCATTCATCAAGGTTGTCTTTTATCACCGATGCTCTATATGTTTGTGGATCAGCAGAAACCTTTTGTTAAATGTGGAGATTCATCTGCACCCGCTTCCACTCTATTACCTGGTGTAGCTTCACAAGGGAAGAGAGAACGCAAAAAAAAAAAAAAGAAAGAAATGTGAATATGTATATATATTTATATTACACGTGGCAGCATGGTGCTAAACAAGTTTGTATATGCAATCCTGAACACCTCCAACGATTTGGTACGATACAATTCCGAACGATACCATCAACTCCACACGATATGATCCTGAACATCGATTGACATAACATGATCCCGAACAACACTGTTGATCGAGACGACACAATCTCGAACAATACCGTCGAATTGACACACCATGACACAATCATGAATGCAGTAACATAGAGCAATCTTTTTCATCTGCGCCCCCCCCCCGAATGACTTACCAGCTTGTTTTTTATAGCTGTTGGGCAAAACTCATTCGTCACTGTGGGTAGGATGGATGTAGCTCATTGGTAGACTTTTGATTTGCAATCAAAAGATCCCGGGTTGGCTTTTTGCTACAGGTAGGCCTGACTCATACACTGGCATACTATTCTTGTGCGCTTCCACACATGTTTGTTACACTTCTCACTGATCTCAAGATCACACAAATGACAATGTTAAACAGGCCATTTTCTTCTGGTACTTCGTCTTAATGGACTTTCTCAGTCGTGCCTTCACCTGTCGCATCATTAAATTCTTCCTGCTCTGGATCCTAGGGTGCATCATCTTCTGAGAAGCTTTCTTCATCTAGTTGTTCATACAACAGTGAGGCTTCGTCATCTGATGAGGTAATTTCGTCACTGATTATGCAATTATGTTCGCATGATGAACGTATATCCTTTATGTGGCGTGGTGTTTCATCAACTAAGTTCAAGTTTTGGCTATTGATTTTTTCACCGTTCCTATGCTGCACTGCACCATACATCTTCCCCACGGATTCTTCACCCAAACAATATCTCCCTCCTTGCACTGATTGGCAATTGTAGTGTCGGGCACCATCACTTCATCAATACCCTTGACACAGATTCTATAAGTGTATAGCACATTCACAGATCCTGTCATGGTCGTCTTGTCATCTTTAGGCGTGACGTTATGTCAGTACACTGCCTCTAAGATCATGCACCTTGTTCTTGCTGCAATGCACTTTATTGTGCAATGGAATCTCTCGATTATTCCGTTTCCAGAGGGTACGTAGGCACACCGAAATCGAATGTGCACACCCCACATCTGTGTAAATGTCTTACCACAAAATATTGCACCATTATCCATGAGCAATTCAATCGGCGGACCCTTTTCACAGAATATACTCTCCAACTGCTTAATGACGCTATAAGAATCCTGTCGGTGCAACTGCCTTCAAATGGCAAAATAGATAGGGCCACAGTCTATCAACATCAAGTACAACTGAATGCCGAAATGTGTAGTATCCTTAGCAACCCTTCTCTAGGTTTCCAGGAGGTTAAGTTTACCTGGCTTCCAATGCACCGAGGCTGGGTCTATGCACTGGCATTCTTTGCAATTACCAACCACCTCCCGCACTTCAGTTTCAGTTATTAATGAGTTAATAAACTTAAAAAAGTACCACTTCCTTTTCACACCGGAAGATCCACTAGACCAATGAATTGTCTGTATCTGAGACATGTGTTGTTCTGCAGCCATGGCACACACAAGTTCTTGGGATTCAGTTGTTTTGCTGTAGTACCTGAGTAAGTTCGTCAGCTCTGTTATCGTGATAGACTTAACGAGCCCTACATTAATTGTTAATGAATATTCCAAGGCCAAATCTTAGAGCATGGAGAGGCAACATTTAATTAACATTTCCGAGGCTGCTTTGGTGTGCACTTTCCTCTGTCTGAACAAGGTATCAGTTATCCAGCGATATACACAAGCAGAGTTTGTTCATAAATATATGGTTTTGGCTTTTCATTGCAATGCAAAGTTGATGCCTCGCAGCACAGCATCACTTTCAGGTAAATTTATATGCTTGTCCTCCTGTACTGCTCAGAGTCAGCTTGCATCTTCTGCCACAGAATCATTGCTTTCCACAACCATACCTGTGGCAAGTGAACTAGCGTCCACCCATGCTGTAACATCTTCTCCACAGCTACACCAGTCACTTTTCACTAGATTTTCCTGGGCTGCTCTCAAACAAATGTCTTCGATCATCCGTGCTAGAAGGGGATCTTGCACTTCGTCATCTCATCCAGTTGTCATCATATTTGCCCTTTCTTTTTAAAATGCTGTGGCGACACATAACCAACCACACATCAAGAAATGGCCAGTCAGTTTCCCACACACTGAAAATACAATTTGGCGAGTAAGTCTATCAGACATGAATGGAAGGTACTTCCACACTGGCATAACACTTTTCCATGCTCCTCCTGGACACATAATCCCAACACGCATGAGCCCAGTCTCAGCTGTTCTGGGGTCTTGCTTTCAAGATCAAACTTCTCCAAATGTTTTTTGAGACGAATAACAGAACACACTTTCATTCACAAAAATGTCATCAATATACGAAGATAGAGTCACGTTTATGGACTTATCCTGGCTGAGGACGGTATTAACAATGGCCCGCATTATAAAAGGGGGCGACGTTAAGCCCAAATCCGAGGTGGGTAAGACAAAAATATCATTGTCCCTTGATCTCTATTGTTTGGAATGCCCAAAGAAATTTGTCAACAAATAGGCTCGGGTAAATCCAGCACTGCAACATTCGGTTTCTGCTGTTGCCATTCCCTTAATTTTTGTAAGCAAACACCCATATTGGCCGTATGCACGTTCACATACTCATTTAGCTCCTGATAATCCATAACGGGCAGAACTGTCTGTTTGTTTTCCTGGACAACCGCCATGAGGGGGATTAGACCTTTTGAAGGACAAACTTTGTCCTCAGGATATGGCATCAGCCAACCATTATCAATCCACATCTGCAGTTTGTGATCATATTCCTCACGAATTGGTGTTGGGGCTGGATACTCTGCAAGTTTATTTCTCAATGTAAGTAGAGGTTGATCGCCAGCCCATTTCCATGATGTGGTCTACTTCTGACTTTTCTGTTCATACTTTGTGGAGAAATCAGGCTCAGTAATGGTGATAGCAGCAAAATTGGTCTTGCTGAAATGTGGAAAATTTACCTCATTAGCACTAGACACAGCTACTTCTCTCAGTCGCTTGATTACGTCCAGCCCAAGCAATAAATCGAATTCCAGTAAGTATCCATCCACACCTAAGACTTCTATGCTAATGCTCTGCGTTGCACCAAGGTTCACTTGCTCCATTCCTTTTCCACAGTAGCTAAGTGTGTTTCCATTTGCTGTGAGCACAGGGGTCACTTTCCTCGACCATTCCTTGCAACATGGCTTGCGTACTAGTGTCTGTGTGCATCCAGTATCCACTAGAGCAGTACGTGGTAGTCCATTGATGTGACCAGTTATAACTGGCAATGTCTCATTTGCACCAGTTTGGAGGATGAGATTGGTGCTGAATTCTTGTCACCTAGCTCATTTTCCCAAACAAAATCGAGCAATGTACCTGCTGACATCGATAGCACCTGATATTTTTCTGAGGCTTGACATCAAGATATCTGCTCGTCACACTATCCAGTAGACAACCGCTTGCCCTACACTTACAATTATAACACCGCTGGTTCCCTCCTGACTTCAGCATGGATATCTTCAAGTCCAACATAAACAAATTTCTAATGAACTGCCCCCTTAAGTAATAACACTTTATCAAATCTCCAATACTAATGAATACTGCAACACTATCCCATTGATTACTGTACACAAAATAACCCGTATCCCCGAGTGGCCTTGATAAGTGGTGACCTCCATGTAAAAAAAAAAAAAAGAAAAAAGAAAAAAAAAAGAAGTATCCGTCTCTTTAGGTATGATTTGTGTCGACCGTGCAGCTAATGCAGCTTGCTCTGGAACTCTATGTAGTTCTTTAAATTGGCATGAGTGCACACCAGCAGGTGTGACACATCTAGGTTATCCATCTAGGAAGATGCTTGTAACAAGTCTTCCACATGTTCAGGTAATCCAGCAATGAATGCACATTGCAAGCATTGATCCGATACGCAACCAAACAGGACCGCAATCCTATATAGTTGTGCCAAAAATATGTCGACCATTATATATATATATATATATATATATATATCTTTGAAATTACTACTATATATTGGGTACAATATAATCTTGTATATAAAGCTCACTATGTCTGAGTATCTTTCTTCCTTTTTTCAAAGTGCATCTGGTCCAAGACGTAAGGTCTCAGAGTGGCGTAATGTGTGTTAAATTATTGCATTTTTTGTGGACCGTTGTTTTATATATACCTTATTGGATTATGAAACTTATAATATTAAAAAACAATAAAAAAAAAAATATATATTTATTAAAAAAAAAACATCTTCACCGGATTGATATAATCAAATATTTGCCGGATACCTCATCTAACCAAAGGAGAAACTAATGTCTACATCGGATTGTTACCTTATGCCTTGGAAGAATTACAATACGCATTGGATCTTTTTATCTTTCTGCTACCAAAAACTCTCACTTCAGGGTTTACCATACAATTTGGATCTGAAGTTCAATATCCTTTTCATTCTGCACCAATATCTAATTTCCCTTATTATATGATTTAAAAACTTTAAAAAATTTTAATTATAATTTTCTCTATGTTTATTACTTTTTAGCAAATTATGTATAAACCATTTATAATATTTGCTAATATTTTTTCCTCTGAGGAGATGAATAAACATCGAAAACTCATGGGTTTAGGAAATATACCTATTAAAATGTATTCTTTTTTTTGCATATAATAAAAATTCTAGATTTGAAATTTAACCGTTTGAAATCATAAATTTAAATTACTAAATTATGATATATATATATATATATATATATATATATATATATATATATATATATATATATATATATATTATTTGTAGTACTCCGAATTTTACTGGGTCTATATAATTCAGTAATCGTTCTATATACCAATAAATTTTAAGCCAAAAAGAGATGACTTAAACTGTAAGCTACAAAATTATCATATTTCATAATTGAGCATTCATATATTGTTTTAACAAAAACCAAGACATCAAGGAATGGATTGATGGCAACAAATAGTGTATTTCATCATTAGTTACTTGAAACTAATGATGAAATACACTATTTGTTGCTATCAATCTATTCCTTGGTGTCTTGATTTTGTTAAAACAATATATATATATATATATATATATATATATATATATATATATATTAGTCCCGTTTCAGACTGGATCACGTCATCAAAATGATAATGTCGCACATTAAAATAAAGATGGTGAATAAGCGAGCACAGTAGATGACACCACAAATTGATGACATCGTCATTTTGTTGTTGTTAATATTTGGTTCCGTCTGTCAAGAACCTCAGCTTCAAGATCCTAGATTTGAATGTGACAATTGTCGAAAATTTATCCTCTTTCAGATAAATTCCACGCAAAAATAACTAGCCTGCAAAAAAAAAAAAAAAAAAAAACCCAAAGGATTAAATAAAAAGGGGGGGGGGGTTAAAGAATAAAATATAAAGGTCTTGTTTCAAAATGAAGAAAAGACTTTATTTACAATGAAGTTGGTTGCAAATTTTTCCCTTTGCGGGCATTAAATTCAAAAACAAAGAACGCCAAGGTAATAACATATAATGAAAAAAAAAAAAAAAAAAACGCTTTAAAATGTTGTATCAATAAACGAATACAATATAATTCAAATAGTAGTTCCTAATCACACTCTCATATGCAATAAATTTTAGGAACTTACAAATTGATGGGTCAGGCACGTGCCTTTTTCTTTTTTTCTCAAGTTAAAGTCCTTTAAAAATTTCTCTCCTTCCAATTACGTGCAAACTGTAGCCACGTAAATAAGTCTTCAGAAGTTCGCTTTCGTCGTGTCCGGGGTATTCTTTGCTGGGTTTACTTCTTTGAAGGAGGGCTCTTCCGTATCAGTGCCGGACAATGAAACCACGAAAAAAGAGGCCGAATTTCACGCTGGGCTCGTGACGTCATCAAGGAGCTAGCATTGCTCTTTTTCTTTAAATTAAAGGGAGTTTCGTACGAACTCAAAATATACGAAACTAATAATGATAAAATACGAAATACAGAAAATCAAACATAAGAACCAGAATAAAAATATAATAAATGTATAAACAGGGTTGCATAATTATTGGTACAAAAAATTCCAACACAATCGCATGTTTGTCGGATGTGGAAGACAAACAGGGAAGACGAAGAAAATCCCTGTGTTTGGATTTTATAGTACGCGTGAATCTTTTAAAGTGACTATTTCTTGTACTGTCACTGTGATTGTTTAAAAAAAACTGTTGATTTGAACTTTTGTTCAATCAAAAGTCGATTCGTAAAAAACATTTGCTAGTGCTGCTGCTTTCAACACAGCAAGGAAGGAAGAACCAACTCTTATTCCTTCCTTCGCCTTGTGGGAGAATATCTGTTGTTCATACCAAGATTTATTCACTGCTAACACTTTTATGGAAATTAAAAAAAACTATACAAAATACTGTTAAAACCCCACCAAATACATGTCAGCCTATGTCACGGTAACCTATATTGAGCGAATTTCTAACAGTATTTTGTATATTTTTTATTTTTAACTTATTTTCCTAAACTTATCGTGTTCGGCAGAGAGTACGGCGCCATTTTAAATTTTCCAATGCATCGGTAAACACTGTACACATGACATTAAATAAAAAAATAAAAAAATTATCCAGTTAGGTAGAAAAGTAACTTATCTTGCCTTTGATAACATTTATTTGTTATATATTTGTTTTTTGACAACTTTTTCGAATCTGTGTGTATAGTAATACAAACTTAAACTTTTTCCAAACTTACTGGACTAGGCATTAAATAATCTGAAAAACAATAACAAAAAACCCCAAATATTATCACAATACGTTTTAAAATTGTTTCTGTTAAAAACTTTTTTTTACTAATCACGTTTTTTTTATTTATTTATTTTTTTATTGTCTTACAGGAATTTGGCGAAGAACTGAAGAAGAATGCTTCTCTGCGAGAAAGTTGGAAAAAACTGAAGGCGGAAAAGGACGGCTTAGTTAACGAACTTATTGAACACGAAAAGAACTGCCCTGTCTTGGCGCAAAGGGGAAAATTAAGCTACAACGATCACCAAAAGTGCGAGGACAATGAAATCTTTCGTATGAATAATAACAATATGGATGGATGCCATAATTTTCTGGCAAATAAATTAAAACCTATTTACGATAAGTCAAATTTAGACATTCTTTCCGACACAAACGTAGATGATAAACTATATAATCAATCTACTGTATCGTATGACATGCCTTATACATTCTCACTATTTCAAAATGGCGCGCCTTTAAAGAATATCAACGACAAGTCATATCTCGATTCAAGCGCGTTAAACTTTGCCAATCCTTTGAACGAGGGAAATATTGCTTCGTTCGCTTATCACTCTCCTCCTCCCTCCCCCTCGTTTTCTATTGGCTCTTCTCCCACTTGTTTTCCTTTCCCCTCTTTATCACCTCGCCACTTTCCTTCGGTTAATATACCCCCCTTTTCTATCCCTCCTACTTCAGCTTCTTCTTTTCTCCACACTGAAAATCTTCTTGACTCACTCCAACATATTGGCGTTACCTCGACGACCAATGCCCCTAACTCTGACCAATCTTCGTCCAGTCATGTGGTTTACCAACCCCCTTTGTCTCCTCAGGCTTCTTCTCTTTCTTCGCCGTCACAATTGTCTCCTATTTCTTCTTACTCTTTCTCCTTCTCGCCATCGTCTTCCCCGTTCTCAAACGTATTTTCCCCGTCAACCCAACATTCCGATTTTGCACTCCCTCATATTTTCGTACGAGAAGACCCAAATTGTCAGTCATCAGACTACAAAGTGGACGACAATTTGTTGGACCCTGAAAACTTGATACCAAGCATAAATTTGTATAACCGATCTGAAAACTCTATTTCGGCCAACAGCTGTGAAATTCCATCTATTCATAACCCTCAGCAAGATACTCAACACCAGCATAATCCGTTATTAATGACAAAGGAGAAAGCGAATACACACACTCAGTGCAGACAGGATTCAAATTCTGGGGATGACTTCAACGATTCGATTCCATTTCCTAGCCACTCGTCTCAGAAACCCCCTGAACAAACTTACAGTTATCTCGTTTTTAAAGATGTCAGCGATCAGTACGATTCCAACAAAAACGGATTGGATCTGCAAGCCTACTTTTAAAATCGATATAAAAAACTGAACAAACATGAATATTGTTTTCAACTTTAAGTTTATTTGTTCAATCACCAGGGATAAAGTTCGTTACACGTGGAGATTCTACTGCATTTTATGTGCGTATATATAGATGTTAAAGAACACAACGTGGGTCAGCAAAATTTCATATGTGCATATATGTGCATCGGTTGAAGAACACAACGTGAGTCAGCAAAATTTCATATGTGCATATATGTTCATCGGTTGAAGAACACAACGTGCGTCAGCAAAATTTCATATGTGCATATATGTGCATCGGTTGAAGAACACAACGTGCGTCAGCAAAATTTCATATATGCATATATGTTCATCGGTTGAAGAACACAACGTGCGTCAGCAAAATTTCATATGTGCATATATGTGCATCGGTTGAAGAACACAACGTGCGTCAGCAAAATTTCATATGTGCATATATGTACATCGGTTGAAGAACACAACGTGCGTCAGCAAAATTTCATATGTGCATATATGTTCATCGGTTGAAGAACACAACGTGCGTCAGCAAAATTTCATATGTGCATATATGTGCATCGGTTGAAGAACACAACGTGCGTCAGCAAAATTTCATATGTGCATATATGTGCATCGGTTGAAGAACACAACGTGCGTCAGCAAAATGTCATATGTGCATATATTTTCATCGGTTGAAGGACACAACGTGAGTCAGCAAAATTTCATATGTGCATATATGTTCATCGGTTGAAGAACACAACGTGAGTCAGAAAAATTTCATATGTGCATATATGTGCATCGGTTGAAGAACATAGCGTGAGTCAGCAAAATTTCATATGTTCATATATGTTCATCGGTTGAAGAACATAGCGTGAGTCAGCAAAATTTCATATGTGCATATATGTACATCGGTTGAAGAACATAACGTGAGTCAGCAAAATTTCATATGTGCATATATGTACATCGGTTGAAGAACTTAACGTGAGTCAGCAAAATTTCATATGTGCATATATGTATATCGGTTGAAGAACACAACGTGAGTCAGCAAAGTTTCATATGTGCATATATGTACATCGGTTGAAGAACACAACGTGGGTCAGCAAAATTTCATATGTGCATATATGTATATCGGTTTAAGGACACAACGTGAGTCAGCAAAATTTCATATGTGCATATATGTATATCGGTTTAAGGACACAACGTGAGTCAGCAAAATTTCATATGTGCATATATGTATATCGGTTTAAGGACACAACGTGAGTCAGCAAAATTTCATATGTGCATATATGTATATCGGTTTAAGGACACAACGTGAGTCAGCAAAATTTCATATGTGCATATATGTATATCGGTTGAAGGACACAACGTGGGTCAGCAAAATTTCATATGTGCATATATGTACATCGGTTGAAAAACATAACGTGGGCCAGCGAAATTTCATATGTTCATATATGTACATCGGTTGAAAAACATAACGTGGGCCAGCAAAATTTCATATGTTCATATATGTACATCGGTTGAAAAACATAACGTGGGTCAGCAAAATTTCATATGTACATATATGTACATCGGTTGAAAAACATAACGTGGGTCAGCAAAATTTCATATGTTCATATATGTACACCGGTTGAAAAACATAACGTGGGCCAGCAAAATTTCATATGTGCATATATGTACATCGGTTGAAAAACATAACGTGGGTCAGCAAAATTTCATATGTGCATATATGTACATCGGTTGAAAAACATAACGTGGGTCAGCAAAATTTCATATGTGCATATATGTACATCGGTTGAAAAACATAACGTGGGTCAGCAAAATTTCATATGTGCATATATGTACATCGGTTGAAAAACATAACGTGAGTCAGCAAAATTTCATATGTGCATATATGTATATCGGTTGAAGGACTCGTAGGTCAGCAAAATTTCGTCCTTTTACTTTACAATCGATGGATGACTCAAGATGAGATGACTTTGACTTATTACTAATCTCCAGTACGTCTCTTTTTCTGATTGTTCGTCGAATGTTCGATTAGTACTGTATCATCATAGAGTCCAACTAAAAATAGGGGCCCATGAAATCCCTTAATTCCTTTCATTTCATAAATATTTACGTTTTTGATATTGCGAATGCAATCTGTGAGAATGAAGACGGTGGTGGTTATCGATGAGGGCATAGATTAATACAGCATTGTGTTCTTATTTTTCTGCTTTGTTTAGTACCGAGTTTTACAGACGCATTTTTTTTTTTTTTTTGCACGTGGGGATAACATAGTCATAATGTATAATATATGTAAATGGAGTTACATTCCAAATTCCAAGATTTTATTGATCTAATATTTTATTTCTTTCAACATGTCAAATATTGCACATGTTTTTACAGCAACTGCTTCGTTACGTAGAACAAATATGTTCATACTGAATTTATTGATCGTAGACGATTTGGAAAACAGGAATTTATTTATCTTAGACAGAAAAGAAATAAATTTAGGCATTTCATCAAGCCGAAAAATTATGAAAAAACGACATTGCATATTTTTTTATTGTCACCATTTCGAATTTGGGGAAGAACTACTTTAGTCTTAATTTACGTATTTATAAAATACTTTTATAATGTTATTAAGTCACTTAAACATGATACCGTAGGTTTCAAAACTCAGATAAAAAATTAATATTTGTTTAGGTGTGTTAGTCTTTATAAACAAATTGCTCTGGCTATTTTTAGCCATATTTGATTTCGGGGGATCTGCAAATCTTTCTGGGAATATATATATATATATATATATATATATATATATATATATATATATATATATATATATATATATATATATATATATATGTTGGTGTAAAAATAATGTTTTTTACGTTCAACTTCAAATGAATTATTATTTCATAATAAACTTAGAAAATAATAATACGAAATAAGAACCATTAGAATCGATATATTTTTGCCAACGAGAAACAAGTTTATTCATCCCATTCGCATAGTACTCCGGAATTCTAGAAGCGATGAAGTCATTGAAGGCCGATTTAGCATCATCTCGGCTTTTGAAACATTTTCCGCTTACGAAGTTGTCGAGATGCTTGAAAAAGTAATAATCGGTGGGCGATATATGTGGTGAATATGGTGGATGAGGCAGAGTCTTGTAGCACAATTTGGTCAGCTTCTGCAGGGTTAGTTGAACAACATGCGGGTGAGCGTTGTCATAGAGGAGAATTGGTTCCTTCATATTGACTAATCTCAGGAATATACATTGGAACTTCTGGTGCATTTCGTCAATTTGTCGGCACTACTTCTCCACCGTAATCGTTTTGCCCGGATTCAAGAAGTTGTGATGGACGAGACCGGCCACAGACCACCAAACAGTCGCCATAACCTTTTTTGGTGCAATTTCAGCTTCAGGAAGTGTTGTGGAGCTTCTCCGGCATCCAACCACTGTGCCGAATGTGGGCGGTTGTCGTAGAGGATCCACATCTCATCGCACGTCACAATCCGCTCGAGTAATGGGTCGTTTTTGTAGCGCAGAAGGAGCGTAGAAGACACCTCAAAATGACGATTTTTTTTATCATCGTTACATTAATGCGGCACACATTTATCCAACTTTTTAAATTTTCCTGTTTACTTTAAATGGCGAACGACTGTTAAGCGGTCGATCTCAAGTTCAACAACAACTTCTCGTGTCGTTTTGCGAGGATCGGCTTCGAATAAGGCTTTCAAATGTTCGTTATCAACCGGCCGGCCACGATCGTCTTCATCTAAATTTAGGCGACTCTAAAACAAGAAAATTTTGACATGAACGTGTGAACTCAAAAGTATTTTCAACCAATGGAACTCTTTATAAACCTAAAAAAGTAACACCTATATGTGAATGTTGTAAACCAGTATGAACTTAGAAATTCCTATACAACCTAGTCAAGAAAATCAATTAGACTTTAACTGTCGTTGAACGAAAGGAACCTCAGAACGTATTATCCACAAACCACCCCGTGCCCTTTGGAGGGGGGCAAGGTGAAAGAACTCAGTGACTCACATACCAGCTTCAACACACGCCTAGCTATATACACGCTACAAGAACAAAGGTAAACGTACCGACACAATACCATGCCATTTATTGGTAACCACGTCACAAACATTTTCTCTTCACATATCTTCAGCAAAGAAATCCACTTTTCCTTTAAACTTTTAAACACATACGTTCACATATTTTTCATGAACTATTTTTCCATGAAAGCTAATATTCTTACACGGACTAATCACTCTATTGTCCATTGAATAACACTTTACGTATGATATATTTCCGCTAAACTATTCATACATTTTCCTATTTCTAAACCAGTTGGACTTAACATGTTAACCCAAGTAGACGTGAGGCGCGCCCGACATTGAACTCTTTCATAGAATTTGACGTCAAATCTTTGCTGAAAACTTTTATTTTGTTGATTGAGCGAATATGTGAAATAAAGTTGATAAATATGTTAGATTGGACTTAATATACTAAATGTCTGTTTTATACAGTGGAACCCCCAACATAATTTGGAACTTTTCTACATCTTCATTTAACGAAACCATCTTTCATTGACTTTAATTGATTTAAAGCAATCCTATCCCAAAACATGTATTACTTTTCTTTTTAGAAACTTCCTGTACATATTGTATATTTGTTGATATAAAACTTGTGTTAATGTTGCATCAATTTTTTTTTTTATATTTATTTTTATCCTTGTATGTGTAAAGATTTGGTCCTTTTTTATTTTAGGATGGCAAAATAAGGGAGAAGATTTATCTCAACTTATTTTTTTGTCCAACAATTAGTTTTTACAAAGATTTTCCATATTTCTTTTATGTTTAATTTCTATTTCAAAATATTCTTTAGCTTTTTTTTTTTTTTTTTGTCAGCAATTTCTTTTAAACAAATATTTTTACACAACTTTGTCTCGAATGAAAACTTTTTCTTTTATTAACTCGTTAAATGAAAACAACTTTTCCATGGGAAGAAACAAAACAAAACAAACAAAAAATAATACTAAAAATGTAATTTCAAAACATTTTTTATTCCCATTCAGATGTAGAATTAGTGGTTAAAAAAAAATGGTTCACTGCCCTAAAAAGCTAGAATGGGCCCAAAACTGTGAGATCATTTTACATTAAATTTATTTGCAAAACTGATCTCCCACTCTAAATAGATCTCCTAGAACTGCACATAACAAGCATTACACCACATTCAACAGGGACCAAATCATTACAGGAATGCTCTAATCTCTGTTGATGTTGGGGGGGGGGAGCAACAGTAAAATTTTTTAGCAAAGTCGTATGGATCACACTCTCTTGTTAAACGATGTCAAAGCTATTTTTAGGTTGAGCAGCTCATCTGAAGGAAAAAGATTCCAGTTGCATGTATATCCTCCACATTAGTTTTTTTTATGTTTATGAAAAAAAAAAAAAGGATATATTTGCTTGAAGTAGTCGAGTGGTATTGGTTATTAATCGAGTAATACAATCTAGCAAGCTGTCTTAACGAAAGCTTCTTTTAGTCATAGATGGTAATATGCTTTAGACTTTCAGCATATCTTTTAACGTCTACCTAGGCTGCTTTACCCTTTCGTATTTATGGTTTACACCAACCAATCATATTCTTGTGAAGAAGAACCCGGATGTATTCATAGTCATTACACTGCCTTTACAGAGAGGTACCGCTGTCCTCTCACATGCAGCGCTTGAGGTTTACAAATGGTCACTGATCCAGGCTCAATGTTGCTAATGAGACAACCGAAGACCCAAACTGTACCGAATTAGAACCTTAAAGTAAACATCTACCTAATTTTCACTGATACCATTTTATTTTTTGTTGTTTCATTGTTTATTAACATAAAAATCTTTTATAAAATCAATTTTTGAAATCTTTTAGGTACATTCTCTCCTTTACTTTGTTACCTTGAAATAGAAAAAAACTATACATGATTAATCGGGCATTTTTACTATGGACAAGAAACTGAAAAGAAAAAGTTGTCAAAAAATAAATATATAACAAATAAATGTTACCAAAGGAAAGACAAGTTACTCTTCCACCTACCTAGGTAAGTATTCCGTGGTTTAACTTATTTTAAAGCGTTTATTTAGTTTAAAACACAAATAGTACTGTGTTCCTAAGTTAGAACGACCACAAGTTGGCGGACATGAGGATGTCATCATTGGAGTCTTGAGAATCGTTCAAAAATAAAAAATAAAACAGAATACTGATCACTTAATAAGTGTGGCGCGTGCGTGTGTGTGTGCGCGCGCACGTGTGTGTGTGTGTGTGTGTGTGTGTGTGTGTGTGTGTGTGTGTGTATGTATGTATCGGCATGTATGTATCGGCATGTATGTGCGCGTGTGTGTGCGCGTGTGGTGTGTCACAGCCTTTTATGAGATAAAAATATCAGCTGAAGCACACACAGAATAGGTTGATGAATTGAGATTGATCATCATCTAATGAACTCAGTGTGATTCGGCACAAAATAAAATAATAAAATGTCGTGATACAAAGATTGCATACATTCCGACTAGTTTCTTTGTCAATAGCTCTATATTAACATTGTGCCTAAAGTCCCGCAAAACGTTGGCATTGGCCCGTTAATCTGAAATTTGTGTAAGTTGAGTCAGTATTTCTCTGCTTTCTTCAAAGATGCGTTGTCTTAACCCTGGAGCTGGCACCTTCGTTCTATTGTATCCAACAAGTTTCGTCGAATCAGCAGGTGAAAAAGAAAAAGAACAAAACAGCTCGGGGGGAAAAAGAAGAGAATTTTAAACTGTAGTTGTGAAACGGGCATTTGAAGTCAGTTAGACGCCGGGAGAATGTTTGTATACCGTTTCGGGAGAAACGTTAGCAAATTAAATTTTTAGAATTAGCGCCAAAAGATAAAATTGTATTGCATTCTAAAATATTATTGCTGATTTCATAGAAAATATTATTAATTGTAGGTTGCTAAGTTTTTGATGATGATAGCTTCGAGTATTTATTTTTTTAATTTTTTAATTTCTTCTTTTCTCCAACTTTTTTTTGCATTTTCTTTTTCATCTGATGATGCTTCAACGAAGAATCAAAAGCATTCATGATACATATGGAACTGTTATGAGTATGGCCTAATACTTATCATTAATGTTAATATTATTATTACTAATAAGTAGTCATGCTAGCAGTCATGTTAATATTGTTGTATTATTAGTCGCAAGAGTATTGTTATAACAGTAGTAGTAGTAGTATAATTAGTAACTGCATTAATTGTATTAACGATAATATGCTCGCATACTTTTGCTAGTAAATATGACGTATGAGCATATACTACACTGGAAGGATGAGGTAATGTGTGGAGAGATGGTATCCTGATGAAAGAATATATACTACTCCACCTTCCCTCTATGGAGAGACGGTAATGAGGTAATGACTGGGGGGGGGTCTCATGAAAACAAAATAGATACAACACTATCCCCTCCTAACAAAGGAGAATAATATCCACGAGATGATGACGTCATGACCACAAAATATATATTACATTATCTCCCCTACTTGAAATGGACGATAGTACATTAGTCTGAAATAGTACAGTAAACTGAATTGAACATTAAAAGATAGTAATATTATAGTTTTGTCTATAGAAAAGCTATCAAATCTACAATTAGTAATAGAAATAAGTTTGGGCTACAGACAACTACCGCATCTTTATTAGTAATATAAGTAATAGTAAAGTGTGGGAACATGACGAGAATTGGCAGCCAATCTGATGTTAACGCATCCACCATGAGAGACAAAATAAAAAATCGTCGTTTGCACATGGCTCCACGCAACGTTTCCGCTTGGGAAGAAAAAATAAGATAACCACAAAAGAATTATCAACCAATGGCAGAGCTCCGCGCCTAAAATAAAGGCCTAAAATATCACAGTCAGTGGGAGCCGATGTGCCCCTATAAAACGAGGCATTTTTAAAGAAAAGAAAAAAAAGGAAAAAAACATAGGAGGCGAAGACGCCGTGCTGCTAGCTGTTGAGGAAAGAAGTCGCCGCTCTCAAGTTAAAAGCCAGGACACATATCACCGACAGTAGCACGACCGGCCACCCACTTACCACCCCCATCGTCCGAAAAGATAAGTACGCTTACGAACATTCATTCTTTGTTAAATTATACAAGCCTACAAAAGTTCTTTCCTTATCAATGCATACACACCTACAAACATCCTACGAACACTTTACCTCTTCTAATTAAAACTGTCATTAATAAATAAAACCGGTTCTCAACCTTCAATATTCGTCTGTCCTTAATTGCATGGAGTCAGATTCTACATACTTCAAACGTTGTCAATTAAATGTATTCTTTATTTTGACCTCTATGGCCTCATTTCCTTCACCCCTTCTCCATCTATAAACCAACCAAAAAAAACCTCCGGGCCATAAAAGACAACTACTAAATTTCCATTAGTAATAGAAGTACTATTATAGTTTCAACTAGGGGTTCACCAGTTAATCAGTCAGTAAGCAGGAATTGGCCTTATCGGCAATTTTGCCAATTAATCACTAATCAGTCGTATAATTGGTAATCTGCTGCTGCTGCTGCTGCTCGATTTCCTCTCCTATTCTTGATACCTGCTTCCTCTGCTGTCATAGTCTCATCAGTATTTAAAGTTAAATACTTAAGTTGTAATGTAAAAACATTAGTTTCTCCATTCTCATGACACAGCCTGATCCCTATAGGTTCATACACATAATCACCTTTACTAAAGAGTTTTTCACGGATGACGGATAAATATTTTTAGGTCAGTTTACTTAGCAGTGGTAAGGTCTCCTGCGTCTTTTTACCACAACTGAAATCGATCATCACCTTTTGTGACTAGTGGTGAAGCTATATAATGATCAAGCTCTTTCGTGCACTTATGAATAAGGGATTTACTTCTTTTGAGTTTAGATTGTGCTTCTTGTATTTCTGTTGTACTTGCAGTTACTGTCTCCATGTTTAACTCAGTCTTCACCTCCTCAAAGTTTGGATTTGTTACGGTAGGCTTATTTGAAGCTAATTCATCAAACAGGCTCGAAAAAGATTCAGTTTTACTTTCACGTTTATCTCCTTAACCTTCAGCAGAGCTTGAAGAAGCGTATCCTAATTCTGCTACATTATCATCAAAATAGATATAGAATCCAATTCTTAATGGTATTTTCCAAATCATTTTTTTATTATTTAAATTTGAATCTTAGATCTAAGAAAGTAAACACACACAAGTTTTTATCATTTAGATAGGATGAAAATTTTGTTTCCATTGATTCACTAAAGGATTCAACTAAAGTCAGAAATATCAGAATTAGATTTGATGTCAGAGTTAAAATTGTAGATCATCAACATGGTTGAAGTTCTGTTACTTGCTTCTTTGGTGATTTCTTCAAATGGACTCAATAACTGGACAATATTTTTAACAAGTCCCCATTGGCAAGTTGTTAAGGTAGAAACCTTCTTATCAACAGCATATCTTAAAAGAGCGTTTCGTTGTTCTAAATTTCTTTTCAGAATATAATATGTTGAATTCCACTGTGGTCACATCTAGAATGAGTTTATTTTTTTTTTTCCAAATTAAGTTGATCCTGTATTTCAGTCAATTTGCTAATTTCGAATGGAGAGTGATTAAAATAAAAAAATATATTTCTGTTAGTTGTAATGTTTGAATTCACAACCCGTTGAGAAAATAATGAGTAATTTATTGATAGTCGCAATGTAAGTATGAAGTACGACAGTGACCCTAAACCACATTTCCTAATACCAGCAACCATATTTTGTACTCATCCAGAACATTGTGCACCTGTGTGTACCAGGGAATGGAACAAAGTAAAGCACAGCTCTTCACTATTGAAAATCATTTGAAAGCCAATGACCTGACAAACTCAGAAAGGAAGCACTTGGACTAGCTGTCCAAGAGTTTGTGTACGAAGAAATGCTACTAATTTCATGAAGAATTTATGTTTTTACTTTTGTAAATATATCTGAAATTAGTTTTTCAGTGAAGCACTTTTTGGATGGAATATTGTAATTTGGACGGTTTTGCAATAAGCCTTTTAAATCCAATGTTAGATGTTATAAAATATGGTTTAATATCAACAGCAATCATTTCTCCTATCAGATAATATATCTTTTGTGACCTGTGGTTATCAATATCCCAAATTTTCTTCTTCGCCAATATTAATTCTATAGTAATTTGGTCTTTCGTTGGGGGCTCATAGTTACTGTAACTTGTTATTGGAATGTCTGTCCCTCAACATTCATTGTGTCTCCTTCTCTCATCTGCAACTTTTCCTTCTTTTGAACGAAATTTTCTAAGATAGTTTAACATGTTAGTCATTTTAAAAGTTTTTTTTAGAATTTGCAACCCCGTGATATAATATATTGACATAACTTACAGGCAGATGTATTCTTATTCATAAGGTTGACATGAAAATACTTCCGGCAGAAACTAGTTGCCATAATGGTTGATGGTTGCTGTCAACATTTAATTAATTTCTTATGTATTTAAATTATTAGGTTGGTGCAAAAATAATGTCGTTTTTGACGTTCGACTATATATATATATATATATATATATATATATATATATATATATATATATATATATATATATATATATATATATATATAAGCGACGCTATTTTTGCACCAGACTAATAATTTAAATACATAAAAATTAATTAAATATTTACAACAACCAATGAAAAGAAAGAAAAGAAGAATAAAAGCCGTGAAGCGAGTGCAAAACAGAAAACTGCGAACGACGATCGAATTTAAAAAGGAACTTATATAGAAATTTGAAAGAGGAATACGTATGTTAGCGCTTGCAAAGGAATATGAAATGGCAGTGGAATTAAATGTATAAAATCCTCAAAGATTACAGATAAAAAAGGGACTTTTAAACTCTGGAACCAATTTATTCTATTTCAGATAAATTAAAGGGGAAATATCGTTTCGGTTGTCGAACATTTCGACGTTCGAACAAACATCTGGAACGAATTATGGTCGAATACCGAGGTACCACTGTAAATTAATTGTTTTTTTTTTTTAGCTGTAGCAAAAAATTTTCGCTCAACGTTTAACGAAAAGAAGAGTGAAGATAATTTGCTTTTATTATGTAATTTTATTAGGCAAGCTGGGGGTTTAAACACGGGCCATTTGCAAACGGATTTGAAATCAAAAGAAAAAGAATAAAACTAAGAATAATTTGGAGAACAGTGAACAAAGTGCAAATGTTCCTTGACTTCCATGTAAATGAGTCAGATGAACAGGGTGCATTCTACAAGAAAACATCAACATAAAATCATTTTTACTGCCTATACAGAATTTTTTTAATCGCATTTTGCTCAGGTCGCGATATTAACGTTTACCCAAATTAAAAGTCGGGTACGATATCTCAGAACAAACGGAAAAGACGATAACAATATGCTTATGTCTGATATTTAATTAGTAATTTATCTCAATAAAATATGCATTTTCTAAACCAGAAAAAAATTAAGATATATATATGTAATGGTAGCATATGTGTACGAGCCTTTTTCAAGTCTCACACAAAACACACATTCATATTTCAAGCTGTCATATACATACGCGCCCACAAACATACGCGCCCACGTCCACACATGTACACTTATTCACGTTCGGTACATACACTCACATTCATGTATATATACACACACGCTTACGTATGCACATGTACTCACACACGCGAATACGAACACACACATGGACGACGTCACTTCCGCTTTCTAAGGAAATACACATGCGCAAAATACACTCTGGAAACGAGTATAAAAACAAGGCGATAAGCTGTTTCTAACTCTCTTAAGAACCAACTCTCAACGAGAGAGGTTGGGCTTACAAGCCGCCGCCGTTTCGGCGTGCGCGCACGCGTACCTCACGCCCACTTCCTACTATGTATGGGGCACGAGCTAAAGACTGTATGTATACATTCTCACTCTTTCTTTCTCCATCTACGACTGGCCACTAAGAGCACCTTAGCGTAGCTGACTACTAACTGATGACAACTCTAATATCCTCTTCCTTGCCTACACGCTGGATTCTCATTTCCACTACAACACTCACTTCAATTCCCACGCGCGAACAAACAATAATGACCCAAACTTGAGATGAAAACACATTTCCTATTCTTGCTACAACACTAGTCCTGCAACGGACATTGGTTACATACGCGCGGACATGTTATAACTAAAATGTTCATTTCTTTCAACAGCAAATAAACGACGTTTATCTTATCCATTACCTGAGTCTTTGTTTCCTTCAATTCCCATTCGTTTCATTATTCTTTTGTAACGGGATTGGGGTATTTATATATCCTAGTCCCCTACATATGTACAAAAAATGAGAACCATGAGTATGAGTGAAGAATGCTTTATTTTCGGTTCTCACATCGCTTCAATTCAAATTACAATCCCTCAGCATAAAAAGCTGAAAAATAGAGTAATAATTTTCTTTGACGATGATTTAAAAATAACAAAATGATAATTCCATAGGAAGAGAAAGGAGATAAATTTTCTATACCCTAACCTCTATTTGCCTTAAATTCAGCCCAGTTTCAAAATGCTACATGTTATCGGCGCGCCATGCCTGTTATTTGAAAATACAATTTAGACGCTGCATGATGACAAGCAAAAAGAAGGGAGCTAACTTGTCTTCATTTACAATATACTTTAATAAATATTAGTTCCATTTATGACAACAAAATTTGCTGATGAAGCAGCATCAGAAAACCTGTTAATTGACCGATTAATCAGTAATCGGCCAATTTGTTTATCAGTGCATCCCAAGTTCCGACTACAAAGACAGCTACAAAATATCAATTAGTAGTGAAAGTAATAGTGTAGTTTTTGTTTCTGACAGACAGCTACCCAAATCTCCATATGTAAGAAAGTAATATTATAGTTTTGACTACAGGTGGACAGCTATCAAATCTCCATATGTAAGAAAGTAATATTATAGTTTTGACTACAGGTGGACAGCTATCAAATCTCCATATGTAAGAAAGTAATATTATAGTTTTGACTACAGGTGGACAGCTATCAAATCTCCATATGTAAGAAAGTAATATTATAGTTTTGACTACAGGTGGACAGCTATCAAATCTCCATATGTAAGAAAGTAATATTATAGTTTTGACTACAGGTAGACAGTATCAAATCTCCATATGTAAGAAAGTAATATTATAGTTTTGACTACAGGTGGACAGCTACCCAAATCTCCATATGTAAGAAAGTAATATTATAGTTTTGACTACAGGTGGACAGCTATCAAATCTCCATATGTAAGAAAGTAATATTATAGTTTTGACTACAGGTGGACAGCTATCAAATCTCCATATGTAAGAAAGTAATATTATAGTTTTGACTACAGGTGGACAATTATCAAATCTCCATATGTAAGAAAGTAATATTATAGTTTTGACTACAGGTGGACAGCTATCAAATCTCCATATGTAAGAAAGTAATATTATAGTTTTGACTACAGGTGGACAGCTATCAAATCTCCATATGTAAGAAAGTAATATTATAGTTTTGACTACAGGTGGACAGCTATCAAATCTTCATATGTAAGAAAGTAATATTATAGTTTTGACTACAGGTGGACAGCTACCCAAATCTCCATATGTAAGAAAGTAATATTATAGTTTTGACTACAGGTGGACAGCTATCAAATCTCCATATGTAAGAAAGTAATATTATAGTTTTGACTACAGGTGGACAGCTATCAAATCTCCATATGTAAGAAAGTAATATTATAGTTTTGACTACAGGTGGACAGCTATCAAATCTCCATATGTAAGAAAGTAATATTATAGTTTTGACTACAGGTGGACAGCTATCAAATCTCCATATGTAAGAAAGTAATATTATAGTTTTGACTACAGGTGGACAGCTATCAAATCTCCATATGTAAGAAAGTAATATTATAGTTTTGACTACAGGTGGACAGCTATCAAATCTCCATATGTAAGAAAGTAATATTATAGTTTTGACTACAGGTGGACAGCTATCAAATCTCCATATGTAAGAAAGTAATATTATAGTTTTGACTACAGGTGGACAGCTATCAAATCTCCATATGTAAGAAAGTAATATTATAGTTTTGACTACAGGTGGACAGCTATCAAATCTCCATGTAAGAAAGTAATATTATAGTTTTGACTACAGGTAGACAGCTATCAAATCTCCATTAGTGATAGAAATAATGATATAGTTTTGCTACAGACAGCTACCAAATCTCCATTAGTAATAAAAGTAATACAGTTTTGACTATAGACACATACTAAATATCCATTACTAATAGAAATAATGTTATAGCTTTAACAACAGACAGCTACCAAATCTCCATTACTAATAGAAATAATGTTATAGTTTCGACTACACACAACTACTAAATCTCCATTAGTAATAGAAGTAATAACATAGTTTTAACAACAGACAGGCAGATATTAAATCTCCGTTTTTTATTGTTCTTTTTTTAATGTCATTTCATCCTCGAACAAGGCACAATGCCACTTGGACATAAGGGGTTACTATTTTGGGCCATATCTACGAGGATATTATGTAGAGAGTTGAACAGCGAAATGTCTGCTCACATTAAACTTGAACTTCTGCTTTTCAGTACAGTCAAGGAAGCAGGAATCGGACAGGGAATTCCAAAGTCTAGCTGTTTGGGGTAAGAAACTATTAGAGTAGAAGGATTTCCGACACTTAGAAATCTCTGCAGTGTAGGGTGGGATTTTGCTGCTTGTCAGGTTAGTCAGGAGTATTTACGTCGTGGGTGGTACAAGTGCTATTATTGATAGTAATAGTCGTTGTCTTATTAATATTTTTAGTAGTAGTAATAGTAGTATGCTCTTTCTTTGTTGTCTAATCTTCGCTACCTTTCGTCGTTTAAAAAGGTTTTTTTTTTCATTATAGATTTTACTCACTTTTTATGAGTTCTAGGTGTGTTTTTAATGCGTACACGCCCCACACCCATCGCGCACCCCTCCAGACAGAACACGTGTGTCTTACGCACACGCGTGCACCTAGAAACAGACACGGACATACAATAAACAATGACAATAAGTCATTATATTTTCTAACTCCGACGATAATGATACGAGGCGGCCATCTTGTTTTACAATGATAAAGATTTATATATAGTTTGAGGTTTTAAAGATTTTATAGTCTGATTTTTGAAGACGTGTTTATAGTTGATGTTTAATGATTTTCGTTGTAACTTTAAAATGTAGTAAAAAAAAAAGATTTCTGAGATATGGCCAAATTTTCGATGAAGAAATTAACAGAACGCGATACAAGTTTATAAGATTATCACATCCGTCAGGATTTTTGTCTTTTAGTATTTTAACTTGGAGATTATAGTATTTATTTTATTTATTTATTTATTTTTCAGTTTCGGTGTGTAATACTTTTTGCCTAATTAATCTTACATATCGTGTCCGTGGTCGTGAAAATACAGAGAATGTAAGAATGTGAAAAAAAAGGGGTTCTGATTGCTCAAGAGAAGGAGAGCGGTGTGCACTTACCTTGATTACTAACCAAAAGAGATTGCATTGCCATCTCAGCTTTTTAAAGTTTTTTTTCTTGGTCAGGTAACAGTTAATCACGTGACCTTTTGGTTATTTAAAAGGAGATTTCTCCGGTTGTGATAAGTTTTTTTTTCTTAAATGGCTGGCAAGCTACTCTTGTTTACCTCAGCTTTGCCGGCAAGATTTTTGTTACCAGACTATTATGTCGCGGAACCTAAGGTAGGTGCACATTGCTTCCTTTTCTCGACTTAGCAGTTATTGGATTTTAGGGGAAAAATTAGTTTTTATGAATGAAGAAGAAGTGAAGAAAAATAGATTCCGGTTTAAAAGAATTAAATGCAATAAGATAAATAAATTAATTGTTTGCTTAGGTGTCGCTAAATTTTTTGCTCAACGTTTAACAAAAAGAAGAGTTAAGATAATTTGCTTTTATTATGTAATTTTATTAAGCAAGCTGGTTGTTTGAACCCGGGTCATTTGCAAACGGATTTGAGAGCAAAAGAAAAAGAACAACAAAAATAAGAATAATTTGGAGAAAAGTGAACAAAACGTAAATGTTCCTGGGCTTCCATGTAAATGAGTCAGATGAACAAGATGCATTGTATAAAAAACAGCAACATAAAACCATTTTTACTGCCTATACAGAATTTTTTCTATCATATTGCTCTGGTCGTGATATTTAACGTTTACCAAAATTAAAAGTCGGGCACAACATACCAGAATAAATGAAAAAGACAATAACAATACACGTAAATATACGTTGGGAAAAATATTCAATAAAAACGTAAAGCTTCAGCTAGATTCGGGATCAGACTTATCAATCATTATTTTGTTAATTTGAAAAAGATTAAATAAACATACTATGCTAAAGTTTTGTAAAAGAGCCATAACGGTGACTGGGTCGAAAATAAATTTTGAGGGGGAATTAATCACTTATGTTACATTACGACAAAGAAATGAAAAGTCTTCGTGTCAAGAAACACGGGGAATCTTTTGGGGACAGATTGGATGCAACAATTTAATTTGTGGAACTTGCATCTTTTGTTAAAATGTGGAAACTCTAACGATTGAGACGGAAAATATCAAGTCAAAATTAAAAGGAATTTTGTCTAAAGTTTTCTCAGTTGGTGTGGGGAAATGCACAAAGATGTCAGTTAGATTCGAACTCAAGAATAATACACAAACAGTATTCAAGAAAAAAAGTAAGAAATGTACCATTCGCCTCATTGAAGAAAATTAACGAGGAGTTGAAGACTTGTAAAAGCCGGCATCCTATCGAAAGTTGAATTCAGTCAATGGACAGCCATCTACCATGTATGTCAAAAAGAAACCCGCGTTTGCGCCGACTTCTCCACTGGTTTGAACTCAGTATTAAAAGCCTACTATTACGCAGTTCCTAATCCTGAAGAAGTTTTCACTTAGCTAAACGGAGGAAAGTTCTTCTCTAAAGTCAATCTGAGTGATGCATGCCTTTAAATTTCAATCGAGAAAAATAGTTCGAAATTGTTTGTAATTACGCAAAAAATAAGACACATATTTGGAAAACTGTTAGCAAAGCAGACAAAATTGAGAATGGCCTCTATTGTGCCTAAGAACCGCTATGTCCTAGGAGAAAAGATTTCTACAAAAAACAACGCGTCTTTTTGGAACTGGACTAAACAAACAAAAGAACCGGAAATGTGGTGTACATTTCCTAAGGTCCTAAATTAACGCATAAAAGCGACCTTAATAAGAAATCATCTGTTGGATCATCCAAACTATGAATCCCACAAAAAAGAAGATGACATTGAGACGATATATATTTTCGACGTAGAACCACCCCAAGGGGATCCAGAACGCCGCCGATCGAGGAGGAAAAGGAAGATAACAGATCCTTTAACAATCGATCTATAAAAAAAAAAGATATTCTCCTTGCGGAGTAAAAACTTGGGAGGGTGTGTTATGGACACTTACCGATTCACTCTTAATAGACTTTCTAATCATTACAAAAACCCAGTCTAATACTCTCGTGGGGACACAACGCGAGACTACAGACTGTCTAATTTACTTATTGGAAAGAACCAACAACCGTTTTTTTTTGTTTTTTTTTTGTTTTTTTTTGCATTTACACTCTTGTAGAATATATTCTTTTCTACTTAAACTGTTGTTCGAGTTTTTCTTTATGGCCCTTTCCTAAAGCCCCAACAAAAATAAAAGTCATTTTTTTTTCTTTGGTTATTTTTGTGAAAAATGAAGTTTGGTGCGTTTTTTTCTTTACTGTTAAGAAAGTCGTTTCTATTTGTAGCACGCGTGGGCATGACTTATTCGAGGAGTGTCGTTCTCTTCCGACGGCATATTCGTGTTTGTTTGCAAACAAAAGAGGGGCGGTAACCTGATACAACGACAAATGTATCAAAAACAATTGCAGAGATGCGTCACTAATCGACAGAGAATCGGAGAAAAAGCACAACAGACTTGACGATCGAAGCAAGTAGATGGCGCATGTTTTGCCCCTATTCCAGCTTAGGATTAGGGAGTTGATTGTGATTAAAAGTAGAGTGTGCATAAAAAAAGAGAAGTCGACGTTCTACACCCAATTAATTGTCAACTATATAAATACTATTTTTTGTTTTCGATTTCTTCTTTTCTGTTACATTAATTTGTTAAAGCTTTTTTTTCACCCCAAACAAGGAATATTACCGCGTGGACGTAAGCGGCTACTATTTGGGGCCACGTCTACGAGGAACTATGTGAGAAGATAGGCGAGATTCCTCTTAACATTACATTTAAAATTATGCGTGTTACTACAGTTAGGAAAGCTGAAAACAGGAAGGTTATTCCAAAGTCTAGAAGTTCGTGGGGGGTGGGGAGATAAACTATTAGAGTACGATGGAACCCCGGGATATGGTTACGTCGAGATACGTTTTTTCCGGTTACAATGTGGAATACAATGTTTTTCCGGCAAAATATTCTGGACTTTCACTTAACAATTTAATAAAAGCGATATCGTAAAACTTGAATTTCTTTATTAAATAATTCTAAAAAATGCTGATATGGAGTTCATCGAATTCCCCCTATAAACAATTTTATCGCAAAGAGAATGACAATATTAGTAAAAAAAAAATATTAAAAAAAGAAAGATTAAAACTTTTAATTAAATTCTACAACATATTTTTGTAATGTTTTAATATTTAATGTTTGAAATATTTCTGCACAAGTAACTTTGTTTATATTAACATTGTTTGTTTGAATTTAATTTTTTTAACTTATCGTTCGTTTTTCAGTTTTAATTTTTAAAAATATTGTTATTCGCTTTCATTTAAAAAATATTGTTGTTCTCTTTGATTAAACAAAATTTGTTGTTCGCTTTGATTTAAAAAATATTTATTGTTCATTTTGATGAAAAAAAAGTATTTATTGTTAGTTTTTAATTTAAAAAAATTCGTTGAATGTTAATATTTGTTTATTGCATTATTTCGTGTTTTGCAACATTTGATTGTCTTCTGCTTCAAACATACGTAATCTCACGTGCATAATTTTTATTTATTTATATTGAATAAACTTCAGTTTCACTACAAATCAAATCGTGTTCCTTTTCTTTTTAAATGTAATTTCTAAGTAAATAAAGAACGTATTCTAATCTTTGAAATCCATAATACAACGAAATGTTCAACTGCTTTTAACGCATTAACAAACAACTTCCCCCTCCTTTCAGTTATGTTTGTTTTATTAATATTGGATGAGTTTAAGTATAAAGCATCGTGTTCTTTATTTATCTTTTTTTTAAATCCAATTTTGAAGTTTTCTGTAAAAATTTCTGCTCATTATCGACAGTTCAAATGTTCCACATATCTTGCTCGCTAGGACCTTAGCGATTAGGTCATTTTTTAGCTGATAGGCCAACTCTTACGATGGTCATGCCCCGCCACACGTCGATTTCACCAATCAAATGGATTAATGCCGTATCCCGGTGTTCTACTGTATATGGGGGTCCGGTATCAAGTAACCTCTACAGTGAAGGATGAGATTTTGCTGCTAAACGGGTATGTCGTGGTTATGTATGTCGAGGGGGCACTACTGCAATGAGTTCATTAGGGTGCATTTCAATAAAGTATTTGTAAAACGGATACAGGGATGCAACATAGCAGCAATGGGACAAAGGTTAGATAGTATGGGACATATTAAGTTGGAAACGTTTCTTACCTTGTATAAGAGGGAGAGACTAGTAGATACACGATCCCGATTGTGAGAACAATACTTCATTCATAGACGAATGGTGGGGTTTTACAAACTCAGAATACTCTAAGGTGTAATTTTTAACACGGCCTTGGGAACCTGAACTATGCTACACAAAGGAGATAACTTTGCTCCGACGAGAAATAAGAAAGAGAATTTGCATTCATTTAATGTCCCTATTACCTCCCTTAGATAACTCTTCAAAAATGGAAGTTCTGTGTTTTTCCATCCTAAACAACAAAATATTTCATGGTGACAGCGGATGGGATTAAAAAAGGAAAAATGCTTACGATTAATGACACCTATGTACATACATACATACATACATACATACATACATACATACATACATACATACATACATACATACATACATACATACTGTTGTGTCTGCACAAATAATTAACAAGAACACGGAAAGTAAAGGTATACAATAATATATTCGGAAGAAAAGTTATATACGTATTTACATGTCTTCAGATATACTTCAGTTGGAAATATTCCGGCAGGTGGCGTGTTGCATGTCTTACTGGAGGCAGCATAGGCGTCTTGCCTATTTGGCGGTCGTTGCCGAACTCCCCCGGTATTGGTGATTGATACCTTTATATATCTCACTCACCTGCCTATGTTAATTAGTGGGCGTCTCCACAACACATACATACATATATACATGATGATTGCAACGTCTTGTCAGATGAGTGCCACTCCCTCAGACACTTAGTCCATGAGCACAAATACCTGAGGGAGTATCTATACAAAGATGATGTTACAGAGTCTTAGCTTTCTATGACAGCTAAGTCTCTCTGTGTGTTTAAAATGTTGAGATCCAGCAACAAGCAAGAGCAAGATAGCCAGCAACAAATTAAACTGCTGACGAGCTTAATGCGGGTACTGATCTCCCGCTTCATGGTTTTTTAAATCAGGGACTTGCTTCTCCTAGAAAGGTCGTCTTCACCACGGCTTACTGGAGTCCTCTCCACTCCAACACATATATACATACACACACACAAATATACACGGTGCTACTTGGTCGTTGACCCCGAAAAAGGGTTCATTCGCCCTTTGGAAGGTCTTGTTTTTAACCCTTCAGGGAGACTAGCCGCCCTCCTCACCAAACAAGTCTGGTGGGGGAACCAGTTTAGTCACCGGTGACCCGACCATGAGGCAGGTAGTACTGGGTTTCATGGTACCAGTAGCATATGACATGACCATACATACATACATACATACATACATACAAGAAAAATAAACGAAGAATTGTGTGTGCGCCATATTGGATAAAAAAATTCTCATGCGGATGGTTATCTACAGAAAATAAGTTTTTCTTTCGTGTTCATTTAAAAAAAGGAAGAAAAAACTGTGAATTTATTATTATATATTTCAACAATAGTTACAAACGAATCGACTATGTGTTGGACATCCGCAGATCTTACAGAAGCACTCAGGATTTTCAAGCAGCGTCTTAATCTTATTTTATTTATTTATTTTTATTTATTTATTTATTATTATTTTTTTTTTTGTAAAAAAATATCCCAGTAGAGAAACAAGTATAGATTGTGAGCATTTGAAAATTAAATCGATAGAAATAACCCAGGAGTTATTTGGCGAAAATTCGACGAAAGATTAGAACCACAAACGAATTTCTACGTTGCTCGTTTTTATCTGCGTCAATAAATAAAAGGGAATCAGAGAATTTCAACGACTTTCTAGCCAGATGTCAATTGCAAGCAATGGAATACAAATTTCGAGACGCCTAGGAAATGGAAGTACAACTTGCAGAGCAGGTCATATTTTGAACGAAGCATTCGAAACTTCAAAAACAGCTTCTAGCAAAGAGTGAAGACTTGACACTGCATGAAGCTATAAACTGTGGACAGGACACATGAAGCTTCCATAGACCACGTACGATAACTAGCTGAACTACATTCAAGAAAAAGACAAAGAAATATATGCAGTTAAATACAAACATTGTAAACGATGCAGAAGCTCTTATCTAAATGGTAAACAAAATCATTGCAATAAAGTCTGCACTAACAAAAATGAGAAAGCAACAAGCCATCTGCAGGCACCAACAACATGGAAAGAAAACCAAAAGTAAACCATGACGCTGAGAAGTACAAAGGAACCAGCATAAACACCACACAAGATCTCCAGTCATGGTATAGCTGTAATGTCTTCTCAACTATTAAATCATTTCTCTCTGATAGGTTCTTAAGTGTAGTGGTTGATGGGCAGAAATCAGAGGCTCTCAGTATTAATACTGGAGTCCCTCAGGGGTCCATCTTGGGTCCAACTCTCTTCCTGATCTACATCAATAATCTTCCAAACCACATCCTTAGATCATTCGTAGACATTTATGCTGACGACACTACCATCTATGGTAGCACTTCGAAGACCGTAAACGACCAAGTTCTCTCTGACTCTCTCTCCTATGATCTTGAGCACATGGTGCAATGAGGGAAAAAGTGGTTGGTTATTTTTAATACATCTAAAACCAAGCTTTTATCTTTACATCATCAACGCTCTGTTGCCCAGCTGCCATCAATCGAAATGAATGGCTCTCGTCTTGGAGAGGCTTCATGTTTTGACAAGCTTCTGGGCTTGACCTTTACTCCCGATCTGAAATGGAACACGTATATCAAATCCATTGCCAAAGTTGCTGGAAAAATGGTGGGATCCTTCTACCGCTCCAGTAGATATCTCACTCCTGATCCAATTCTCTACCTATATAAAAGCCAGGTTCGGCCAACGATGGAGTACTGTTCCACATCTGGGCAGGAGCTGCTAGAAGTAGTTTATGCTGTCTTGACAGGGTTCAAAATAGACTTCGTAGCTTAGTGGGTGATGCCCTTTTCTCTTTCTTGCAACCTCTTTTTCACAGAAGAGACGTAGCGAGCCTGTCCCTGTTTTATCGTTATTTTCATGGCAGGTGCTCATCTGAGTTTCAATCTATGATCCCCCCTCTTTATCTGTGCCTACACTTAAACGTATATTCCATGAACAGGCCTTCTTTCTTAAAACTGCTCGCCTGTGTAACTCTATTCCGTTTGCCTGCTTTCCAGCTGACTGCAGTCTGATTGGCTTCAAGTCCAAAGTGAACAAGTTCTTATTGAATCGTCCCCCTAAGTAATCCAAGTTACAAAATTCCCACTCCTGTTTACTACGCTAAAATCACAATGACTAATGGCTACACATTAACCCTTATCCTCGAGTGGCCTCTGGGCCTTGATAAGTGGTGCCACCCACGTAAAAAAACCGTGTGCACTCTGTATATATAAGTTTAAACAAATGTCTTTCGACATTATCCAGAAACAAAGTAACCATCTAACAGAGATCTTCACAAACTTCGCAATATCTCCCAGACACCCACTTTCTGAAAGTTAAAGTTGACACAAGAGCAGAAGGCAATACACTTCTGTTGCGTGCCTTCCGGAAGATGTTCTCAGGCCTGATGAGTACAGAAGCATTCCACTCTTCAATGCAGCAAAGGATGAACCAACTGTTTTAACAGAATATAATGGTTCTTATGTTACGCAACACGGATCAATTAACGGGTCATTTTTTTTTCTGTGACATTTTTACCTAGATTTTTTTTTAAGACGATCTATAAATTTTAATTTTACTGGTAGTTTGTAATCAATAAATATGTATAAAGTTTACTTACGTTTATCTTCGTTAAATAAAGATTCATTGGATCATTCCAAATATTGTCTGCCTTTTTTTTTGGGGGGGGGGCGTAAAATTCAACATTTTGGCTAACGTAAACGGATTTCTTACCGGGGAGGAAAACAAATCAAGAATCAGTGTTTTCTCAAATGCATTCAGAAATCAAACGAAATGAATGAGATTGTTGAACGGTCGCCATGCTGAAATTGAATCAGAAATGCTAATTTAAATTTAGTGTGACGAACCGAGCAACTTAAATAAATTTGGGAACGCATAAAAAATTTACAAAAATTAAAAAGCAGGCCGGTGTGAGAACTTATATATATCGATCGACATGTGGAATTCAACATTTATAAAGGCATAAACGTTATACAAAAACTGTCTGCAGTAATCAAGCGACAAAAGTGTCACGATCTCGCACACATGTCAAATAACCGACTTATTCATTTCAGTTGACAGTGCGCAACTGTTAAGAAACTTAGTTTTTAAAGGGGTAAATAATGATAATTATAAATAATTATTTTTGATACTTACAAACACTAGTGTTTCATCCTTTAGGGATCATCAGTGCATTGTCGCTGTTATATATATATATATATATATATATATATATATATATATATATATATATATATATAATTACGTTCTAATTCAGGATTATTACTATATTGGTAAGACTAAGACTGGGATACATATGAAAAAAATTGTTTAATCTTTAGGGAGAGAGAAGATGGAAATAAATAAAGAATAAGCAAACAATACTTAACTTTTTTATTCAAACTATATTTCAAACTAGATCTAATTACCTATTATAAGTTTAAATTGTTTTAACGTCCAGTTACAGCCAATTTGTTCACACTGTTTCCGTTTTTTTTTCTTCTTCTTTTTCGTATTCTTACCCGTGTTATGTGCCAGTAACGCGGTTAACGCGGTATTTATTTGAACCCAACTTACTTGTGTCGGATAGGCGCAGAAAGAGCAAGGATTTTCCGGTGACACATCAAACTCAATGACCTCCATTAACAGAGCGTGTACCTGCGTGCTAGAAAGTGAGTCTGTGTGTTTAGGTGCGGTCCGATTAATGGAGGGGGGGAGTAACATCCTCACACGTATACCCTGATATAAATAGAAACCACATGGGGATTTTTGAGAGTGCATTGGATTCGAAGTTTGATAGACAGTCGGACTTGAGTTAGTTTCGAGACCAGAAGGGTCAGAGAAAAGATGCATCGACGGAAAGTTTGAGTCAACAATGTGAGGGGTCCCCGGGTTCACTCGTAGACGAAATAAAGAGATTCAGAATATTGGAGTCGTGTTTTCGTCTTGAATACTCTTTACAGATCATCGACCAATTACGGGAAGAACTACATCCCAGAAGACACAAGATAACAAAAAAACGTATGGTGAACTCTTAATGTGTATATATTCACAGGTGTGAGAACTTAATGCGTATATATTCACACACGCACACGCGTGCACGCGCGCAGTTAAGAACTACTAAGGTATAATACACAACTTAAGGGTCCTTAAAGGAGCTCGACCGCGTGTTTACACGCCAGGCTGTATAAATGTATATAAACTGTACCTAAAAGACTTGTGTATATAATGAAATGGGGAAAGATGGACGCGGCCGAGTTCGAGAGACGATCACATAGAGGCCATTAGAACACACCCACACACCCATTAGAGCAAGACGCACATAGACACATTATATAGAAGAAAAACAGAAAATATTACGAATTGGTTGCCAATCCAGACGTGACAGCAAGTCACAATGAAAAAAAATATGGTGCTTAGGTTGACTACGAGAAAAGAAAGCGATCGGTAAAGAAAATGGCAAACGCGCAATCAAACAAAGAAAGGCCATTAGAACATAGCCACAGACACATTAGAGCAAGACGCAAACAGACACATTATATAGAAGGAAGCCAAAGCATATTACCAGCACTTGGGTATCCGATTTTTCCCGACGGACTTCTACTTCGTTCTTACCGTCTTAGCATAAAATTAAATTAAACTAAACATAGCCCACACTATAATCAAGAAGTTGTGTCTAAAATTCACAATGGAGTCAATACTTTATATGCAAATATGGTCGCTTCCTTCAGTCTTGACAGACTATGGATACGCAGTGTAAGGGTGCTTGCGCGTGAATTTTTTTGTGGCAAGAGTTGAGCTATCTCTAACGACACCTCTATTGTGTCAGCGTTGTTAAATACTAGTGACAAGATGGGGTTCAGGACGACTGGAAACAATGCTGAGATAAGCGGAGAGCACACACAGCGTCTAGAATTTCCAAATGATCACCCATCTGGTATTAGCCGGGCTCAATGTTGGTTAACAACGTACTATAACCTTTAGAACACAATTCAGAGAAATAAAAACAATAAACCACTAGACTATAGCAATATTCCCATACCACATCCACTTCAGAACAGCCAGACAAAAGAGAAAGGGGTCTGAGAGCCAGGTTTCGTCTACACAGACAAAAAAAAAAAACAACCACTGAATCACACACGAGAGGATCCTGTACATCTGCCTCCGAGCTAAGAAGATTCTATAGAATAAGAGACTACGAAATGAAGTTTCATTCTGTATTCAAAAGCAACTTTATTTGTCATCTTCGTTAGTAGCGTGTACAAGAGTGGCAAGAGTTGAGCAATCTCTAACCACACTTCTCTTGTGTTAGGGTTAGGAGGAGAATTCAGTATCCGTATGCACTTGGATTTATAGTAGTAGTGAAAAGAGTTCCTGGTGTGGAGATGAAGATTAGACGTTCGAAAGCCTGTTGAGAGAGAGAGAGAGAGAGAGAGAGAGAGAGAGAGAGAGAGAGAGAGAGGGGGGGTTCAATGTGTTTACGTGTGTATGAGCGTGGGACAAATTGGTAGTGTCTCGTAGTAGGAAAGAGTACGTGTGTGAAGTGCATGTGGAAGCAAGTTTTGACGATAGCCATGTTGGCTTGTTGTACTCACGTTAGGCCTGAGGCCAAAGGCCTAGGCGAATGTCTGCCGCTAGCTGAAGCCAGGGAGAAACATGGGAAGAGGGTTTGCGATTTCGCCTTTTATGTACTCGGTCACGTGATTGAGAGCTGGATTGTGATTGGACAAGCCAGGGATGGATTTCAAATCTCGAACCACGAGAATTAGCTCCTGCCTGTGATTGTAGCAAGTTTGGACTGCTACAATTCCGAAGATGTATACAGATCCCATAGAGAGTAGACTATACTATAAGACTCTTGGACAAATATACTCTATATACTACTATTAACACAAAAATAAGTAAATAAGTAAATAAAATGAATAAAAACTAAAATAAAATTTTGTTAAGTAATCAGATGAATTCACTCTCAGTTGAGGAAGGGAAGTGTTGTGGTAATGATGTAATATGTATAGCTCACACGTTAAAGCAAGACGCCAATAGAGAAGAGTTATTACCCTTAGTTTTTATTAATTTTCTTGTAATGGCGTCTCATAAATAAAGCATGTTATGAATCTGTTCTCGTCTTAATCGCTCATTATCGCAGCCATTCTTCTCGATGAACCTCATGACATAATACCACTGTCCTCATTCTAACTTGAAGCATAATTTTTTTTTTTTTTTCAAAAATTACTGGATTCGGTGTTAAATAACCTGACAAAAGTTGTTTTCAGTAAAACCAAGAAACCAAACCCTTCCTCTCCTAAAATGTGAACAGTTATCTTCGTGTGATCCTTATCGAAATATCAGCGTGCTTCTAAGAAAAAAAAAATTCCCTCACTGTGAATCGAACTCGGGCCGTCTGGGTGAAAGCCAGGAACCCTAATCACCAGACCATATGGTAAGACACAGTTACAATTGAAAACCGTTTCTTAAACCTTTTCGATATTTCCCTTTCTTTCATTTTTATTGTTATTTTTTATGCGTTTTCAAATTTATTTTAGTTGCTTATCGCTGTCGTTCTGTCTGGTACACTAAATTTAAATTAGCATTTCTGGTTCGATTATAACATAGGAGCTGCTCAAATATCTCACTCATTTTGTTTAATTTTCGAATATGTTTAAAATAAAATTCATTGTTCATCGTAAATTATGTTTTAGGGAAATGCTTGTTTGTACACCTATAAAATAATTCATTGTCAGTCGAATATATAGCAAGGAATAAACGACAAAAGCGCTTTTAAAACAAAACAATGAAGAATTTATTTCAGGAGTCAAAAGTTGATCTGTGTCCGAGTTGGAAAAAGAAGGAGTAGAAAGGTCGGCAAAGTCACAAAATCACGGCGTGAGTTGATTATGAGAAAAAAAATTCGGGGTTTGTTTTACTATCCACATCGGCACGAAAAAATAGGCCACCATCTTTTTTCTACCTTGAAGCATGACACCTTTTTTTAAACAAAATTATTGGATTCTGCATTAAACAACGCGAAATGGTTTGATATCCTGTAAAACAAAAAACAGCCAGACTAAACCAAATCAAGCCATAACAATTTAAATATATAAAGAACTTTAGGCATCTCCAAAAGTCACCACAGAATTCCCCCCCCATATGTAAAACAATGTAACTTTATCATAAATTGATATTATCAATATTATTTTTGTACCATTTAAAAGAAGAATGGCAAAATAAACTAGTAATAATTTTTTTATAAATCTTTTCATTGTACGAAAATAATGAAATTGCGAGACGAAAATCGTGTATATGTTACATAATAAGGGCTGTCCCCTTTTCATGTAAGTATAAAAATAGAGAGATTTAGTTAAAATGAAGATGATATAGCATAGACGAAATTCGAACGTCGTAATTTAGGTTTAGAAATAGATTACGTGTGAGAATTAGAAAATGGAATGTAAAACAGCTTAGAGATAAAATAGTTTCAAGAAAAGAATGTGCACTGTCAATTTTGTTATGAAAATTCAATTGAAAGAATGCAGCTACAAGCTAATTTAATAAACATGTTTTAACATATTGGAAATATAGGTTACTAAGTATAGGTTAAAATTCCTTTTGTAAAAAAAAAAAGGAAAAGTTTTGGACACGTATGTCCAGAACACGTGTGTATGACGTCATGGAAAATAGAAAGTTCTAGAGATAGTTAGAAAACTTTAGAGTTAAGAGAGGAGAAACTGGGAGAAACAAAGAGGGAGTTTGAGAACGGCAGACGATAGTCTGCAGTTTGACATTCGAACGTCTAGAAACGAGACGGTCACTTTGAAACTTAATATATGAAGCTTTGAATTCTTGACGAGAAAACCACGGCCGGTCGTGAGAAGAAATAAACCCATCATTTGTTTGTATAAACGTCGTCTTTGTGTTGTGATTCTACCGAAAGGTAAAGTGAAAATTGTTATTATATGTCTATATATCTGTGTTATAAAATGTCTTAACATACACATCTTACATACCCGTCTCGACATCTCATATCGACAATGTGAACTACATCTCATATCTACACTAAGACTGTCTGAAGACTATCTCCTCACTCAAAGAGCTTCCATCAACACTTCATAACAGAAACAACGACATTCTTTATAACACGAACATCTCTCTCTAAGATACAACATCCCTCTAAATAAAATTCTCTCTCTCTCTCTCTCTCTCTCTCTCTCTCTCTCTCTCTCTCTCTCTCTCTCTCTCTCTCTAAGACTCTCTTTTAATGAAACTCCTATATAACATATACATAATTGGCGCTTTAAAATAACGTTCCCATGTAGTAAGCATTCCGAACGTGAAAACATACCCGTGTTTAATAAATCTAGCAAAAATCAACTAATGATCAGATTTTCGTTAAATTTTCGATGCTTATACATTTTAGAATGAAATTACATATAAAATTCAGTTTCCGTAAAATATACGAGGGGAAATATATTTTTAATGCGTGTCCCCCCCCCCATATTTTTTTTTCGAAATTTGAACAAAATATATTTAAATCTATCGAAATTTGTATTTATTATGAAACAGAAGAGTTCAACTAAGTAAAAAATATATTTTTTTTAATTTAAATATACATATTTTTTAAATAGTGTTTTTTTCTAATTAATATACACTATAATCAGTTGAATTGCTAAGAAAAAGAAACTTCCTAAAAATTAATACATTTTTTAAAGATCAAAACGATTAAAATTCTATTATTTCAAAATGTTCCGTTACAACATAGATTTTTAATTAATTGTGTTTAAATTTTCTTTTTAATATTAAGTTTTCATATAAACATGGCTCTTATCAGCTATTTTATTTGTTTTGTAGTCCCTCTCATATTTTATTTGTCTCTTTTTACCGAACAAAAGTATGGAAGCCGAGCATGAACATTCAGTAAAACCGTATTTCATATTTAATATACAAATGTTTATAATATTATTAATCATTAAACTGTAAATCTTAAAACCTAACAAAATTATAACAGAGATTAATTATTAATTGCAGTTTGTAAAAGATAAACAAAGGTTTTAAAGAAATCATTAAGTCGCTTCTGCTTTTCCACAGTTCGTATAGTTAATAGAAGTCTGACGTCACGGAATCATGCGCTCCTTTTTTCACAATTATTCACATTCGGTTGGCAGCGCCTAAAGAACTTGAAGCATAAAACCTTTTCCATAATTCATGATCCAGAAAAGGAGTTATGCCGTAAAATAAAACAACCAAATCGTCCTTCCCTCAAAAACTAAACAGTTATTTCTCGTATGCACTCCAGTCATATCCGCGTACTACAGGGTGGGCCAGTGCAACTTGCTTATTTGGAATATCAATTATATTCAAATAAGCAAGTTGCTCTGTCCCACCCTGTATAAACCTTAACTAAAACGCAATTCTGTGAAATAAAAAAAAAGACCTTCCCACACCGGGAATCGAACCCGGGCCGCCTGGGTGAAAGCCAGGAATCCTAACCACTAGACCATATGGGATGACATGATAAATAAATAAAAAAAGGTTTTTTTAAATAGTTTTTCGATATTTACCTTTCTATCATTTTTATTCGTGTATGTGTTCTCACATTTATTTTAATGATTTCGCCTTTTTTGCTCACACTAAATTTAAATTAGGATTTCTGATTCAATTGTAGCATAGGAACCGTTCCAATATCTCGCTCATTTCGTTTGAATTTCGAATGCATACGAAAAAACTTTTCTTGTTAATCATACATTGTATGTCATCCTTGTCCGGCAACAGTTCCGTTTATGTTACCCAAAATGGCCGCCATATAGAAAAAATACTTTTAATGATTCAATTAATCTTTATTTCACGAAAATAAACATTACAGCAGTAGGTGTATCAGAAAGTGGCCATTATAAATTATGATCAGCACTTTAATAATTCAACTTACTATTTTTCGAAGCTTATAACTACTTGAAAAATGTAATTTAAACCCTAATTTTTTTTCAATTAAAGGAGCAAAGACCAAATTTTTAAAAAATAACAGGTTTAATAGCAAATTATGCAATATTTTTTACGCGGTTTTCTTTAAAAAAAATATAAAGAAAATCAACATATTTTGACTTGCTTATAAATATATAGATGGCAAAAAATCACTTAAAAATATACTATTAAATGGGTAGTTCCATTCTTCATTGTTAAGAATTTGTCCATATTTATATTTTAAATTCCATGTATTTTTTGAATAAAATGATTTTTTAAAGCGAGGGCCGTAGAAAATCGCATTTTCGCAACGTGTTTTGCGCGATGCTGCTGCTAAAATGATATTTATGAAATACGGATTCGTCTCCTTTTTTTACCCAAAATTAGTATTTTTCATCCTCCGTAGTTAAAAAGAAAACACACATTCACTTATATGTTTTTCCCCTAGAACAAAAAATCTGCTTAATCGATTTTTTTAAAATTCTCTTAATGAAATACACGAGTTTTTGATTGATATATTTTAATAATTCTTTATCGACTAATTTTTTTTATATCTAAAAAAGAAAACATTCAATGAAATAGAAAAATTTGCCGTCAGCGTCTGGTATTTACTTGACGATGTAAGCATAATATGAGCTTTCATTAAAAAAAAAGATCAACGTGGTTTAAAAAAAATTTTTTTTTACACTTTGGACTTTACAGGTAAATTTCCAAAAAACTATTCTTTTTTTTTTGTTTTAAATTAGAATATTTATTGATCTTTTATCTTCAATTTGTGATATATAAAACTTTGGCACATAAATTATTAAAATTTTAATAGACATTTGAAAATGGAGGGGGGGATTTGAAAAAAACGTTTCTCTAAAATATTATATTTGGTTTATTGGAAAAAGCATAAAATTTCACATTGACTCTGAAAATATCGTAAAAATTGAACCAATAGAAAAATGTTGATAGATTTTTAAAGTTAAAAAATTGAAAATATTTAACTCGTAAAATTCTACTGATTTTATTACGTAAAAAATGGCTGCATGAAAGCACGCCGGCATTTTGTAAACATTTTGTAAACACTGTTTTTTTTTTTTAATAAAAAATAATATTTCTATTATTTTTTAAACAACTTTAATAGTTTATTTTGGAAGTATATTCCATACAGAAAATAAACAACCCACTTTAAAAAGAGAAATTACGAGTTTTTTTTATATTTTATTCGCAGTTTTCTGTTAGGGGTGTCAAAAATTCCTCCAAATTTCTGATACACCTATTACAGTAGATATAATTTCACGCGGTGTTAATGGCGATTTTTTTACGCTACCATCCTGGATTTAGGATTAAATTTGGGTTTAATGAATTGCATTTTGTTGTGATTGTTGAGTATCATTCATTCATTTATTTCGAATGAATCAGGTGATGTTTGTTGGCATTCATCTCCCCGATATCTTTCTAGTTAGAATTCTTCATCGGACATTTACAGGACGAACCACGTGAAGGTTGACAACATCATTAAGCGAATGTGCTTCTGTGTAACAAACTGCATTCAAACTCGGCACAGCCAGGTTGTCAGTCCGTGTCGTTAACCGCTTAGTCACTGTCACCTCTCTGCTGCTGCTGATATTCTTGTTGTTGTTGTTGTTGTTGTTGTGTTTGTTTTGTTTTTTTTGTTTTTTTTATAAGGTAGTCACCATTTATCAAGGCCTGGAAGCCACTCGGGGATAAGGGTTATTGCGTGTACAGTAATTAATGGGATAGTATTGTAGTAATCGTTAGTATTGGAGATTTGATAAAGTGTCTTACTTAAGGAGGCAGTTCATCAGGATTTGTTTACATTGGACTTGAAGACATCCAGGTATTAGTCAGGCAGGCGGGAAACAGGCAAACGGAAGAGAGTTCCACAGGCTTTGTTCATGGAATCTACGTTTTGGTTTTGGCACAGATAAAGAGTGGGGAAAATTTTGGACAGTGGTTTATGCTAGATGGGTGTTATCGCGAAAGATTAGCGAGAGGGGAACAGAGATTGTAGCTCAGACGAGCACTTACCATGGAAGTAACGATAAAACAAAGACAGGCTCACAATGTCTCTCCTGTGGGAGAGAGGTTGCAGGGAAGAGGTTGCAGGGAAGTTTTTGCTGTAATTTAACTGGGATTTCTCACACAAGTTATTATCAGTGATCGCTCACTGGTAACAACTCGGGGGGGGGGGGGTCTGGAGCCTGAGTAACAACAAGTCTCCCCAGATTTTTAGTTCTCTCTGCCTCATCTGATGACTGTTGCAAAATCATTTAGAATTATCGCGGAAACCATTTACCATCGATTCATCGCTATCACTGACTATTTGTCTTCTCTGAAATTTGAGTAACAATAAACCTCCCCGAAATCCGAGCATTTTCCACACACATCTAGTGGAGGTGTGGTTGGTGCTTTCTTACATCACTCTTTTTATTCTGTTGGACTGTTCGCGGCCATTTTGTATTGTATCAACCGAAGCTGATGTAACCAATATGATGTAACTTAAAATATTGCAGCATTAAGTTTTTTTAAATTCAATTTAACATTATATAATCAATTCTTAATTAATGCTGCAATATTTTAAATTATAAATGTATTAAATTTTTTACTAGAATATCTTGTTATTTTCTTTTCCAGTTTTCACAATTAGTCAGTTTACTTTTATATGTTTAATCTTAACCCTATTACTTTTCATGCTAGCATTTTTCTTTGTAATCCATGATTTTTCCAGGCTTTGCTTTAAAATATTTTCTCTCTGTTTCACCTGTTACTCCTCCCCCCTCTCCCCATCTCTCCCCCCCCTCTCTCTCTCTCTCTCTCTCTCTCTCTCTCTCTTTGGATTGTGGCGTCCATTCAGCATTTAGTTTTTGCCGGCGAGCAAAGGCGAAAGGTTGGTTAGCGTTTGAGCACAGCGACGGTGAATTATCAGCGACAGTACATTTGAGCGACAGATCGGGACAGCGATGAATTATTAACGACAGTTTTTGTTTTTGTTTTTATATCTTGTAACGTCATCATCTCCGCTGTTCCCAACCGATTTGAGGTAACGTAACAGATTTGGTTGCTACCAAGCTACCAATCGGACAATAAACTGTCGTTATGTTCCTTACAAATTCTGAGAATTTTTGAACACACTAATTTCATTATAACTTTTGTTTTACTGAACGAAAATTGAAAATTATTTTCTCAAACTGAGAAGATGACTTATGAACTGTAAAAATTGTTTGAAATTTGGTCGCAAAATGAGTGAGCGGTGAAGCTTTAAAGCAGTTCTAAATAAGTAAAACTAACATTTAACCAGTAGTGTTTGAGTAAAACTAACATTTAACACAGTAGTGTTTGAATTATATATATATATATATATATATATATATATATATATATATATATATATATATATATATATATATATATATATATATATATAAAGAGAGGGAGGGGCGGGAATTGACATTGATTATTAGATTATTATCATTTGTTAACTTTGGGATTATGTTCTATTTTTGTAACTAGATCTCTTTGTGCGTAATTTCTTTTGTGGTCCATTTCTTTCTCGGCATTGTTTTTGGTTTCAGATAATCATATTTACCTGTGTCTGGTCTAGTTTCCACTCTTAAAGTTGGTCTCGTAGTAGGAGAAAAAAAAATAATGTTCGTTTAATGTACTTGACGTGACCCGGAATCATTTTTGTTCTTTTAATGGCAGTTCTATGGTTCGAAAAAAAACGTTAATCGGCAATTTATAAATGAACAATAAGCATACATTAAAAAGTAAGAGTAACAGAACGCGGCACTTCTGCTTTACACTGACGGCGCCATTGTTAAGGGGTGATAACTAATTTCTTCTCAGTCAAATAAAAGGGCAAATAAATAACAAATACAATTTTTTTCCAAACACAAAAATATTTGCAAACCAAAACATTTATTGTGTAAAAATGTATATAAAAATATATATAATTGTAAAAGCATTTATATCTCAATACCCAATAACGACGGTCACAATAACAAATATTATGGTAGCAAGAAAGACAGACAGAGTATTAAGTTAAATATTTATTTAAAAGAAACGAATTGGTTGAGAATGTCTCTTTTAAAGAAGTTTCCGAGAAGAAAATAACTAAGTCCTTGTTATTAAGGTTTGCTAGAGTGAAAATAATTAGAAATGTCTCCTGTTGATAGGATGTTCCAAGATGAAGAAAATGTCAAAGTCCTTGTTATTAAAGTTTGTTTAAGGTGAGAATAATTAGAAATCTCTTGTTTTAGGATTTCCGAGAAGAAAATATCAAAATTTTGTTATTAAAGTTGCCGTCGGTGGGCGAACAGCTTCTGCTTCTATGAGAAATAAAAGGCGAAGACGTTCAAGTAAGCAGCTGCTGCTGCTACTACTACTACTGTTAGAGAAGCGTAAAGCATACGAGTTGCCGCATCAAACACTGCTGCTCAGCTGAAGCGGCGAACTCTTATATATTGCGAACGCGGGCGTAGTTGTAGACACATAGTTCAGTTGTAAACAATAGAAAACTTTTGCTGTCAGATGTGTAGTAATGACTAAGTTTGTCACGTGTAGCCCTTTTATAAATATTTTTATCACATATATTCATATCCATCTGCCGAAATCTCCTCGCCTTCTCTCTATTAGATGGCTATTTCCTTATGAATCGTCGCTGTCGTATCAGTGGCTGTTCCTGATGTTTGGGTGTCTTCGCTCCTGCTGATGTAATCTGTGTTTTGTTTCCATTGTAGCTATAGTAGGCACGGTCAAAAAATGGAAAAATAAACAAGTAGGTGTTTTTTTTTTTTACGAATTAAAATCTATTAAAATCCATTATTCTTGAGAAATTTTTTTCCAGAAAGATTGAATTTTATCAAATGAAAATCAGAATAATATAAAACCTTTTCTACTATTTTTAAAAGAATTTAAAATTAAAAATTTTTTAAAACTACACCATTCACCGCCATTTTTGTCTCGATCGCTAAAGCATTAAAATATTTTAGGGTTTTTTTTAGTTTTTTTAACCAATTAATTTTTGTTTTTGTCTAAATAAAATTTAGGATGATTTGGTATAAAAATATGCAAAAATATTATAATATAAGTACCCGAATTTCAAATAATTCCAACATTTTATATCACTCTATAATTAGCAAAATTAAAAAAAAAATAATGATAGTTTAAAATAAACTACGGAGGGCTGGATAAGACCAAATGAACTTCATTTAGCCATGTATTTTTAACGTTTAATTCGACGATTAAGCAAGAGGTTTACTTCTTTTTCATAACCGATATTGCTTACATTACCCCGAAGTTAAGCAACGATGAGTCTGGCCAGTACCAGATGGGTGACCATTTTGGGAATGCTAGGCGTTTGTATGTGTTGAAAACAACTCCTGCATCTAGTATCACGTTTGGTCCACCATAGGTGAATTAATAAGAAATTGATGAAAGAAATTATCGTATTTTTAGCAAAATGCACAGTTATTTATCGATTTTTTCCTTTCTTAGTATCGATTCTTCAAAGCATTTCATATTTGATGGTATATTAGCAATATTAGACACACTAAAAGAAAATTATTAATTTATTTTTCAAAGATTTGAAAGTAGTGTTTTTCGCAAAAATAATGAATATATATATATATATATATATATATATATATATATATATATATATATATATATATATATATATATATATATATATTTTACTAATCTGAAAGATAATAATTATTATTAACATATCCAATGAATTTCACATTTCAAAACACAACAGATAAAAAATAAAACAGATTCAAAATTCAAATTTTAAATCTTAAAATCTTATACGTGCGCAGTTGATTTTTTTTATCTACAATCCTCACCCTCCTCACAATATAATATATTTTGTTCGGTTTCGGCTGATTATTTTAAGCATATTTGTACCCACAAATAAAGAAGTGGGGTTTTGTAGACAATATATATATATATATATATATATATATATATATATATATATATATATATATATATTATGAAAAAAGTACACTATTATAAAGTTCATTCTTCAATTAATATAATCGGCAAAAATTCCTATTGATTCGATAATTACTATTTTGATAGATTTTTAAAAAATACTTACTCCCACCTTCTGTTTTGGCCGTGCCTAAGCTATAGGCTAAATAGAAATTTTATATTTTAAAATATAAGAGTAAGAAAATATAATTTTAATAAAACAATTTTTGAATTAAAGCAACATTAGACTTTTTTTTTGCTTTTTTTTTTCGAAACATTTTTAAATTAAAGTAAAATTGTCACTGTAACAAAATATAGTTTTAATCTTTTTGTGACACCTGTTCAAGGGTCAACATTATATTATAGTTTTAATTTTTAAAACAATAGACAATTTGAATGGCGAGAAGCACCACCTAGCGACAGTTTACTGAAACGCACCAAATAATTGGCGCCGTCCATGTAATGCAGAAGTGCCCAGAAAACGACTCTTAACGGCCATTCTGCTAATCTACTAAAATGTTATGATGCCAATCTAGAATGAAAAAGAAAGCCTTAAAAACAGTCAATCAGGACAACCTCCTACAAATGTAGGTTGGAGTGTTCAGTATTTAGATGGTAAATGTAGGGTAACTAACAGATAATGACAAGATCAACGAAAATAAACCGTGTTAATAAGGAATAGTATAGTAATGTTTTAGGTAGAATTTTTAGTCTGTTAAAAACGTGCAAAAGTTATAGACCGTGTACTTAGAATGTGTGCTTTATGTTAGATCTATGGTTGAACACGACTGAATTTGTGTTCATTTTTTTTTTTTTTGCATTAAATATTAATCCCTATTAATCTCTATGTTGTGGTGGCACCCACTCATTTACATATGTGGATAATATTACACATAAATAACAAGAACCGATTAGTCTGAGTGTGTGTTAACCAGAAGCCACCGAAGGCCGAGCCGAGAGCAGATATGTTCTCCAGGCAAGACTCTCTTACTTGACAACCATTATGTAAATATACCGTAAATATACTTTTCCTACTTTTTATTTATCAACCTTTGTTTGTTGAGTCTTCATTTGTATTGCCTTATACGTTATTTGGTTCAACCTGCAAACACAACAGTTGGCGACGAAGATGAACGTCAAACATAACACTCTATTAATCAGTAACCGTGCTTCGAACGCATACCATAATAATAAATTCGCTGTGCATTATCATAGCAAAAATCCACACAAAATTTCAGCCAGATCGGTCCAGTAGATTCCGAGGAAAAGTGTAACGGACAGACAGACAGACTAAGAAAAGTGTAATATAGATTAATGGATATTTTCCTTTATTATTTGTTAAGCAACGCCACTGGTTACTTGACATCCTCGCACCAAGCGATTGTTTTACGCCATGGTCGAGATGGGTGTGTTATCTATCATAAAAAATAATAGCCAAATTATTTTATGAAAGCGTTATTTGCCAAATAATGAGAATTGGTTTTTAATTGTTTTTATATTTACAATTTGGGGAATTCTTTCTTTTTTTCTTCTTTGAGGAAGAAAAACTATCAGTTTTAAAGTCATTAAAATGCGAACACTAATTGGGCAAAGAGTCGCGCCTTCGAATGACCAATAGCATCGATTGGCAAATAATAAAATGAAATATCCATTAATCCAAAAAGAGTATACTTAACTTTCCTATGTGATTTTCTTTTAAACAATTATTGAATCTCCCTCTATCCTTCTCTCTTCTTAGTATTTTTATTTAAATTATTTATTTATTTTTTTTTTCAGAAAGAGAAACAACCAGTTTAAAGGTCATTAAAATTGCCAACAACATTTGACCAAAAAGTCACACCTTCCAGTTGAATGACTAATGTCGTTGATACGTAAATAATAAAATATCCACTAATCCAAATTCGTGATCAGTTAATTGTCATTGGCGCCCCCCCCCCCCGGAAACTTTTTGCAAGTGTTCAACATTTAACTTAAGTGACAACAAGAAATAATCTCTCTCTCTGTCTGTCTCTCTCTCTCTCTGTGTCTCTCTCCACACACACACACACACACACACACACACACACACACACACACACACACACATACACACACACACACACACACACATTGCTCCTTATCCCTTATCTTGAGCATATTGGGAAGTAATACACGAATCCCCATTAGTGTATTAAGCGATGCTCTTTATGTAAACAAATTGAGCTTAGGTATTCGGACGATGTCAAAACATCGTTAATTCACTACCCGCACAACAGCAGCTGCTTATTAGCGTAATAGTCCGAAGCCTTGACTGTCGTACGAGCAGTTGGGTTTCAATCCTGGCTTAAGGTAGTTGACTGTCTAGTCGCACTGATGAGTTGTAATACAGCGAAACAGTACTTTATGTGTTTATATATATATATATATATATGTGTATATATATGTATATATATATATATACTATACAAAAATCTCATATATATATATATATATATATATATATATATATATATATATATATATATATATATTATTTTATGCAATTTAGGTAAACAAAACTACCATTTGTCGCTACAATAAATCTACTGTTTCCATCTATAAAGTTTCCAGGCTGTAACGTGGCCATTACGCTCGAATTGTGTTCATTACAGTTCAAACTTCTCTTGGACCCACATGCTGTCCGACGCTAACGCAAAGAAACAAACAAATAAAAAGGGAAAGAAACAAAAATCCAACTCGTTTTTTTTCTGTTTTACTCTCCAACATTGCCTACTTCTTGTTTTTTTTATAACTGTTCATTTCGTCTGTCATGAGATTAACAAACCCTGCTGTTTCGACACCAGCTTAAAAGTCTGGTGTTTAAGCAGATTGTTTTGGTGCATCTTTGAGCGTGACTCTGGAGCTCTATTCAGGAATTGCAGTCTTTTAGTATTATATTTATAATAAAGTATTTTCGATTGTAGCATTTCAACCTAAATCTGTATTTCATTCAGTCCAATTCCTGGTGCATGTTTTCGAAAAATATTCCTTCATTTCATTCGCTTTCACTATTATTTTTCCTTTCCAGACTCAACATCTTCTAATGTTGTCATCTATACAAGAAGTCGGGGATATTTTCACTCTCCCGCTCATGTCTACTATCACTGACACCCATTTATACCTGGAAGTCTTCATGGGATAATATTCCTTCCTATCATTGTTATTATTTTAGGGTCTGTTAGTTACTCTACATTTTACAATCAAAATCACTAATAAGTGTATCATACATTATGTATTTTCCTGGGTTATACAACTGAGTATGTTACTTGAAATATGACGTACTTAGAATGATATGATTATGATCTTGACACCAAGCAAGCTGGGTGTGCTATTTACTATAAAAAATAATAGTAAAATTATGTTTTATTTTACACAAAAAATAATAACAATATAATAAATAATCACAATTTGGGAAAATTTCTTTTTTAGAAAGAGAAACAACCAGTTAAAGGTCATTGGAAAATTTCACATATTTTCAACGATGAACTAAATTGATAAAATGAAACAGTCCATTTAAATCATTAAATCTCTCGGTCTCTGTCTCTGTCTGTCTGTCTGTCTGTATGTCTGTCTGTCTGTCTGTCTGTCTGTCTGTCTCTCTCTCTCTCTCTCTCTCTCTCTCTCTCTCTCTCTCTCTCTCTCTCTCTCTGTACTAGCAAAAATGTGACTCATTGAGTCACTCAATGAGCTCGGGTTAGATTTTTTTAATCATGATAATTCTAATTGTAATTCTATCTATCTATCTAGCTATCTAGCTATCTATCTAGCTATCTACCCCTCTTTCTCTCTCTCTCTCTTTCTCTCTCTCTCTCTCTCTTGATTTATGCATCTTTCTGTCTTTTCTCCTACACACACACACACACACACACACACACACACACACACACACATATATATATATATATATATATATATATATATATATATATATATATATATATATATATATATGGGGGAGTTAAAGGAAGAGAATAAGATCAATTCTTTAAGAGGAGGCTCATCGGAATAATACAAAGTTCAACAAATTGATTTGGAACTCATATAAAAATCAATACAGAAAGAAAATAACGACATAAAATTAATATATATATATATATATATATATATATATATATATATATATATATATATATATATATATATGCATACATATAAATTTATTCAATAAACGTATACATCAATTAGAGGTGTAGGGTAAGTGGGAACTCTTTATACCATAGTATTTAAAAGCTTAATGCTTCTCATCGGAAGAAGAGAGAAGATGCTGGATAACAAAATAAGAATGCGAAACAAAATATTGATGCTGCTTGGGGGTGGGAGACCTAAATTGATCTCTGTGATATAAGAGGAGTATAGCTTTTATTATATAATGCAGGTAGGTGTATAGCATATTTGTCATGGAGGATTTAATATATGTGGACAATATGTGTGATTTAACTCTCGGGGAGGATATAGGGAAAGTTATTTGAGAGAAGGTGCTTATTTAATCATATGTACTCGTAAGATTTGGGAGTATCGGAATCGGAAAAATTGATGGCTGTTTCTTTTATTCTTTTAATTGTCTTTTTTATTTAATTTTGTTTAAAGTAAAATCTTCCATTGCTGGTCATAACGATAAAATAATAAATATTTATTGATTTTAAAATACCAATAAAACTAAAATCACTCTCTAAAAATGTATTTTCACGTTTGGGAAAGTACCTGCATATTTAACATGTGTTTTTATTATAACCAGTGCAAATAACAATCTTATAGTTAAATAATTAAAGATTTATAAAGAATTGGAATAGGAATCAGTAATCGTATCGGAATCGGGAATTAAGCTTGGAATCCGTAATTGTATCGGAATCGGGAAAAATATTGGAATCGTCCTATCACTAATGTTTATATATTTGTATTATAGCATTCAGTCTTAAACTAGTTAACCGATCATTATGAATTTTGGAAAAAAATTGCTAAGCATAATAGTGTGTTGCGGACCAGGATATAAAATACCCTAACTCGCTACAAGAAAAAAATAATGAAACGAATTGAATGAAGGAAACAAAGAACTCAAATGCTGGAATAAAATAAACATGTTGTTTATTTTCTGTTGAGAAATGAAAGTCTTCGGTGTACACATGTTCATTCAGCCGTTGACGACTACACGCGTGGAAGGAAAGGGAATGCAATAGAGAAACGCGAAGTGGCAAGCCGGCCAGTAGAGCGTCGCGCACATGTTTGTTTTGATGGACCAAAGGCGAAGAGAAGATAGAGTGACGTTAGAGCACACGATCGGTTCGTCGACTAAGCAGCTCGAACGCTGGTCCGGACGAAAAAGGGAAGTTGACAGGTTTTGTTGACTTTTATACTGGAGTTAGTGTTCTGGGTGCGCATGTCTGATTTTCACTTAAAAGGAAGTGATGTCACAGCTCGGGTGTGTGTATGCACATGAATGTGAGTGTGTGTATGAGGCTGTGTATATGCATGCGTGTGTGCGTGTGTGTACGTGCGTGCGTACATGTGAGTATGTGTATGTAAGGGAAACATGTTCAAACAAGACTCCCCCTCCTGGGGAGAAAAAAAAAACATATATACAAGAGAAACGTATTTCGTTTTTGTTTTTTATGTATATATATATATATATATATATATATATATATATATATATATATATATATATATATATATATATATATATATATATATATATTTTAATAAGTTATATATTGTTTGAAATGTTTTGGCCAATGAACTTTTCGACTAGTTTTTGTTGTTGTTTGTGGTGTGTTGTTTTTTGTAATTTCTTTGTCCGTTTCTGAGTGTGTATGTTCTTGTATTGGAGTAGGAGAAATGTGTAATTGTTTGTCTATGAATGCAGGTTTAACTCTGTCTATTGCTATAGTGTGTTTTTTTTCTCTTTTTAATATCGTAAAATACTTTTTACTCCTGTCGAGAACTAAATAAGGTCCAGAATAATTTGAACATAGTGGTTTTTTTACTGCGTCGTTCCTGATAAAAACGTATTTACATGTGTAAATATCGCTTGGAATGAAAATGTTCGTATCTGGCTTTTTGGTTGGAGTAAATTTTAATTGTGACATTTTGTGTTTTAAGTCCGTCACAAAAGTTGTTGTTGGGGAAATGTCTGTATTGTTTTCGCAGAATTGTCCTGGTAAAATCAGTGTTGATCCGAAAACTAATTCTGCAGGTGTGCTCTGCAAAATTTCCTTCGCAGTGTTGTGAATTGCTAAGAGAATGAGTTGCAAATTGTCTGACCAGTCCGATTTGTTTTCATTCATAGCCAAAGATGCTTTTAATTGTCTATGCAATCGTTCCACCATACCGTTTGCACAAGGATGATAGGCAGTAGTCTTAATGTGCCTTGTTCCCAACAAATGGTTGAATTCAGTGAAAAGAGTTGATTGGAACTGTGAGCCCCTGTCCGTTGTGATTATGGAGGGCACTCCGAAAATCGCTATCCAATCTTGTAAAATCGCTCTGGCTATTGTTGCAGCTGATATGTCTTTCACTGGTATTGCTGTCGGCCATCTGCAGAATCTATCGACTATAGTAAGGATGTGGGTATGTCCTTTTGAAGTGGACAAGGGTCCAACCAAGTCGATATGCACATGAGTAAACCTAGCGTCTGGTACACTGAAAGTTCCTGAAGGTGATTTTGTGTGCCTGTGAACTTTTTTGGCAAGGAATGCAAGTTTTGATCCAACTACAGATGTCCGTATTCATATTTGGCCAAACAAAACGTTCCGCCATTAATTTCACGGTGGCACATTTTCCTGGGTTGTACAAATTGTGGAAGTGCTGGAAAACTTGTCGTCTGAGGCTGGGTGAAATATAAGGGCGAGGGTGTTTTTGTGAAACATCACAATAGAAATTTGTTGTTCCGAATGGTATCGGCATTTCTTTCAGCTTCAGTGAACTTTTGTCCATTATAGCTGGGAGCGTGGTATCGGTTAATTGCTCTTGTGCTATTAATTCCATACTTAGTGGAATGGAATTTACAGAAGCAATTGTTACGCAAGATAAAGCGTCAGCTACAATGTTTTCTTGTCCTTTTACGTACCGTATATCGGTAGAATATTGGGCTATAAAGTCCAGGTGTCGAATTTCTCGTGGATCATATTTGTCAACATGTGTGTGTAGAACAAATGTTAGAGGTTTATGATCCATATAAATGGAAAATTTTCTGCCCTCGAGGAGATGTTTAAAGTGCTTAATTACAAGGTAAATTGCAAGTAACTCTCTCGAGAAAGAACTATATTTAGTCTGCGCTTTGTTTAACTTGGCAGAGAAGAATGAAATAGGGGTCATTTTGTTGTCAGAAATTTGGTGAATGACAGCTTCTACTGCTATTTCCGATGCGTCCATTGTAAGCGTAAGTTCCGTTGTATTGCTATCTTGGATATATGTAAGTTTGGTGAAGTTTTCCAAAGCAGTTTTCGAATGTTCGAAGGCCTGTAATGCAGGTCCTTCCAAAACTAACTGTTGGTTTTTGGTTCGGTTTTTTAACAAGTCCGTTAAAGGTGCGAGTAATGTGGAACAGTTAGGCAAAACACGTCAGTAATAATTAATTATGCCTACAAAACGGTGTACTTGTCTGACAGATGTCGGTAGAGGGAAATTCGAAATAGCACTTACTTTTTCAGGCAAAAGGGAGATTCCATCCTTGTCAATTAAATGACCGAGAAATTGAACTTCTGGTGGCCAAAAACACATTTATCAGTGTTTAGTTTAAGACCGAAATGTGACAATCTTTCAAAAGTTTGTTCCAGGTGTAGCCGGTGTTCTTCGAGGTTTCTGCTGGCGTCCACATAAGCGAATATGAACGGCAGACCTCTGAAAACTTCATCAATCAAACGGTGGAAAGTTTGACAGGCGTTTCTCAGCCTGAAAGGCATCCTTAGGAACTCATAAAGGCCAAATGGTGTGGTCAGTGCGGTTTTATGAATGTCTTCTTCCGCAACTGGAATTTGAAAATATGCCTTAACGAGGTCCAGTTTGGAGAAAATTGTGGCGCCTTTGAGTCCATTGGCGAAGTCATGGATATGGGGAATAGGATATCTATCTGGAAGAGTTTTTGCGTTAAGCGTCTAAAATCTCCGCACGGTTGCCATGTGGTGTTGTCAGCTTTCTGTACCATGTGGAGTGGTGATGACCAAGCACTTTTCGAGGGCCGTATTATTCCCATGTGGAGTAGGTTTTGAAACTCGGATTTTGCTAATTTGTATTTATTCGGTTTCAAGCGTCTGGGGGTTGAATAGACGGGCGGTCCTGTTGTCTTAATATAGTGCTTAGTGCTGTGTTTGATGGGGTCCGTGTTTTTAAACGGCTGGAAAAGTTAAGGAAATTTTTGGAGTAACCAGCGGACGTGTAAATCTTCGGGTAAGGCAGTGCTGATTCCGGTGGTTAAAAATTTCGACGTAGTTCCTCTCACCGAAATCTTCGTTTCATTGTCTGTCAATGTGTGATGAGTCATGTCGACAGACAGGTTGAAATGCGCTAAAAAGTCCGCCCCCAAAATTGGAGTGGTCACGCTGGCTATGGTGAAATTCCATAAAAAATTCCTCCGCATTCCAAGGTTTAAATTTAAAGTTTTTTCGCCAAAAGTGGGTATTTTTGTACTGTTGGCGGCTTGTAGGTTGAAAAATTGGGTCCCTGTTGGATGGCCATGTGGTGTCGGTATGATCCTGATTTCCGCTTCGGTATGTATTAAAAAGTTATATCCGTGAATTTTGTCTCGGATATAAAATAGACGGCCTTTTTTGTGTGCTCCAGCTACAGTCGTCGTCGTTACTGGCTGGAAGGTTCGTTTCCTTGTGCTGGTTTTTTGAATGCGCAGGATTTAGTGCATCTTCTCGCGTCAACGCCAAATCTCCTGTGATAGAAACACACATCTTGTCTATGTTGTGACGTGGATCGGTTCCTGCTTGAACTTCTTCGCCTGTAATTTCGCCTCGTGTCGTTTGAAGTGCGTCAGCTAGCTGCTTCGAACGCTTCTTAACTGCCGACTTTAATTCTGCTAATTCCTCGTCTCGGTTTTGGTCAGGTTGCCGTTGGTGGGTGTATACTTGTTGGCTCCGGGAATTTTCGTGAATTCTGTCGGTTATGTCGGCGAGCTTTTCTGTTGCCGTCTCCTCCGACATCGGAGCGAGGATTTGTTTGGTAGTTGGGGGTAATTTACCCAACCATAGACTCTTCATAATGCTGTCCGACATTTTGTTGTCTCCCAGCAAGGTTTTCATATGGCGAAGTAGTTGAGAAGGCGTATGGTCTTCTAACTCAACTTGTGTGAACAAGTTACGAAGCATGGCTTCGTTAAAAACACTGGTTCGTTGTAGGATTGCTTGCTTCAACGTGTCATATGGTCTTTCCTCCAGTACATTTTTGAGGAAATCCGTGACTACCACCTCCAACAGCAGTTTTTCCACTAGATAACAGTAACGTGCTCGTTGTGATGTTACGCGATTAGCGTCAAATATGGCTTGTAGTTGGATGAACCATATTTTTGTATTTGTCGGGTTGAAGGGTGGAATATTTAATGCCATGGTTTCGTTGTAGGAGTCCGGATGTTGAAGTTCCATTTTGTTTTGTGTTGAAATTTTTATATTTCAATTTCTTGTGCGCGGTTTGAAAATGTTCCTCCTCGTGGTCGACAAGTTTGGTTTTTTTTTTGGAGGAAAAATTATTTTTCGTGCGTGCCGTGAATTTTTGTGGAAGGGTTTAGCTTACACCGCGTGTTTTGTTCACTCTCATTCATTTCATTTGTAAAATAAAGGGGTCACCATTTCATGTTGCGGACCAGGATATAAAATACCCTAACTCGCTACAAGAAAAAATAATGAAGCGAATTGAATGAAACAAACAAAGAACTCAAATGCTGGAATATAATAAACATGTCGTTTATTTTCTGTTGAGAAATGAAAGTCTTCGGTGTACACGTGTTCATTCAGCCGTTGACGACTACGCGCGTGGAAGGAAAAGGAATGCAATAGAGAAACGCGAAGTGGCAAGCCGGCTTGTAGAAAGAGAGGGTTAAGCTCAGTAGAGCGTCGCGCACATGTCTGTTTTGATGGACCAAAGGCGAAGGGGAGATAGAGTGACGTTAGAGCACGCGGTTGGTTCGTCGACTAAGCAGCTCAAACGCTGGTCCGGACGAAAAAAGGGAAGTTAACAGGTTTTGTTGACTTTTATACTGGAGTTAGTGTTCTGGGTGCGCATGTCTGGTTTTCACTTAAAAGGAAGTGACGTCACAGCTCGGGTGTGTGTCTGCGCATGAATGTGTGTGTATGAGGCTGTGTATATGCGTACGTGTGTGTGTGCATACGTGCGTGTGTACATGTGGGTGTGTGTATGTAAGGGAAACATGTTCGAACAAGTGAATTGTGGTAGCAAAAAGGGGTGGAATTCTTGTGTAAATTTTGATACATCTGATTTGCATAAAATTTTAATGATGGCTCTTAGGTATCTCAAAATGTTAGTTTGTTTGGGGTATTAAAAGAGTTTTAAGGCGTATGATATAGATACAACCTCTCATATTAATGTATATCAGATGTGCATTAAATTTGTATAAAGACCCCTAGATATAACACGGTGAACACTCTGATCCTTCCCAGTTAAATGTCACTTCCTGGCTAAACAAGACCTATATAACATGGTGACACCCTGCTATGAAACTCAAAATTATCGAATTTCCAAGGATCACATCCTGGTCACAAAAGCACCAATATAACTTGATGAAGACCATTATGTTCACCGGTACATAAGTGTAGTACTCGGTGGTTCCGATTTTGGAACACCCACAGAAGTTCAATAGCGTGGTCTTGGTCAGTTCTATGATGACAGAGTTGATGCGTGATTTTTGTATTCCCTGCTTCAACAGTGGCTTGCAGGAAAGGAACAAAAATTTTAAAAAATGAGAAAGAATAAAGATAGACAACGTGAATAATTCAAGTCTTAAGGGAATACACATGTCGCAAGCTATAGTTCATGAATGCTGAGTTGGCCACCCTTTTCTCCATGCTTGCTGGTGGGACTGGAACAGGTTTGGAAAATGTATGCCCATGCGTTGTTATGTATAAATCTGAAATCCTTATAAAAGTGTGTTAGATAGCGATGCTCTCACTGAACCTCACTTTGTGACCTTGGTGCAAGGCGCTGATGAAGAGACAAACCTGAAGTACAATTTGTTTGAACAAATTACCTAAATACATTCCCCCCCCCCATACATTCTCCAACAATTTTATCCAGATTTCAATAAGAGTTTTCAAAAAAGGGATAAGGCAGTGGCTAATTAAATTTTCTCACGAAGCAACTGTCCACTATGCCCCCCCCCCAGTATTAGACGATATCAAGTGCCCTATATATCTATTAGTGATGGAACGATTCCAATTTTTTTCTGATTCCAATACAATTACCGATTCTGTTTTAAATTCATAATTTCCAATTCCGATACAATTCCCAATTCTAATTCTTTTAAAATTACTAAATATTTAATTATAGAGTTGTTATAAGGTTACCATTAGAACCCATATGATGTAAGATGTAGCAGTTAACAAACTATTTACTATAAGCGGATCAATGCCCGGTGTCAAAGTGATTCAGCCACACTGACCAATCGGTTGGCAAGGCGCATTGATTTGAGCTGTCCCCTTAAGGACTATTTTTAGCCCTTTGGGATCTCAGCTGCGATTGCCAGAGAGACGCCAGCAAGCGACCTATACAGACCTCTCTCACTCACCTCTCCCACTGCTACTTGTTGACAACTGCAGTCTGATGGCAGACGACACCTTTCTCTCTGCCCCTTCTCCCTACAATCATATCAATAATGAGTAACTTGAATTGTATTCTACACTCTTTTTTATTTATTTATTTATTTATTTTATTTTTTTCTTTTGACAAATTTCTTTTTCCAGAAAGGTTCAATACGACATTCAGCCTGTTTTTGGTTATTGTGTGCTTTCTTTCGCCTAGAGAAACGGTTCAGGTACAGAAAGTCCCCACCCCCTTTTGTTAAAATGTACATTTTTTTTTTAATCAAAAGAAAATCGTTTAAAGAAAATACTTGTACAGTTTAATCAAGACATAAAAAAATGAAAATATTGAAAAAAAAAAAGTTTAAATTGTACGCATCCGTTATGAAATGAAGTTCTCCGAAAAAAATTTCAGTTAATTTCATCAAGTAGTTTTTTTTTTTTTGTTTGTGTTTTTTTTACAGCGAAAAAACAATTTGTTATGATACCGAGAAAAAGTTTCGATTTTTAGGAAGAAAAGCTAGTATTAAAGATGGGGAGGGAGTGTCGTCGCTTTACATGAAGTTATCTCCCCGTGGCGTTTATAAAATTCAAACAAAATTTTAAAAGATATCCAAGATGTCTGCCTTCAACACGCTCTCATAAAAACGTGTTTTTCCGCTGTCAAAAAAAAAAAAAAAAAAAAAAAAAAAACTACTCGATCAAATTAAGTGAATTTTTTTCGGAGATCTTCAGTCCAAAACGGATACGTACAATATAACCTTTTTTCGATATTTTCATTTTTTAATGTCTTGATTAAACTGTACAAGTACCAAAAATGCACACATTTTTTCACTAGTGACTGTTTTTAGTTATTTATCAATCGAAATGTTAATTTCTTAGAAAAACTGTTGGTACTTCTTGGGCATTGAGTTCCATGGCGACCAGCATAAAAAACACGCGTTGTTCACTTTACGTCAGTAAATAAAAAAAAAATGTTACGGGCGCATGCGTCAGGAAGGGAGCGACGCATGTTTTTTTTGTTTGTTTGTTTTTTTTGCTGGTCGCCATGGAACTCAACGCCCAAGGAGTACCAAACTGTTTATTAAAAAAGATGTTTTAAATTTTTTGATAAATATGAAGAATTACTCCACCTTCGAAAATTCCTTTAAAATTACGACTCTTAACGGTTTTCAGGGTCGCTGAAAATGAAATTACAGCAAACGAGTAGTTTCTAAGATATGAAGAAATGTTAGTTCTAAAAAGGTGGGGGGGGTCACTTTTCTGTAATAATTTAGCGTAAAATTAGCACCCACTTTGTGGCCACGATTTTTTTTGGGGGGGGGGACTTTCTTTCTACCTTCGGGAAATCTTTTAAATTGGCTGTTTCCATTTGGTAGGAGGTGTTGGAAAGGCGGCCGCGGCCACCAAAACAACCCCGCCAGGCCCGCCACTTCCAACGCCTCCCACCAAATGTAAACAGAATTTTTGTAAAATATTAAAACAGTTCTGCTCGGTTAATGTCGGCACGTTAATTATGTCAAAACGGTTAATTAAACTGCATAAGCACCTGTTAAAAAACTATACAAGTTCTATAATTGCCCCTTCCAAAAAACGAACGAAAAACAAACCGACAGTTCCCACCCCCCGCAAAAAAAAAAAAAAAAATGACCATAAAGTGAGTGCATTTCTTCATATATTGGAAACTACTTGTTTCCTGGAATTTTAAACGTTAGTGGTAATTTTAAAGGATTTTCCGAGGGTGGAAAGAAAGAGTCATCTTCCCCCAAAAAATCGTGGCCACAAAATGGGTGGGCATTTTACGTTAAATTATTATAGAAATGTGATCCCCCACTTTTTTAGAACTAACATTTCTTCATATCTTGGAAACTACTCATTTTCCGAAATTTTAAACGTTATTTTCGTTTTCAGCGACCCCGAAAACCTCTCCAAGTGGTAATTTTAAAGGAATTTTCGAGGGTGGAGTAATTTTTCATATTTACCAATTTTTTTATTACAGACATTATTTTCTACTTGTGGCAAAATTGTTTTTTGTATTCAATTTTATTTCGAAATTTAAATTTATTATGAAAACACAAAAGTTCCGTAAATTCCTCGATTGTCTGCCCTTGTTCCAAGTTGAACTTTAAAAAAATGAATAAATAAATAAAATGAAAACTAAAGAAATCTAAAGTGCAGAAGTACCTACAACTCTTACAATTCGACCACAACGAGTCTCGAACTCCTCAAACTTCGAGTGAGATGAGTGACTTGAAAGGTCACGATCACAGGGATTTTTCTTTAGGTCACACGACACGGCCAGTAGGGCTGGGCCGTATTTCGCACTGTTTTATTACAGAAATAAATAAAATAAAAAATTGAAAAAAAAAAAAAAAACGCTATCAATTTTCATTTATAGATAAGCCTGTTTTATGACTGACTCTTTTAAATCGAAGATCTGACTTCCGAACGTTTCACGTGTCTGCTTCGAGCGGTTGCTTTTTATTGCTATCTTTTGTCGTAAGTGTGATGCAATGACACTGCGTTAAAACTCTTTTTGACGTCAATGCTTATTTTGACAACCACATCCTCACCACCTTGCTGCCTTGCAACCAAAACCTTGTGACTCAAAAAAAAAAAAAAAGATAAAAAAAGAAAAGAATAAATTGTTTATGCTCCTGGCGCTCTAATCCTTGTTTTGTCTCAGGTGAAACGAATGGCTCTCACTCCCTTTGAGGGAGTTTCTTGTTTTTACAAGTTCCTAGGATTGCTTTTCATCCCAGAACTTAAATGAAAGGCTTCTTATATTTTTTTTTCAAATGAGTCCCTGCTTATCAAGGCCCACAAGCCACTCGAGGACAAGGGTAGACGGCGAAACACCAACGAGATTTGTAACGATAGTTGTAAGTGGTCAGAAATTGAAGACGATGGCTCAACAAGAATTTGTTTATATTGCACTTGAAAACGGCTCCTTTTCGACAGGCAGCTGAGAAGGAGCCCCGCAGTGTTGTGTCTCACAGACGAGCAGTTGTTCTAGATTTGCTGTACATTGGAGAGTTCCCACCTCAACCGAGTGGGTTCTATTCATACTCGCGCAGACATCACATCTTCCCTCTTATTTGTATTCAGTTTGTTTCCTTCTTCCGAACTGCTGCTTGCATACCTCCAATTTTTTTATTATTTTTATTTATTTATTTTTTTTTTTTGATGTTTTGATCATCTTAGGGTTAGGGAGATTGCTTTCTTCCTTCTCCTCCTCCTCCTCGCTTTATCCCTCATTTTCTATACCTTTCTGTCCCCTCCCTCAAAAGGTCGTCATCTGATTTGGAAGTTGTGATGGGTACGTAAATAAGATTGTCATCTCGTGTTATGATTGTAGATCCGCCTCTGCGTTCTTTTACTCTCCACGTTGTTGGGCAATAAACTAGCATTAGCTTGTTATGTGTATTTTGTTTTAGTAGTATGACATGGGTTCTATGCTAGATTTTTAGCTTAATTTATTCATTTGATTTTTTATCTGTGCTATTTTTCAATTTGTCTTTTTCTTTTTTATCCTGACACCGTGCTTTTCTTCAAGCTTTGGTTTCATGCCTTTTTTGTAATCCTGGTATGTGGATGTTTACTTCCCTGCCCATGAGTAGCTTAACTGGAGTTTCTTCCTTCATGGCATTTGAGCTATTTCGGTAATGCATTAGGAATTTTTCTAGATGTTTTCTCCAGTCCTTTTCTTTCTGTGTTCATTGCTCGAATGGCTTTCAACATGGTTGACAATAACCGCTCGATCTCTCCATTAGCTTGGGGATGATAAGGGAAACCTTTCAGTGTTGGATACCCCATACTTTTCAGAAATGCTTCAACTCTGTGAATATTAACTGATCCATTATCTGACACGATGATTGCTGGAATGCCATATGTATAGAACCACCTTTGGATTATCGATATGATTGTACCAACCCTGGTGGGTTTGGTAATAAATGCCTCAGGCCATCCTGGTTCTGCATCGATTATTCCAATTACATAATCCTCGTTAGGGAAAGGTCCACAGATGTCTACGTTGAGTATTTCCCAGGGGCTGTTAATTTCGGTCATATGCACCGGACAGCAGTTTGCCTTTGGGTCTAATGTTGTGCATGGGATATATTGACTTATGGCAGCTTATATGCCTATATTGAGCCACTATACCTTAACCCTAACCCTAACCTTAGTTCTGAGTTGGGCTTTTGTTTCCATCATCCTCATGTATCTCATGCGCAAATTTCAGGGTCCGTTTTTGTAGGTTTGGGGGTATGATAATTATGGCTCCACGTATGACTATACCTCATTTTGTTGTCAGTTCATTCATCGCGTGTTTAAAGGGTTCTATAAACTTATGCATTGAGTCCTTTTGTTGTATTGCATGTTTTATTTTTGCGACGATTGGATACCACTGAGATTCCTCCATTATTTCCAATAAAATGATTTATTTTTTTAAGGCTGTTAGCTACAACCGTGTTGATAACTCCTTCAGCAATCTCTTCTTCGGGTGAGACTACTTTATGATACTTCAAAGGTTGCCGAGTGAGTGTGTCCACTGGGTTATCTTTACCATTAATGTGTTTTAATGTATAATCATATTGTTGTAGACATGGAATCCATTGCAAAATTCGCACGAAGGGATTACTTTTAGGATTGAAGATACTTGATGAACTTTTTTCCATAAAGATAAAAGTGGAATTTTTTGCAAGCCCATACAATTGTTAAATTGTTAGGGATTCTTTTTATAATTGACAATACCAGCGTTTGTCTTCGATTAGAGTCCTGGATGCATAGCTGATGGGGATCAGTATCCCTTGTTTGTTTTGGCAAAATATTGCTCCTAATTTTATGGGACTGGCATCTATGACATATGTTTGCAGTTTGGGATGAAAGTGCATGAGCGGTTTGCTCTGAATGACTGCATTCTTCAGTATGAGAAAACAAGATTCTTCTTCCTCCGTCCACCACCATTCCATGTTTGCTCGCATTAACTTTTTTAATGGTTCACTGAGGGACGCCAGTTGTGGAATAAACTTTGTGAGGTAATTGATTAGAGTTAAGAAACTTCATACATCCTGGACATTTTCATGGTTTTAAAAATGTCTGATTGCTTTTATTTTCAAGTCCTTTTTTTTTTCCTTTGTAGTTAATTTGAAGTTTTGTTAAATTGTTACATTGTTGTCGCCAGTTGTATATGGTTTAATCCACCTTATAGTGTTCACATCTTAAAAAATATAGAAGAAATTTTACCAGATTCTTGATAAGAACTTCTTTAAAAGTAGTTTTGAGTTCTAAGTCATTTTAGTTTTAGAAGAGAAGAAAAATGTTATTCAAAGAAAATGGTGATATCAATTCAGAGAAGCTTTGAATTGTAAATCTTGCTGAAACAGAAGAATGGAGTCCCCTGTTGGATAGCCAATCCATAGAAGTCTTAAATTGTAAAAGTTTGCAAACAAAGAGCAAAATTCCTTCTCATGTGGACACGAAAAATTATGGGTGGAAATTCTAAAAGATTCAGTATGTTTTATGGAGTGATTCCGGTTTCTGATTGGTCAGTTCCTAACATCCCTATCTATGAATAGAACCTTCCAATTCTTTGTAATCATACCCTCATTATCCCTCCCAAATTAACCTATCCCTTGCATGTTGGCGGTATCTCCTGTGATGGACTCGTTGATACTCAGATGGGTACTTATTCCTTCATAAGAGCTATTGGCACACTTATAACCGTGATGTTCTTTTCTGGTTCCCAACTCTAAGGTTCAATCATGAATCTCAAGCTTGGTAGTTTAAATGTCCAAGAGCTAAGGGCTGACTTGCGAAAATGGTGCTTGAGTTTGGACTTGCAGCACTTCGAAATGGATATATGTTGCGTGCAGGAAACCCACCTAATTCCTGGTGACCATTTACGTGCGCTGTCTAAGACCTTTAGGGCTCTCTTAGTGTACTTTAATTCTTATTCTAGAGGGGTTTCCTGGCTAGTTAAAAGGTCCCTAGATGCGTCGTGTGACCTGTGCTACATGGATCCGGAGGGAAGACTATATGTTTTGGATGTTACCATAAAGAGTAGGTCGTTTCATCTTATTGGGGTTTATGCGCCCAATAGCCACGTTGAGCTGGCTGCCTTTTTTTGGCAAATCGAGCAGTTCATGGATACTTCTCGAATAGTTATCTTAGCGGAAGACTGGAACATGGTCCTGGATCCTGAGTTAGATCGATTTGGGTTACCTTCTAGGGGAACTAACAGAGATTGGGATGCTGTTTTATTTTGTGAATTTGTAGATAAGTTTGATCTTATCGACAAATTCCAAAATGAAAAGCCCCGTGACTTAGTGTGGACTTGGACAGGTAGACGCAGCTCCGGTCTGGTACAGCTCTCGAGCTATATCGACAGGTTCTTAGTTAGGCAAGTCGACGTAGGAGTATTGAATTGTCCAAGGTTCCACAATACAGTTTACTCGGATCACAGACTTATTCACGTACGGGTAAACTTAGATAGATCTAAGACTAGATTAGCTGGTTACTGGAAGCTCAACACGTCGTTGTTTGATGTGGAGGGCTTCCATGACAGGCTACTACTAATCCTACAGTGGGAATTGATGGAGACAATTATTGGGAATAAGTGGTGAGTAAAAATTAAGAAAGCCATTAGGTCCTTTGGTGCCAACTTTAGCAAAAGACTCAACCTAGATTCTAGGGCAGCTAAAGCGACACTAGAGTCTAGATTAGATTGGGCGGTGGAGGCGGGGGATAGTGCTAGCATTAATATAATTAAGGCTCAGCTTGCCTCTCACTGAAAAGGAGCACCAAGCTTTAGTGATTAATGCTAGGTTAAAAAGAATGCCTCAGGAAGCAACAAACATGGCTGCTGAACTGTGTGCAGAGGAGTTTAGGCAAGCGGCTGATAGGCACATCGCTCGTGTCACATTGCCGGACAGGCGTACTGTGACCACAAACCAGGGTGTGCTGGAGGCGTTTGGATCTCATTTCCAGGAGCTTTTTTCCATGGAACCCGGTCTGTCATTAGAACAGTTTGACACCTATTTGGCTAACTTTTCTCGTCTTTCGACGACCGAAGCAGCTAGGTGCGAAGGTGGCATAACGGAGGATGAAGTCATTGAAGCCTTAAAGCAGGTCGGCCTTAATAAGTCACCGGGGATCGATGGTCTGCCCTACGAAGTGTATTTGAGGTTGTCGCACATCTTTGTCCCTTTGCTGACAGTTTTATTTAACTCATGGTTTAGGAATGGCTCAATCCCCAAGTACTTTACCATGGGTGTAATAAAACTTGTTCGCAAAAGCAAAAATGGTGGGGATGAGTTAGGTAATTTACAGCCCTTAACAATGCTGAGTTAAAGATTTTGGCCAAGATTCTCGCAAATCGTCTGCAACTTGTCCTGGCTTGTCTTATTAGTAATGGTAAATGTGTGCCGTGAAGGATAACTTGCACACGATATAATGCTGATGATAGAAAATGATCAATTTAGCACTGATCAATTTAGATCAGTCCAAAGCCTTCAATAGGGTTGACCATCGGTACTTGGTGGCTGTTTTGTCAGTGGCCGGTTTTTGCCCGCAATTTCGCTTGTAGGTTCATCTTCTCTATGCTAACCCCGCGGTGATGGTAGAAGTGAATGGGAAGAGGTCGAGACCCTTCAATTTGTCACATTTAGTTCATCAGCCATGCTATATGTGCTTGCGATCAAGCCATTTTTGCGCAGGCTAAGGGTGAACCCAGTCCTACACGGAATCACTTTGCCAGGTGCGGATGCCCAGGTAAAGTACTCTGCCTATGCCGGCGACGTAACTGTGCTTATAACGAGCAGTGCTGAGATTAGTGTCATCGGTGTAGAAATCAGATTGTATGAAACGGTAACAGGGGCCAAAATTAGCTGCGACAAGTCTTTAGGTTTGCGCATCGGTGCCTGGAGGGGTGTGCTTGGCATTTGCTTTGATTTTCTATATGAACTAGCCACCTCAACCGAATGTGAATCAAGTAGCCTTAATGCTGATCGCTTTCCTGCTTGCTTAACTTCGACAAACTGGAATACTTCCTCTAGGGACATGTTTTGATTCTTATCACCAAGCAGGTCTAATTGAATGTCAGGGTCTACAACACCTCGTGTGAGAACGTCCCGCATAATTGCGTCTGTGTAGTTCACTTTTGCGTCACAGCTAGGACAGTCAATAACAAATTTACAAATGTCCGCTTGCCCCTTGAGACGTGCACCGAAGTTTCTGACTGACTCATCACGGTCTTGTTGCATATTATGCAATGTTACATGGGCTATCATTGTGTTTTCTTCACGACAGCTTACGAATGACAGCCGATTTTCCAGCTAGTTTGCCACCTGTTGTCCTGGGGAGGTCTCTGTGAAGAGGTTCGTAACAACACTTGAGCAGCTGTATAACTTTATCTTGACCGTTCAGTTTTGTTGCAGTCATGTATTCTGTCCAGCGGGATAGAAAGTATGCCCAGTCCTCGCTTATGCTAGCGGCGGTTACAGTGGGTCGCTTAACTTTCTCCATTGTTGCAGTAACAGTCGGAGCAGATCTGTGAACAGCACTGTGAGCTGCGATGAGTGCTGCGACGATAGCTGGATCCAGGTCGTCAGTGATGTGTACTGCAGGCATCGTTGCGATTGTCACTGTATCTTGATCATAAATAAGAGTCTGCTCTATTTGTCAATCTTTATTCGTTGATTAAACAATGATCAAGATCTGAAAATAACAGAAACAGAAACTGCGATAAGTACACATGTGACTAATAAACAAATACGTATGCATGTACCATAATTGTCTGATATAAATAGACTTCTTATCTGTAAAAACACATTTATTTAAAGTCAAACGCCAACAGGTATAGGAACAAAACGTTTTAGTTTTATTTTTGTCACAAGTTTTTAAATATATTGATTAGATTTTTCTCTGATTTGTTATATTCGCATATCCCTCTATATTTACATGATAAACCAGAAAAGCAGCAGCTGCAACACTCAATAATGGCGACGCTAAGACAAAGATGTTCGTCGAGTTAATACAAATGAACTCAGTAAATACACACAACAATTTCAAAGCCCATTCTCTCACATACACACATCAATAGAATAGCTCGCAGATCACTTCAACCAAGAAAACCTCCAGATAAGGCTGCACAATAAAAGAGAAAACCAAAATGTAAAACACAAGTATCGCAGTAAACGCAACTTAGATACCATATTAATGCAAATAAGTATTACACAAAACATTGCAACAATTCAACACCAACTAGGTTACATTCACAACTTTTTCAGCTTTAAATCAATATAACACATGCATACACACACCAAACAGACGATTCCCTACAATGCATTAAGACACAATAAACAAACACAATTAAAATAGCAAAATATAAGCTAATTATCAATTTGCCCTTTGTCTTCAACTACGTCTGTGACACCACTATAAAAACACTATATAAACACTAGCCGTCACGACAAAAAGTCAGTCGCCCAGAGTCACAGCAAATCTCCAGTATGAGATAATCATCGGCTCCGTCGGATCCCTTCTCGATGTTAAATCCACTCTCGTGTGCATCATCCTTACGAACTTTGAACACTTTCTTTATTTTTACTTCTTCATTAAGTTTAATTTTTATAAATAAACGATTGAGAAATCAATCACTTAAAATTTAAATACATATTGTTTGTCTGGTTCCTTCTCGCCACCATACGCTTATTCATAATATAACAGATTCTCTATAGCTTACCATAATGGATTCCTTTTTTACTTCGTTTATTATGGAGTGATATTTAAAATCTGTATGTTTAGATCTTTGTTGAATTACGGCGTTTTGTGTCAACACTTGGTTATCGCAATTAATTACTACAGAGTATTTATTTTTAATTCTGGTCTTCAAAACAGTCTTTAAAATGACCGATAGCGCTTCTTGAACAGAATGTGAGAGCGCAACAAATTCGGCTTCACAAGTAAAAAGTGCCACAATTTGCTGCTTCTTATAAGATTTCTATAAAATAATAGGCTCGTCTTTTGATAGTCTGAAACAATATCCAGTTATACATTTTTGATTTCCATCGTTTCCTCAATCTGAACCTGAAAACCCTTCCAATTTTAAACAGTGTGTAGATTTCATAAATACTATAAAACTGTGAACCGCCCGAGCGTCCTTGCTTGTTTGAACCGGAAAAAAAAAAAAAAAGCTGAAAAGGTACGTTTTTTATGTACTGTTTTTCTTTGCTGTAAATAGACAGGTGTACCACTGAGTGATGGGTCCACCAAACAAGTATTGGTGTAGGAACACAGGAAGATGTTGGACTACTTATTATGTAAATGCACTTGTGCAATTGTCCAACTCATTATGCCTATCCAAGGTTGTTATTCATATATGCAGCCGTTATTAGTGCATACGTTTATAGAATTTAAAGGATTTTGATTCAATAAGTGAACATCTTGTCATTTCAAAAATGGCCCGACATGATCTTTCATATATGTATGTGTGTGTGCGTGTGCTTATATGCTATATGAATAAACACGCACACACACACGCGCGCGCACACACACACACACACACACACACATACACATATATATATATATAGGAAAGAACTTGAATGCCTACTAGACACTATCCTCGAGTGGCTAAGGTCTCTCTGTACAGGAGTTTGTCAGAACAACCTGACATGAGGATACTTTCTCCTAGAAGTAAAGCCTGACCAAATATTCAAAATCACATAGTATTCGCTGCCCAAATAAGATCCCCTTGGTATGGCTAACCCACATTAGCGTTTACGAGGAATGGTGCACCTTCTCCATTTGATGTTACCTCAAGTAATAGTACGAAAGTGGATACTCCACCGGACTAGATAAATTCTTGTCCTGGAATCCAGTAAGACCAAGAGACCAAAATGAAAGATATACTACAATGTATGAAAATGGTTAATTGGGCAGAGGAAAATTATCTTCTCAATTTCTTTAGTAACTTTAGTGTTTGAGAGATAAAGAACTTTAATGAAAATTCGAATATCTATGACCTCATATAGAGTTCAAGTGTTAGCCCCAGACAGTGCGCCCCTTGATTTCTGAGAACTTTGACTGAAGTAAAATAAAACAAAAAAATATGTGTGTTTGTGTGTATCTTAGGTCAAATAGATTTGCAAAATGAGATTGTTGACTGACAATGCTTAAATACGAGGGGTATTTCAAAATTAATGTCCTATCTTTTATTCTGACCGAATGGATAACAGGGATTGCAAATTGCATTGTTATGATAACTGAACTTATGCATTCATGACCTGAAAGTTCCATCTCTCAGTTGAAGATATTGACAGTATGAGAATCTAAGAAAGCACCCCTGTCATAGACGTGCGTCAGAAGAAGAGATGCGCCGTTGAATTCCTTCATGCAGAAAAATTTGAACTGATCAATATTCATTGATGCCTGTTGAACATTTGCAAAGTCAATGCAGTTTGATGTCAGAACAGTTAAGAGATGGGTTCGTCAATTTCAGAGTAGCAACAGAGATGTGAGTGACAATGCACACTCCAGGCGCCCACGCACAGCCGCCACCACTGGCAAAAATGAATTGAGAATGGTGGTGACTATGTAGAAAAATAAATTTTGCAACACAAAACGTTGCTCGTTTAAATGGTACTACTCACGCTTTCGTGGCTCTTCAACTATTTTTTAGTTAAAAAAATAGGATCCATTACTTTTGGAATGACGTTCATATATAACTTATTCACACTATCCTTGTGTTAAGAGTTTCAAGGGTTTACCTTGCTCAGACAGGCACACCAGCCCAACTGAATGCTCAGAAAAACCATTTGCCTCCTCGATGGTCCACCTCCAATCGATTGAATCACTCCCAGAGGGCTGACTCTGATTGCCTTGCCTCCGATCTCTTCACATCTAACTGGATTCTAGCCTTCATCAGTGATCACTAGGGCTGTGACAACAGCATATTCTTTTCATTGTTTTGACTCTCAAGTGTGTATCCCTTGATATCTTATATGCGTTTATATAGAGTGATGTGGTTCTCAGTTGATTAACTGTGCCTGTGTCGGATATATACTTGAGAGTCAAAACAATGAAAAGAATATGCTGTTGTCATAGCCCTAGTGATCCCCATTCGACAACTCAGAAGATGACTACTCGAGATATCCACTGGAGATAATGGCTAGACAGTGTCAACACAATATGGTTTATCTGGAACCCATCTAGGAACATTACATTCCTCAAATAGCCTGTCTAAGCATGATTAACCATTTGCATATACTTAAGGTACTTATTTTATTTCAAGCAAAGAAAACATCTTTTGGGTGGCCGAACTCTAACTAGATATTTTCAGTTCTCTGTGCCCCACTTTTTCCATTGGCCAAACATCTATCACGTGCAATGTCTGCCATTCAAATGCACCACCACAACATGCAGCCCAGCGCATGTTTATATTACACTATCCATACAAATTTATATCCTCGCCTAGATAATTGGAGACAGGATATTGCATGAGCAAGACGTATTTCATTTGCTGACCCAATTTACCGACTTGTAAAGATTGATTCTTCACCGTTTTAAATTCCTTTTCAGCACAGCCCAAATAAAAGGTATTTCTATGCAAAATTATTTTGCAACGAACCTGTATCAGTCAGATGTTTATGTATCATTTTGCTTTGCAGTCTTGATCAAAATTCAGCTTCATCAGGTTATATGTAGCTGAATTTCGAACGAGATCGCAGCTGAAACATGTGTGCACATATGTAGTCAATAACCTTTGTATAAATAAAAAAAATGTATACTATAATATAGCTCTACCTTTTATTGAACACTACAGTTCATTGGTTTATATCCAGGAAACAATAAAATTACTATAAAAATTATTTTTACTTGCATAAATTGGTGAAAGCCATCAGTCTTTTGCTTTCTATGAAGTTTTTTCTTCAATTGGATGTAAACTTTGAGAAAAAAAAATTTTTCAAAATTTCCTCGGATACCATGTGTTTTTTTTTTTTTAGTAAATGAATTTACTGAGTTCTTATCTCATCTTTGTCGTCAATTGATCCTGTGGTGGTGATTAGGGATAATCAAGGGACAATATTTCCTGAAGGAATTAAAGGAATAAATATGTACTGTAGTTTTGAATAAAAAGAAGGGAAGTTTGTTAACGTATTTACAGAGAGACAATGTGTAGTGTTTATCATATTCAGTCCAGGGAAAGTCTCTCCTCTTGGATATCAGGTGACCGGTGACATGGTCCCTTATTTAAAACTAGCCTGGGTGCTCGGCGTTGCCCGGGTGTTTGTAGGTGTGTGTTGATCAAAAAAAAGTTGTAGTAGGCAGGCAGGCTCAAACCCGTAACGTGTCAGAGGAAAAAGAGGTGAAAAAAAAAACCCAGTTTTATCAATGCACCTACTGCGGTTGTGACGTCACGAGTGGTCGAAGTAACGTCTTTTATGCGATGTTGTTGACACGAGGTTTGAATGATTTGCAAAAATGTCAGCGAAAAAAACGACCCTCCCTGTAAAAAACTGACCAGTTGAGAGTGAAGGAATCAATGTTTTTGACCATCCAAAGGGTCGATCTTCAAAACGATACCGATCTCATGAAAATCCGTCGCCTCTGTCGAAAGTTTTAAGCAGACATACAAACATACAGACATACATTTAAACAGGTGAGATTTATATAATAGACTAGCATGGGTGCCCGGCGTTACCCAGGTATTTGTCGGTGTAAAAGAAAAAAATAAAGTTTTGTTAGGGAGGTAAGCTCGAAACCGAAGCCTTGATGCAAAGGTGTAAAAGAAAGGAGAAAAAAAACTGACTCCTTACCGCTCGGCCACGATGGGACAGGAAGTGAAAAGTGTTTTAATTTGACAATTAAAAAGTTAAGCGACAGGTGCATAAATTTAATGAAGTCAAACATCACGCCATAGGGGAAACTTAACTTTGGCTGCAAGCCAGTTTGTTTCTCTCCAAAATGTTGGGGAAAACCAGCTCCCCATAAAAGGGGAGTGTCCAAATGAATAGCAATTCTCTGATATGACGGGTTTTGGCCGCATTGATCAAAGCTGATTGCTTTTTGGGCCTCCTGGCATGAGTGCCAGGGCGCTGTCTTTTCTACGGATTCAGTTTTGCTTATATACGGAAAAGCCAAACAAACACATGGAGAACCCCTCCCATTTGTGGATTTTAAGAAAGCTTTTAACTGAGTATGGCATGCAGTACTTTGAACTACCATGAGGTTGTATAATGTCAATACCAACCTCACCAGAGTCATCAAGCACTTGTATGGCAAAGCAACCAATGCTGTTTATTTTAATAATAACATAGGCAAATGGTTCAGGACAACAGTTGGAGTGAGACAATGTGCAGGGGCAGATAACTCTTGCTTCCAAAATGTCTTTTGGTAATGTAGATAACTTTAAAGTACAAGAGTTAGTTCCCTTTAAATATGAGATATTTATAAGAACTATTGTGAAGTGGTTCGTGGAGTGACACAATGCTGTTTGCTTTCTTCCACATTATTTAACATCTTCCTGGAAAGGATAATGGATGGTGCCCTGGAAAACTATATTGGGACACTCAGCATCGGCGGTAGAACCATCACAAACCTAAGATTTGTGGACGACATGGCTGTGAAACAGAACTAGCTAACCTAGTTGAATGCTTTGGGCAAAATCTCTACAACCTATAGCATGCAGATCAAGGCAAAAAACAAAATAAATAAATAAAAATAACAAATCTGATGACAAATAACACACTACAGACATCAAAGCAAATGGTTAGAAATTGGCAGCTTGTAAACAGCTTTAAATATCTTGGGGCAGTTGTCTCAGATGAAAGGCAAAACCTGAGATGTTATTTAGAATTGGCCAAATCACCGTAACCCTCACAAAACTCAACCCAATATGGAAAGAAAGGAATATATCACTCAAATCAAAGATAATAATATTGTTAGCATGAAATATGTACAATGTGTAATTTTCATTAAAAATTAGATGATGTAAGGAGAGCCAATTACCTCTAGAAATTAAGTTAACATTTTTAAAGAAAGTGTCATTAAGGAAGTCAGAATCAATGTATTCCTAATAATATAGCTAAGTCATTGTCTGGCTTTTTGTTTTATCTGAACCTAATCGGATGTTTTTTTGTTTGTTTTTTTTTTTTTTTTTCATAGCGCTTTCCTCGTTTTTCTGCAAACAGAAGATTAATACTATGCAGTGTAACGTGTAATCTTAATAACTAATATAAACAACTTACAAAGAATAAAACTATAAATGATAGTCCTATAATTATATATAGCCGGCATTTTCTTTATCACGACAACCATTAAAGCTTTTTAAAAACGAAAAATATTTAAATCAACATACACTCTGAAATTGCGCACTCTGGAGCAGAAAAAAAAGAGATACAGATTAACATAGCCGACGTAAGGGCTCTGTGATCACAGCTACTGACAATCACAACAATTATTACGAGAAGATCAAGACGTCACAACAAATTAATTTGCTACTACTACGTGTCAACAAAACACACATGTCTGTGAGATGGTAACCGGCAATATGTTGGGGTCGTAGAATGTTCACACGTAATGTTACATAGAGTAAAGACGATGATAAATTGCGTGTCAATATTGATTGTGTAGGGCATGTAAGATTATTCTTTCTCCATTATAAATCTCTTTATTCAAATTCAAAAGAAAATGATTGCAAATATGATATCGATATCGCCTATGACATGCAGACAAGTGCGGAAAAAAAAAAAAGCTGATGAAAATAACACACTACAGACATCAAAGTTAATGGTTAGAAATAGGCAGCTATAAACAGCTTTAAATATCTTGGGACAATTGTCTCAAATGAAAGGTCAAAACCTGAAATATTATCCAGAATTGGTCAAACCACCGTAACCCTCACAAAACTAAACCCAATATGGAAAGAAAGGAATATATCAGTCAAATCAAAGATCAGACTCATAAACTAGTAACATTAATGTTATAATGATTGAATAAATACATATTCCCGGACAATACCGAGTTCCACTTTGTACGCGCGCAATAAAAGTAATAGCTTTTTCAAAAATAAAATTAGAATGAATACTCTCGAGTCTCTTCATAAAAACGGTTGAGAATGGGTGTGGGTTGTTAGGAGTAATTACAACAGAATAAAAAATAAAATAAGAAATAATAAACAAAACTTCCTACGATCAAGAAATAAAATAAACGCGGTCTTAAAACCGTCAATTTAATAAGTTTCACAATCTTTATGACGAAAAGCAGGAGCCAGGCAGAAACGGTAACTGTACTGAATGACCTCTTTCTACCTCCAGTTCCAGTGGATAATCCTTTGAAATGTTTCCTATACGATGGCTAATATATTTATTTTCACGGAAATCGTTCCAGACAGAACATGAAGCCACTTGATATAAGGAGCTAAAATAATGAAGGAAATATTAATTCAGAGTCAAAAAACTAGCCAACAATAAGTATTAGATGGATAGTTTCGAACCCATAAAACAGCAATTCTTCACCCTTTGTCAGAAACCGCTCATGGAATGTGAGAACTAAAGGACGAAATAAGGAAAGTGAGAGTTAAAAAGTTGCTAAAAGTAAACCACAGGGTCACTTTCTATTCTCCTTACAGTGAAGCAAGGCTTGCATAATCTCTCACCGCACTTTCTTCTGATTTGGGAATCTAGTAAACAAATTGAAATTCCAGAATATCAGAAACGTGATGATGGCTAAGTTGTTCCTATTTACAATGCCTCCCCACAGGACAGAGTTAGACGCCAGGACCGTTTTTTAATGTGGAGAAAAGGAACAAAAATAAAAATTGTCTCAGTCGTGAAGGATTTCTCCTCCACTGACAGAGAACAAGACGTTGAAGTGCAGCATCTGAAAAGCAGATACTACATTTTGATCTTGTCCTGAAGCTAAGTTGTTAACCATGCAGATATGCAAAGTTCAAACCCAGTTCGTTCCACATAAACACTTTCACTTAGGAATGTCGGCAACCTTCAAGTAGTTCCTTCCCATAAGTATCCAATATTTGATATTCTAGAGGACAGAAAATATGAAGTGTAGTATCAGAACATATACTACACTTTGTTCCTCAGCTTTTAACGTTCACATCTAAGAAACAAAGGAGAAACACAGGCTCACTGTAACTCTAACCCATCTGGATTACCGAAAGTAAAGAAACTTGGGTTTCAAAATAGCATCATGAAAATCATCAAGAAAAGAAGAATAAACCAGTTTTAGTCTAAATATCAGAAGCAACAGTGGCTTAATGGTTAATGTCACTGACTGACAGCATGAGTGTGCTAGATTTGAATCCAGGTTGTTCAACAGAAACATTTTCACTTAGAGACGTTGGCAACCTTCACATGGTCCCTCTCGTTACTACTCGATATCCTTCTAGAAAGAATTCTTAATAGAAAGATATCAGGGAAACGAATGCCAACGAAATCATCATGAATGATGTTCTATAACAAACAATCATCAGAAGCAATGTTTACGAAGGATCCAAGGAAGAATTTCCCAGTAAAAAATTTTATAGAGAATTGAAATGATCAAGTTTGCAGAGATATTGCTAAGATTGGCTAAACACAAAAAAAAAAAAAATGGAAAGATTGTGTCTCCAGAAAATGTGAAAAGATCCCTTGAGGATTATGCAATAAAGTTAACTAAGTAATAATAAGCTTATGCAGTTTTCTTGAAGTATTTCTTTTTTTACAAAGGAGTCATCACTTATCAAGAATGATATTCAATAAAACCAACAACAACAGCAACAAGAGCAGAAACATCAATACTCCAAAATACTTAATTTCAATCTGTTGAGAGCCAAGTGTTATATAGGCTGGTGTATGAATACGTTCTATAACGACATACGTGTTTAATAGTTGGGTTTATGCGCGTATGCATATACCTCGTATAATTTAGTTGATCGTCTAGTGTATATATTTTAACATTTATGCAACAGTTCTAACAGGAAACGATCGACGTGGACGTATCGAAACAGTTGTAGACAAACAGTTCTTTTTTAACAGATGTAAATAACAACATACCTGAATTATTTATGAACATTTATTCTCATGATCTGCCCGGCATTTTCAGAGATTACACGTTTTTACATCTTGGCTGTCCGAAGTGACGCCGCTTCCCATGTCATCTTGAGTCGTCTATTCTCTCTGATTTCCAGCTAACGACTCCTAGAATATCCCCAAATCTACATACATCACGTGTTTCTTTATGTCACATCATTACATGTCTCAGACCAACCTGATGTAACCCCAATTTAGTTATTTGTTTATGCAAACCCACAATCATGTTTACATCTATTTTCTATTTTCACATTCCTTTTGTCATATTATATGTCAATCATTTTTTCCCCAATTTAATTGTTTATTCTAATCATAATAATTGATCCAGCGACTCGTTGTCGCTCGAATCAACTAATAATAATAATAATGTTTTGACCCTTGGCCCTGCTTGCCACAGTTAACATAACATAATATAAGAGCCAGGTACGTCCAAAGATGGAGTAGTGCTGCCACATCTGGGCGGGAGCTGCTAAAAATAGCCTATCCTGCCTTGACAGAGTACAAAATAGACTTCGTGGCTTGGTGGGGGATGCCCTTTTCTCTACCCTGCAACGTCTTTCCCACAGAAGAGACGTAGCGAGCCTGTCGTTATTCTATCGTTATTTCCATGGCAAGTGCTCGTCTGAGCTCCATTCTCTGGTCCCCCCTCGCCAATCTTTTTCAAAAAACACCCGACTAGCTGAAACCACCGTCAATAATTTTCCCCACTCCTTATCTGTGACTAAATCAATATGTAGATTCCATGAACAAAGCTTCTTTCTTAGAACTGCATGCCTGTGGAACGCTGTTCCACTTGCCTGTTTCCCTCCCGACTTCATACTTGATGTCTTCAAGTCCAATACAAACAAATTCTTGATGACCCCCCCCTCCAAGTAATGACACCTTACCAATTCTCCAATACTATTGCTACACTATCCCTTTGATTACTGTACACACAATAACCCTTATCCCCGAGTGGCCATTGGACCTTGATAAGTGGTGAACTCCATGTAAAAAAAACAAAAAAAATACAGATACTACGCTATGATCACAGCCTAAAAGATCATAACATAACACAAGCACCTGCTTGGCTATTTATGTGACGACTCAGGCAAAGTCAGTAGTTAGAAACTCAACTTGCCACACGAACATCTATCAGTCACAATACATTTACTAGTCATGAGACGATTCCAATATTTTTCCCGATTCTGATACAATTACCGATTCCATAATAAATTCCAGATTCTAATACAATTACCGATTCTGTACTAAATTCCCAATTCCGATACAATTACCAATTCCAATTGTTTATAAATCTCTAAATATTTAACTACAGAGTTATTATTTTCCCCGATTTCTGTAAAAAAAAACATATGTTAAATATGCAGATATTTTCCTAACCGCCAAAATACACTTGTGGAGGATGATCTATAGATTTTAACGTTAATGATATTTTAAAATCAATAAATATTTATTATTTTATCATTATTACCAGCAATCAAAGATTTTGTTTTAAAAAAGTCAAATACAAAAAGACAAAAGAATCGTAAAGAATCGTTTTGGCATAGGAAAATAGGCACCATTTTTTTTTATTCTGATACCGATCCTGATACCCCCAAATTTCTCGATTTTTCTGATTCCCAATTCCGATTCTGATTAATCATCCCAACACTAACGATTTCACAGGCTATTTTACCAGCAAACTAGATCTAACCTTGGTATATCAGCAGACAGTGCAAGAAACAGCCATAGACTACTAAAAATAGTGACAACTTATAGCCACACTTTCAACAATTCTTTCACACACAAGTTTACAAAATAACACTTTCTTAGTCTACACACTTTGAACTACTGTTGCTGAGATCAGTTGAAATAGGTAACTGATCTAGATATTGATGGTTGTGGATTGGAATATGAAATGGTTTCGTTTAATCCTGTTAAGACTCAGCTTGTGTCTTTCAATCCTGGGCGTGTCTTTTTTTTCTCTGCTTTTAAAGAGAAATTGATTTCGAAAATTATTGATCTTTCTTTCCCATCAAATCTTTCTTGTAATTCATACGTTAGAGCCATTGTTCTTCCTGCTACTCGTAAAGTCGGTTCTCTCTATCGTATAACCGACCTCCCTCGGTGAAGATGAAACATGAAGACGACCGCAATGTCCACACAGTTACAAGTGCAGTCCTAGGTGGTTCAACTCGAACATCTACCAGTTCCCGTCGCTCTCACGAAGACAAGGTTGATATGACATTGGCTGCAGCAGTGATGATCTGCTCTGTTCTCCTTCTTGCGCTGAAAGGAAAAATCATTCAACTTGGTTGTTTCTTATTACTTGCAAGTATTAGCAACAATAAACAACGTCAACCCTGGTTGTAGTTTTCTTATGAAATTAATTATTCACAAAAGAGAAAAATTTAAATAACAAGTATTTACAGTTTTTCACAGGAGAATCAAAAATAAGAGAAATGAAATGTCGATTGCAAGTTTTTTTGTTTTTTTTTCTGGTAGTTACAATAGTCGATGGACGGGGTTTCAACAACTGATTTCTTGCTTTTTGATCGGTCAAAGGACGGGTGCTTTGCTTCTCAAATGGCGGAGTGTGGAGGCGGTGGACAGTTCCCCCAAGTTCAAACTCATTCCAGATATCGATTCTCGAAAATTCAGGGAAAAAAAAAAGCACTTACATTGAAATAGGATACATAAAACAATTCCAATGAGGAACACAGGATTTTCTAATTGTTGTTAGACGCCATCTTTTTATGTAAGGAGATTTAGGGAAAATACATATCACTTGCTCACATGTTATATATATATATATATATATATATATATATATATATATATATATATATATATATATATATATTAAAATTAAAAATCATTTAGCACAATGCAATATTCCAACTTTCGGTTGTTGAATACTCTTTGACTGTTTGTGCTCGCTGATTTAGCATTTATAGATGAAGAAAGGCTTAAGACAGACAGTCAAACATCTTGCGTTAATTCTTTTTCTACGTTGTCTGTTCTCAGGACTTGGTGTGTACGTGTGTGCCTGTGTATTTGGTATTTTGATAAATATGTGTCGTCTTACATCTTTCTTTCCATGAAACCGAGGAAGCGTGAAAAACAATGGAACGATCCATTCATAAAACTTTAGGTGTGTTTACCCTTTATATATAGCAGGGGAGGGTGGGGCGTCACTTTGTATAGATGCTCTTATCCAGCTCAGTGGACATCTGGCACTGTTTCAAGGTCCGTATTCAAAGTTGAAAAAAGACAATGGACCAATCAACTTAATCGATCAGTCAAAAGACATGAATGTAGGTGGGATTAAACTAACATGCCAACTGTCTGCTTGTCCAAATTAGTGCATTAGTACCGAAATATATGTTTTTACAGATGCCTATTATTTCATGATTCTTTTGTGTCCCTATACAAGAAAAAAAAGCAAAGAAAGAAAATTCTCGAACACCCTTGTAGTAAAAGAGAACGTTTGGGGGTGAAAGCATTATGAATAACCGTTCATATGTGTTAAGGTCCCGCGCAATGCCATGGACCCTGCTCAGATAGATGAGGATAAGAGAGGATGTGGTATGATTAGATCGGGGGTGGGGAGTGCTGACAAGGAAAAACAGATGTCCATGAAATTCTGTCCATCAGAAAAATAATATTTGTTTCAGTGAAAAGAAAATATAAATCTGATAATGGGATTCTTTGGAACAAAGGAACTGGGGAGAGAGATTTTTTTCCTAGTTGGGTTTGGTAAATTTAATGGATTTTAAATAACTAATGAAGGCAGACAAGAACTTGGATTCAGAAAGACCAGGCTTTTGTCGTCAAGCGTATAGAAAAAACTATAACTCAAGGGAAGGGTGATTTCGGTCTCTCAGCTGTTGCATGTCTGGCAGGTCGGCCACCCAAACAGTTGTGGACGGTGATGGACCCCAATCGGGGAAGAATCGATATTGATTTCACAAAGAACTTTTAGAATATATAAAGAAGGAAATAAGCAAATAAATAAATAATTGACTTAAGGATATATTTAGTTGGAAGGGAGAGACAAAGAGAGAGAAGAAAAAGGAAAGAGAGAATTAAAGAGAGATAGAGAAAGAAGAGATTCACAAGAAAAGAAAAAGAATATAAAATAATGAGATGGAGAAAGGAAAGAGTAATCTTCAAATGACAGAGGAGGAAGAAGCCGATTTAATAAAAACGATTGTGTTTTTAGAAATAAGGATTTGGGGCTGACTAGCATTGAAGAGAACATATCGCCTTGGGCTTTGGCCCAACGGCCAGAAACCCTCAGAAAAGCTAAGCTGAATAGCTCTTGTTCCTAGTTGAGAGATTGTCTAAACGAACTTAGTTTTAACAACCTGCATCAGAAAGCCGTTGAGAGGCCAAAGAACTTAGCTTTCCTTGTACAAAGTTTACTGTGAAGATCTTTTAAATAATTATTTTTGCTCATGAGAAATGGTCTCAGGGTTATTTTTGAATTGTTGACTTGAAACACGGTTTGTTACAGCACCGACGCCAAATTTCAACTGAGAAGGGCAGCATACAAGCCATTCATCAGAGCATCTTTGAAGGATGAACCCAACCGCAGCATCTGACGACAAACGGCCAGCTGAAGATAAGAGTTGCCACAAAGACTTAGGGTCTTACGACTGTACTTCTATTTTTCTTCATTAAAGCTAATTACACCATGGATTATCCTTTTTTAATCTTGGCTTTTCTTTTTAGACTTTTCATGCAAGCTTTTTAGCTTTTTGCAATAAGATGGGACTTAGAGTGAAGGATTGCTCTACATACAAAACCTTTAATGTCATGCTTACGCAAGTGAGAGTATAATTTATGTAAAAATTGTTCAGGTTCGCATAAGGAAACAAACTGTCCAGGGATAAAGGGTTTTCCTCACATGTGGGGCTTGCTCACATTTTTCTGTGATGTGCCCAGAAATGAACAAACCCTTTGTGGGAAAAACTTCTTTGCCGTTGGCACTACATGAATGTATAAATCCAGTGTTGAATTTATCTGTACAAGGGAGAAAAGGATCTCCCATATATTTAAATTAGTTTCGTTGACATGAGTAGTCATTGTTCTTTATTTTCTAGCTCTGTGTAAGAGAAATTGGGTTATGAAGAGTGTGTGAACTTGAAACCTATCAATCTGCTCATCAGTACATTTATCAGCACTAAAAATATAAAGCTTCATTAGTTTGCCTGAAATTAGAGTCTTTTACTCTAAGGCATTATTCACTGATGCATTAAATCTTAAATTCGATATTCCCTGCTTCGACGAAGTCAACTATAATATAAACCTCACCTGTTTAAATGCATGTATGTATGTATGTCTGCCTAAAACTTTCGACAGAGGCGACAGATTTTCACAAGATCGGTATCGTTTTGAAGCTTAACCCTTCGGATGACAAATATAAAAAAATTGGCTAAAAACATTAATTCCTTCATCCTCAATTCAGCACTTTTCTACAGGGAGGGGTCGCTTTTTTCGCCGATATTTTCGAAAGTTATCCTCTCTTTTCGATTGACTAACCTTAATTTTAAACATTCGTCACTTCCAGTTTGGCGATGGGTGCAGCAGCAAAGACATCACATTCTTTTTTTTCATGCTCTTTTCCTCCTTCACGGCACGGTTTGAGCCTGCCTGGCTACTACCACTTTTTTTTTTTTGATCAACACACACCTCCAAACACCCAGGTAACGTCAGGCATCTAAGCTAGTAACCAATATAAAGGAAGTGGGATTTTGCCTTAGTGTGATATTATAAAGTGGCCCTGGGGTGGATTTGAGCCACGAAGTGCCTAGAGGGGGGGGGGATAGACAAAGGAAGAGGAAATAGCTTAGAATAAACAAAGAAATCGGAAATATCCTAGAATCAACAATAGCAAACAATAACAATAGAAACTTACTGATAAAACAGGGAAGGGCAGCTTCCAGTAGCCAGGGCGGGGTGGGCGACCTGAGAGACCAAGACAGAGGAGACAGGCAGTTGAGATCTAGATGCGCTAAGCGACAGATGGGAGTTGATAACGACTACAGTTGAACAGTTATAGAGTTGACTGTGAAATAGAGTCGTGGACAATTTTAGAGTTGACTGTGAAACAGAGATAGACGAATGTAACATCAATAGAACGGGGAGAACACACACACACACACACACTCACAAGTCCAACAGTCAATTTATATGTGAACATTTGCGTTTGTGTATTTCCTTTCTTTGTTCATATTTGTACTTTTGTGAAACCACGCGTGTTTCCACACCGACAGTCGCCAACGAGAAAATGACGATTTGGCCATGAACGAAAAATCCATGGTACACGACGTTGGGAGTCGGCGACCTGACGCAAGAGCCACATGTCGGGGTTTACATTAGTCCAGGATATAGTAATCTAAATTAATTCACTTTGAATGGGATTATAGGCTTAGACCTAATTCAACGTTTCAAAAAACCTTTAATTTAATTAAATAGCTGGATGGATCTGCCTGGAAAATTTCAAATGACATAATTCTGTTCAGACACATAAGTTCCATTTAGGGGAAGACCTTTAAGAAAAATAAGAAACCACTTGATTTCTCTTTCTTTACCAATTCTATGTGTGGTCTTCCAAAATCCTCGAATAACCTCATAGAGAGAGCATTGAATCTGGTCCATTCATATCCTGATCCATGGGAACCTTATTTCTGTCCTATGGAAATTGGTTTTATCCAGATTGTAAGGCTCAGGGTTCTTCGCCTGCTAATGCTGATATGTGAAAAGACATGTTAATCTTCTCTTGTCTCATTAAGAAAAATAAAGATATACCTAGAGACTATAAAAGAAATAAACCAATTGACCATTCATTACTAATTATAAAGTTGTAAAAATTAATTACTTGATTCTCTTCGAACCTTGAGGGAAATCTTAATGAACGAATGAGTTATTAATTGTTACAAAAGTTGTAAATTATTTAAAAAAAAAAAAAAAAAAGAAGTAATGTTAATATTCTTGAAATATGTTGCGTTCTTGGCTTTAGTAGCATCACTAAACTGAAATATTAATTTTTTTTTTTATTCTTTACTAAGAAGTCACCACTTAAGGCCTGGAGATCACTCGAGGATAGGATTAATGAGTGTATGGGACAATATTGTAGTAATCGTTAGTAGTGGAAATTTGGTAAAGCTCATCAAGAACTTGTTCACATTGGATTTGAAGATGACACAATAGAGTATCATGAGTATGTATGTATGTTTGTATGTCTGCCTAAAACTTTTGACAGAGACGACGGATTTTCATGAGGTCGATATAGTTTTGAAGCACAGCCCTTCGAATGACAAATATAAAAAAAATTGACTAAAAACATTAATTCTTTTACCCTTAACTAGGCAGTTTGTTACAAGGAGGAGTCGCTTTTTTTGCTGGTATTTTTTTAAGTCATCCCCTTCTTTCGATTGACTAGCCTTTTTTTTTAAAAATCTTCTGCCATTTCCGGTTTGGCGATGGATGCAACAGCAAAGACATCATGTTTTTTTTCACATTCTTTTCCTTCTTCGCGGTATAGGTTCAAGCCTGCCTGCCTACTAAATGTTTTTGGTTTTTTTTCTCACCACACCTCCAAACACCCGGGCAATGCCAGGAATCCAGGCTAGTAACCTAGAGATCCAAGCTTGTATAGCTTGGATATTGAATATTTAATATTGAAGATTAACTTGTGGAATATCATTCCAAACTGTTGCCAATCACATTTTCAAATCATCAGTAGAATTTCTGTCCTGTCAATCTTTCAGAAATTCTGATAATAACAAGTTACAAACATAGTAATCTATGAAGAGTAAAATGCTAAAGAAATTGAATTAAATCTCTTGCTGTGTGAGCCTTTTCATCGTCTTATTGCCATGTAAATGTTTTGTTTCCAGTGGAAGCCTGATTAGTGCTCTCACACCTTGGTCCTTCTGGACACTTCACAATTTTTTTGTGCAGTGCCACCCGATGAAGGCACCACCATTTTTTAGGGAGAAAGAGGGGGGGGGGGTAGTTAACATTTTTCGGTTTCTGTTTTCTTGGTTCCCTATAGTTGTATTCTTGCTGTTTTATTGCCATATTCATGTAACATTTCTAATGTTTATCTAGAATATTAAAGCAAAAATGTGTGTTAGTGTGTGCACTTTTTTTGTATGTCCGGCAAAGGCTTTTTTCAGGGAGAGGGGGAGGGCGCTCGGAGAGATTACTAATTCTTAGAACTTTTTATATACTCCCTAGATTATAATATCTCTGATTTACGAAAGGAGGTCATCTCTATCTTTTATTTGAGCGACTTTTACACGTTATTTCTTGCTCTCGCGTATTTGTTCGTGTCTCTCGTATATAAAAGCGAAATTAAAAATCGAAAACTGTGTTCTCGGCCTTTTGTCCTGGCACGTCCATTAGCAATCAGCTTTGATCAATCTGGGAGAATCCCCTTATATCAGACAATTGCTATTCATTTGGACACTTCCCTTTTTATGGAGAGTTGGTTTTCCCCAACATCTTAGAGAAACAAACAAATAGGGCAGCTGGCTTGAAGCCAGAATTAACTGCATGATTTCATTTCTCTATGGCATGATGTTGGACCTAGACGTTAGTGTTTGCAATTTACATGGTTTGGTTTAATATTATTATTGTAAATCTTTCCTTCATTGTCTTAAGTTCTTGCAATTTACACCCCACAGTGTAGGTTGCTTGAATAAATATAATTCGTTGTTTATAGAAGAGTTTTGTTTTCCTTTCTTTGAACGATCCTTTCATTAGAGATTATCATAGATTATTTCACAGCTAATCCAAAGATTAGCTTTTATATGGGCATTGTAATAGAATAGGATTTAAACGTTGTTGGTTTTATGCAACAAGGTTTGTCTATTCAAATTGCTAATTCATTATTAATGGGAGGGAGGCGAGTTGAACTAAGGAGGTCGCAAGCATAACACCTTAAGATGAGGCGTGACAATTGTTCATTTGTTATTTGTGGACAAAACGACAAACTTTCATACTCTATTTACTTCGCACAAGAAAAAAGAGTTAAGAAAATAACAGAACGTACTTTTTTTTTTTCAAATAAAGAAGATGGAAAGATGTACGTAGGCATATAGGAACATTCATGCGTATAGAATTTTCTGGTGCTTCTCCATTATGTAGAGGTCCTGGATATGACCTTAAACTATATCCGATGGTGAGGCCTCAGCTTGTGGGCTTTGGGGAGTGTGGAGCCACCCTTTAATTGCTATTGCTCCCAGGTCCACTCTGACCCGGAGTGGTAGTACCTGTTAGGGTCCCAACTATGGGTTAAATAGAAACAACTTGAAAAAAAATATATATTCTATTAAAAAATTGTTCTTTAAAATCACTGGATTCAGCATTAAATAACCTGAAAAGGGTTCATATGCCGTAAAACAACCAACCAACCAAATCCATTATGTAGAATATTGCTGTTAAAAAGAAAATAGCACAAAAAAACTTTATGGTGTACTTACCCGTTAGGGCAAAAAAAAAATACAGTACACTAAAATTCATGGAAATTAATGCGGTATTTTTGTTTTTAAAAAGTAGATTCAGCTTTTATCAGTAAATGGAAAATCGTTATTACTAATGCTGTTTAAGTGAGATTTAAACAATTTAAGAAGAGATTATTTAATCAGGAGTTGACCTTAATAATACCGAAAATGGTGGCAAGAAACCGTTTACTAATAACATTGGTTTTTATTTTTAAAAACAAATACTGAATGAATGTGACTATGTCCATGCACAGTAAATTTCCTCAACATTGGAATATATCAAATAACACGATGACAATCATCTTTTAGTTGTTTTTCATCAAATTATCAAAATGTAAAATGGAAGCTGTTACTTTGTAAGGTTACATCTTAATTAATTGATAATTAATTGATTGATACTTAGAAGCAGTGGGTGTAGTTTTTAGCTAATCTATTCGATAAAAGGCAGTTGCATTATTTTAATTGGAATTCATTCAGATGAGTATTATTTATTAATTTTATTTTTTATTGTGTACAATTATCCTCATCTTTTTTAAAATATTTTTTTTATTAGTTGTTTTCACGACGTTTCGGCCAACTATTCCTCTGGCCTTCGTCAGGTGTAACCGCGATGGATAGGAACTTCGAATCTCCTGACTGCATTCACTGCAATTACTGCCTTCAGTAGTTGTCGTCTCACCATGTTTTGGCCAAATAAGCCGAATAGTATATATTATTTTAATTGGAATTCATTGAGATGAGTATTATTTATTAATTTTATTTTTTTATTGTGAACAATTATCCTATATTATATCATGGAAGATCAGATAATAAACGAATTTATAAGACCAAAAAATTCAACCTTGATCGCCCTTCATCGCCCATGGCGCAGTTGATAGAAACGTTGAAACACTACGGTTCCAGGTGAAAATTGTCTGAAGATAGTGGTTTCAATACTACCCAAAGCCGGCCAGAGGCTTACTTGGCCAAAACGTGGTGAGATGACAACAACTACTGAAGGCAGTAATTGCAGTGAATGCAGTCAGGAGATTCAGAGTTCCAATCTGTCACGGTTACCAACTGACGAAGGCCAGAGGAATAGTTGGCCGAAACGTGAAACCAACTAATAAAAATTTTTTAAAAAAAGATGAGGATAATTTTCCACAATAAAAAATAAAATTAAAAGGCAGCTGTTTTCTCTTATCTGTTTGTTCAAGCTGAGTATGGAGCATCCTACCCAATGCCAAATATTCAACCGATAACTTAGATATTCCAACCGAGAGTTCTTTTTAAGATTCTGACTGTCCCTTTAGTGCAATTGTTCAAATCTCTCTTGCATTTGATTCACCAGGTAGTTTTTGAAATTATTTTTAGGAGTCCAGTTGCTCCTATTGAACACTCCCCTTTTTATGGGGAAACAAACAAATAGGGCAGCTGGCTTGAAGCCAGAATTAACTGCGTGATTTCATTTCTCTATGGCGTCATGTTTAAACACCTGCCTTTTTTTAATTGTTTAATTTTAACCATTCTCAATTCCTTTACTCTCTTAGCATAGCGGTAACATGTCATCTTTTCTTTTCTGACTTTGCCTCAAGGCTTTGGGTTCGAACCTATCTACCTACAAAAATTTTTTTTCCTTCTCCCTACACACACCAACAAACACCTGGGCACTCATGCTAGTCTATTATATAAAAGTGAAAATGTGTGTTTGTGTGTGTGCGTGCACATGCATTCTTTTTTTGTATATCCGCCAAAGGCTTTTTTTTCGGGGGGGGGGGGCATTGCAGAGTTACCACGTCTTACAACTTTTTATATACTCCATAGATTATGTCTCTGATTTATGAAACAAATTCGTCCCTATCTTTTATTTGAGTGACTTTTATATTACAAAATTTGCGCTGTGATTTCATTTCTCTACGGCATGATGTTTGATCTAGAAAACAGAGGTTGACATTCGTTTAAACACCTGCTTTTTTAACCGTTTAATTTCAACCATTTTCACTTCTCTGCCTTCTTAGCGTACCCGTAAAATGTCACGTTTTCTTTTACACCTTCGCATCAAGGCTTCGTGTTCGAGCCTGCCTACCAAAACTTTTTTTTTTCTTTTACACCGACAAACACCCGGGCACCCCTGCTAAGTCTATAATATAAATCTCACCTGTTTAAATGTTTGTTTATACATCTGCCTAAAACTTTTGACAGAGGCAACAGATTTTCACGATATTGGTCTCGTTTTGAAGCTCGACTCTTTGGATGACAAATATCAAAAAGTTGACTAAAAACATTAAATTCCTTATTTTTTCATTGATTGACTAGCCTTAATTTAAACCTTCGCCGCTCCTGGTTTGGCGATGGATGCAACGGCAAAGATGTCACTTTTTTTTTTTTCTATTCTTTTTTTCCGCCGTCGCGGTATGGGTTCAAGCCTGTCTGCCTACTACCACGCTGGACACCCAGGCTAGTCTATTATATAAAGAAGTCAATGGCTCATTATTTACAATACATTTTTTTGTTGTGTGTTGCCACATAGACAAAGTGGCCTGTGCATTCTATGCACCTACAACCTAAAATTTACAATGTATGCATGGTTTCGGTATCCATTGAATGAATGAATACATTTGTGGGGTCCGAGACTAGACGATCACATTTGTGATGTCGTGGTTGGGAATCACATTTAACTTGTAATATGTTGTCTCACCCCCCCCCCCTCCAATATTTTTGAAAGTCATCCCCTTTTCAATTGGCTAGCCTTAATTTAAACCTTCACCACTCCCGGTTTGACAATGGATGCAATGGCAAAGACTTTTTTTTTTTTTTTTTTTTTTTTTTTTTTTTTTTTTTTTTTTACACTCTTTTTCTCGTTCGTGGTACGGGTTTGAGCCTGCCTGCCTACTACCACACCTCAAACACCCGGGCTAATTTCATTATATATACAGCTTATATAGTCTGGTGCGTATACAAGCGATCAAGCTCCTTTAAGGACCCTTAGGTTGTGTATCTCCCTTAATAGTTCTTAACCGTGCGTGTGTATATGCGGATATATATGCGTTAAGAGTTCACCATACCCTTTATCTTGTGTCTTTTGGAATGTCACTGGTCGATGGTCTGTAAAGAGCATTCAAGACGAAAACACAACACTGATTTTCTAGCAAGGATCTTTATTTTGTCTACGAATGAACCCTTTGCATTGCTGATTGCTTTCTTGCGTTTCTGTCGATGCATCTTCTTCTAACCCTCCTGGTCTCAAAACTAACTCAAGTCCAACTGTCTACCAAACTTCAACTCCAATTGACTGTCTACTCTCTCTCTCAAATCCCCATGGTAGGGTATATGTGTGGGGGTGGGAACCCCTGGACCTTTCTGCACCTACCCAACACAAGTAAGTAGGGTTCAAATCAGTACCGCATTACTGACATGCAACAATAATCCACTGCGACTGTTGGCAACAGTCTGTGGGAGCAGTACATAACAGTATATAATCTATTAAATGATGATAATCATTTTTTTTTTTTTGGAGACCCTTGTTAAGACAACTTTTTCAAAGAAGACTGTGTTTCTCCATTTTGTTGGTAACATTAACCTTGAGCGGTTGGCTCTTCCAAGAGGGAGAAAACTTACACATTCAATGTCACCAATGGTTATTTTAAAGTCTGAATCCATGGATGTTACATGGTTGGTGCAAATTTTAAATAGAGAAAGATTGGTCACACTTTTGAAAACATTTTGTAAGTTTCATTTGAAAATTTTCAAATATTTTTTATCAGTTGTTGCGTCGGATGAATATTTTTTTCAAAATATTTTAATACAGTAAAAACTCCTTTAATTTGAACTTCCTCTAAAGTTGGACTTCCTCTGAACTGTCACATCATTGAAATTGTATTAGCATATTTGATGTGGAGTTCCAGTAAAACTGTTTACATGGTTTAGTCAGATATTGCACAAAAATGTTAATATTGGTACTGTATAATTAATGTAGATTAGCTATTGATAATTAATTTACACTAATTTTTTTTTTTTTTTTCAGATGGCTATATTTAAAATAGTGTAAAACAACGCATTACAATGGCTTGCAACTCTAAAAGAAAACAAGTGACACTGATTTTACTCGAAAAACGTCAAATTATAGAAAAATTAGATGCTGAAGTTGAAAATAGCGTTATATGGAGAGATTATGAGATTGGGAGAAGTACACTGTTTTACATTAAAAAGAAAAAGGAGTAAATATTGAAGGCTGCTCCTTTCTCTCCAAATAAAAGACATGTCAAAAGAAGGACTCTTCGCAGACCAAAGCAAGTTGAATTCGATCGAATATTGCATGAATGGTTTGTAGCAAAACGGAATGAAGGTGTAGCAATATCTGGGCCCATGTTAATTGCTAAAGCAAAATCTCTTAAGGAAGAGTTGAATATAGCAGAAGATATGAAATTCAGTGAAGGCTGGCTTAGGAGCTTTAAGAGTAGACATGGTATAAGACAATTAACAACGTCAGGCGAACAACGGTCTGCTGATACACAGGAGTAGCAGAATGTTCTTCCTCCACTAGGAGCTGTTCATAATTATTGATGCGTTTTCTAAGTTTGTGTTAATCACAATTCCTCTTTGTATAATCGTTATCAAAATTTTAACCCCAGGGAAGTGTTCTTCGACAATTAATTAATCATCAATCTCTGTCTCCTTGCACCCCCCCTCTCACGTGTTGTCCTTCTGTTTACTTCCGATTTCATCACATTGGATAAGTAATATTATGAACATAGTACATTTCAAAAACTCATTCTTCAAACAAATAAGTGATTAACCTCAGTGACTGGTGTTGAATTCAGCCTGCCATATTTCCTGCTTGTTTATAACGTCATTCTACTATCAACTCTTTGCCAGCTATTCATTTTGATTATTGTAAAGTTATCCTTGTTTTGTAGCTTACCCAAGGTAGATGACCCATCTGCCACTCCTGACCAACCACTGAGGCGAATGCTGGCACAACACCTGATTATTATAACATGAGTATTTCCCCCTTTCCCAACATCTTTAGAAAATTGAGATTAACAAAACTCCCTCTCCATTATCAGGTCCCATAATTCTTGTGATTAATTAGAAAGTTCTCCTTTACATAAATTTAGTGCATATTAGTATTATTTCAACAAACATTTTTTTTTTAAAACAACTTCCTTATAAATGCATTGCGTCAGTGTTCACAATTATGGTACATCAACCATGGAGGGGGGGGGCATTCATTCAATCATTTTCCACAATCAAAGTCACATCACCGCTTCCTGTCCTTAGGAGGGTCGGGTCTTTATCTTTCTATGGTTTAAGCCGACATTTTTTTTTTTTTTTTTTTCAATTTTCACCCCAAACAAGGCACAGTGCCACTTTGAAGCAGGGGGCTACTATTAGGGAATTAATTAGCGGGGTCATTATGAAGGGAGAAGAGTAGAAACATGTTTGTTAACATTACACTTGAACTTCTGCATATCATTGCAGTTGGGAAAGCAGAATCCCGGAAGGAAGTTCCAAAGACCCGCAGTTCTGGGGAAGAAACTATTGAAGTAAAAGGCTTTCTTGCACCTAGGGATCTCCACTGTAAAGGGATGAGACTTAGTAACTTGTCGGGTTTGTCGGGGGTAGTTACGTCGGGGAGGTACAAGTGTTTGCAGTTCGTCAGAGCATTCACCATTAAAGTATTTGTAGAACAGGCAGAGGAATGCAACATCTCGTCGATGGGACAGAGGTTGAAGCCTAGATGACAGTTCAGGACCTATCAGGTTTGCGACTCTTTTTTGAACCCTGTCCAGGAGCGAGAGACAAGCAGCAGATGCACCAGCCCAGATGTGACAACAGTACTCCATACATGGGCGAATGGTTGCCTTATAGAGGTATAGGATACTGGCAGGCGTAAGTAGTTTTCTAGCACGGTAGAGGGAGCCAACCTTCCTTGCAGCAGCCTTGGCAATGCTCTCAATGTATCTATTCCAGTTCATATTCCCTGTAAACGTTAGGCCGAGGAGTTTAAAAGAAGTACTTTCAGGCAATGTGTTCTTGGCCATTGCTATTGGTGGTAGAGAAGGTTTCTTGTAGTTATTGAAGGAAACAAGCTTAGTCTTAGCAGCATTGAATGAGACCAACCATTTTTGTCCCCATTCCACTACGGATTGGAGGTCATCCTCTAGTGTTTCTGCCATTTTCTTGGATATGTGTTCATTTGTTTTCCCCTCATATCTGTTATAAAGAGTGATGTCATCGGCAAATATACCCATCTCCGAAACAATATTATCAGGGAGGTCGTTTATGAATATCAGGAACAATAGAGGTCCAAGGATAGACCCCTGAGGCACTCCCGCATTTATGTCATATTGTTTGGATGTACGTCCGTCGAGGACAACTTTGATTTTTCTATTACTTAAGAAGGATTTAATTACGTTATGAATTCTTCCAGTGATTCCATATGATCTAATTTTCCTTAGAAGACCATCGTGCCATACCCTGTCAAAAGCCTTAGATATATCAAGGGCCACCGCTCTACCCTCCCCTGTTTTATCCAATGAACGGTATATACGTTCAGAAACTACAGTTAAGATATCTGCTGTTGAACGGGCTTGCCTGAATCCATATTGTTTGTCAGTCAGAAGTTTAGCAGCTGTTAGGTGCTGGACTAGGGCTTTATTAACTAAGGACTCAAATATTTTGGCGAAAAGCGGGAGGAGGCTAATGAGGCGATAATTTAGTGGGTCAGTTCTTTCACCAGAATTCTTGAAGACTGGTACCACAGAGGCGGTTTTCCAGCAGTCGGGAAAACAAGATTCGTTAAGGCATTTATTGTAAAGTTTGGACAGAACTGGAGCAACCTCGGCAGAGCATTTTTTTAATAGCACAGCCGGGATGAGATCTGGTCCACATGCTTTAGAGGTGTCTAGGTTTTTTATAATAGCATGTACCTGAGAAGATTTATTTCTATCTCATCGTCTTCCCGAGAACTCTGCTGATCCATCTTTTCAGGGAATCAAAGAGACCTTTTCTGATCTGCTCTCACTGACCTTGAATTAGACTATCTGCTAACTCGTATGAATCTTCCCCCAAAATCACATTTCACAAGTTGTTCTGTAACCTAGCAATCCACATCAGGCTATGTCAATGATTGCTTTGTCTGTTCAACCCGTTTCTCTAATGTTGTCATGACACTTTTGATAAACAACCTGTCTGTGTAACTTATCTAAAAAATAATGAGCTCCAATTCCTCATTCTATTGCACTAACCACAACCTTCAGTCTGTCTACATTAGGCCCATTATATGACATAAGTGTAAATTTATATTAGAGATTTAAAACACAATAAAATGAAACTAATTGAACTCTGGGTACTTATTAGGAATAGGAATAAAAAAAAAAAAAAATTAAAAAAAATTCAATATTAAGTAATCAATTCAGAGTTTCACCGAAAACTTGATAATGTTGGCGAATGTTAAACATCACTGAACACCAACAATGTATAATTTGCAGTTTTTTTTTTGTCCTTTTGATGAAAAAAATCTGTATTTAAGTCTTTTCTTTTATATTGTCCTTCATCTTTCTTTTTATGACGGGGGGGGGGGGAGGGGGGGAGGGGGGTATTTTGGATATAAAAATAATTTTTATAATCTATTTAATGCAACGTGTATTGCGAATGGTTGGTTTTATTTATTTTTGTTTTGCCAGAAATTTTTCTTTTTTCTAATGCAACCGTGTTTTAAAACATTTTTTTTTTTTCATCTTTGTTTTGGACCATACTTTAGTTCTTATTTTTCATGGGTACAAAGAGGCTAAATTTTTCCTTGTTTGTTCATTATTTACATGTTATTTAACACAAATTGCAGTTATTTCTTCTTTGTAAAGATGAAGGGAGTGATTGAAACAGGTTAGTGTGAAAACCACAATGCACAACTAATGGAGGTTAGATATTTAAGGCGAATGAGTTTTGCTCATTTACAGTATCTGTTTCATGGGCAAAGGAATGTGTTTGGCGTTCACTTGGACATCCTTTCTTGCAGTGTCCGCAGCTTGAGAGGCAAAGACTTTGCCAGATGATGGGAAGTAAAGGCATAGCCCATAGAGGATAGATATTTAAGGTAAGGCATTAACAAGCGACACTTGTTTGCAGTTCCTGCTTCATGGGCAAACGAGCGTGTTCGGAAGGTGTGGATGAGGATCAAAGGCATAATAACCTGGAGGTGGGGCAGAAACATGAACAGAGCAAAATTAGTCAGAAATTTGAATGATCTAAATTATTGATCCTCATCTTAAGATTCTAAAACATCTCGATTGAACAAGTTTCTGGCTTTTCTTCTTCTGGTTAATATCATTAATTTACCCCTCCCCCACCACCACGATTTTTTTTTCATCACATTTCGTAACCATGAAATTATTTTTATACAAAAGAACCATTCTTTTAATAAAAGAAAAATGCAAAACAAATTAAAAGATAAAAATAAAATTTGCATTAAATCATGAAATTTTATTCATTTCATTTATTCATGTCTTAATTTTGTGTTTCTCATAAAAAAAAAATCCAAAATAGTAGAATCTAATTTGGTTTAAAAAAATAATTTTTTTTCTTCAGTTTTTCCAGTGAGACTACCCCCCCCTCTTTTTCATAAAAATTTAAAAAAAAAGATAAAATCAAATAAAAAGAGACAATGACACTTATTTACACTTGTTTGTGTCTTGAAGAAATGGTGGATTTTTTAGATTTTGGAATTGTTCATTTCTTCTTTATTGTTGTTACTTGACGGCACTTTCTTTTTCTCCGGCATTATCTTACTGAGAATCATATAAGAATAGCCTTCATCAAACAACGGATCCTCTGGAGACGTCTCGTCTACAGAATACCTTCAAGATTGAAAAGAAATATTTTATAAATAAGTGGTAAAAAAATTAAAAAATACATTTTATTTAATTAAAAAAAAAACAAAAAAACAAATGACAAAAAAAAAAATTAGATTAAAAAGTAATTTTCTAGCTTAAAAAAGAAAAATAAAATAAAGTGACTATTACATAATAAACAAATTATAAAATATTTCTTTTTTTAATTTGAAATAAAAATAAAATGCTAAAGGAATCACAGACACACAGTTGTTGATCAAAATCTTCATCTTTGTTTTCCAGTCAATGATCCACAACAACAAGTAAGGGAGATCATTCTAAGAACTTAGCATAAAGAACAGAAATCGTTATCTCAAAGGGAGATAACTGAACAATTGTTGCATGAATTTAAAATAAAAAATTTTAAAAACAAAAAAGCACTATTAGAAGCATATGGAAGTTTCAGACAATTTTCTTATCACATTTTTTACTGATGGAGATTTATCCGTCTAAAGCTGAAAATACAGTTTTATTGTCAACATATGCACATTCACTGTAAAGACTGATCAATTTGGCATCTTAATTCAATGCTTGATTTTGGCATTGTTCATAGTGTCCATCATGAGATCTATCACTGCTGTAGGAAGGGGGGGGGGGAAATCCTCCCTTCAAATAAAACCACAACACATGTTCATTTCTGCAAAGCTACAATTATATTTGGGTTCTCTACTAGACAACAACAACTTCTAGCTGTACTCAAAAATGGTTAAATTCCTTTCTGTACCCAGAGAAACAAATAACCCCCCTTGGCTAGGAACAAAGTGTAACATCTGTTCTATCACTAGACTACATATTTTCTGCCCTCAGTCAATGAAAGAACTCATTCTTGACAGAGGCCGATTTCATTTCAGAGTACTCCTTTTTTTTTTGAGAACTGGATTTTCTCCCATATTAAAAGCAAACTTTGTGTCTAACTTTACTCATGTCTGCTCTCCTTCAAACGTATTTACTGCTATTTAATGTAGGACACCTACCAAGATTACTTGAAAATCATTAACTACTTATCTATGGACATAAAAAATTACTACCTTTGTGGTTTCATATCTGGAAACAATTTTTTCAAAGACTTAGTAGTTAGATTTCTTAGCATGAACTGTCTCGTTTAGAAGCAATAATCCATCAAAGCAGAGAAACTACACCTAACAGTGAGCTAGCCATTATCATGCACTGCAACCTCACTATACAATTATAAAAAGGTGACCCCCCCCACCACCACCACTATTAGACCAATTTCATCAACTATTATCGCTTCCATTCAGTCTCAAAAGATAATGGATACTTCCTGTAAAAATAGCTGCGCAGATAATCTTGAGGCAAGGGTTGCATAATCTTCAACCAAACGTCTGCTAAAATCGCACTGCTTGAGTCTAGTGACAAGAAATCCAGGATGACTGGCAACAATGCCAGGATAAGTCGCAAGCACCTGGAATTCTCAAATGGTCACTCATTTTAGTATTGTTAAGGCTTAATGTTGCTGAACTTCAGTGATCCAACGTGAACTGGCGTGTTAACATGATTATACTGTATAAATTATGGATATTTAATATCTGAAGTTGAACCTATATATTTTTTCTTCTTTCAATGAACTATTCTATCTTTTTATACTCAATTCAGTTGAACAATACTATTTTAAGACAAATGTACTACCTTTCAAACTTCTATTCACTTAACGTCACCTCCCCTATTCAGTTTACTGATTATCTTGTAAGTTCAATCTCAATTAGAAAAAAAACAGCCAGAATGTTTTATCCACAACACCAAAGTTAGTAGAGTCTCTGTCATTGTTGAAAGGGCTGGTTCCCTGTTGACCAAGCTGTATGGTCCTGTGCAGTTCTAGGAGGTCCATCTTCCCAGGTTTTGCCAGGGTTTATCTTACTGCTAATCACCAATAATTTTGCCAGGGTTTAGTTTACTGCTAACCACCTTGGGAATGCTGATAAGGTTGCTCAATCATTTTTTGCAAGCCATAATGGTCCTCCACTTGGGTACTGGGTCTTCAATCTCACTTTCAGACTCTTGTGTCACATCATCCTATCATGGGAGGGAGATAAATATCCACTTTCCCAATTTTCATGGTTAAGTGGATCAATTATCTCCAAATTACACTATTATAGTCTAATCGCTTGCTTCCAAAATTTTCTTGGTCAGTCAACTCTTTATCTGTGCCTAAACCTAAACGTAGATTCCATGAACAAAGCTTCTTTCTTAGAACTGCACGCCTGTGGAATTGTCTTCCGTTTTCCTGCTTTCCGGCTGACTACAATATGGTTGTGTTCAAGTCTAAAGTAAATAAGTTCTTGATGAGCCGTTCCATATAAGTTATTAAATTTACCAAATTTTCATTACTAATGATTACTATATTGACCAATTTCTACTGTACACTCTTTAACCCTTATCCTTGAGTGGCCTCTGGGCCTTGATAATGTGGTGATGCCTTTGTAAAAAAAAAAAAAAAAAAAAAAAAAAAAAAACAACCTTCCTGCGATTCAAGACATCCAGCTTATAGATTCGTCCTTGCGATAGAATCTATGCTGCGTAAATGTAGTAGTACTTTCAGCAAATCTTCTGACCTGACGAGTTGCATTTGGTCAGATTTTACATTGCAGATCCAGCTAATCCTGGATATGTTATTACTCTGCACTTGGACGAGCACGGGCTGAGTGAGGGCCCAACACTCACCACCATACAAGATGATGCACCTGATACAGCTGCTATATACTCAATTATATGGTGAAGTATCTGTTCAGTTGTCATGCTACAATCCTCTCAGGTATTGCCTTCTCCTTTTGGGAAAGGGGCAGTGTCATGTCTGCTCGTCATATATATATTCTCTGAAAAATAAGCAAAGGAAGCATACTGCTGCCAGTATACAAAGTTATCTTGTTGGATTTTCAATGTCAGACCAAAACAACATTTAAGCTGACAAATCAATTCAAGCTTTGCTATTGACTAGCCAATTGTCATTGTTATGGTGTATTATTGGAAACAATCTCGCAACAAATTATTTTTAAAATTATTTAGTCCAACTCGCACAACTGTTAATATTTAAATAATCACATTTAAAAAAGGGAATAATCAGCAAGAGAATTTTTCATATACAGAGTAGAGGGATAAAATTGTCGGCCTAAAAAAGATGACATGGTATCATATCCATTTGATGAAAACCGGTTTTCTTTTTTTGTTGCAGGCCCTCTACTAGTTGGTCAGTTGTGCACAAATCCCAAGAGCCTTCTATCACGTCTGAAAGCAACACAATGTTCAACAAGTGAGATTGGAGATGCGCCGCTGTACAACTCATGCTCTACTATTTAAGTTATGACAACAGGACCATTGCCAGCACTACCAAAATGCATCACTGGATTGCTACGAGTAATAGGGATGTGCCCAAGGTGATGAAAATAAAGTTTCCAGCCATGTTTACAGTCTTTGGTGCGGCTCCAAGTGAAGGCCACATAATGCCACCTTACATCTTCGACGTTGGCTTGAAAGTCAACACCAGAGTGTACTTGATGTGCTGAAGAGCGTGATGATCCCTTGGTGTAATCAGGTGGCCTCTGGGACCTGAACTACTTCGTTCGGTCATATATAGAGAACATCACCAACATGACCTTCTACAATACCAAAGCCAGCCTGATCACCGCTATCTGCCAAGCTCCCGCAGGCGCTTATGGAAAAGGTATGCTCCCAGTTCTGGACTCGTATCAAGGCAGTGATTGAGGCTGAAGACGGCTACATTGAATAGATGTCAGCTCTGCTACATAATCAAGTTACCTGAATTGATTTTTTTTTAATAAAAGTTTTAAAATAGAGCTGCAATGTTTTTTTACTTTAGGGCAACACTTATCGTTCCACCTTGTATTGTACTAGAATTGCTCGTGGCAAAAGTGTAACATTTCTATGAAAATTTCTATATCTTTTCTATCAGACCCCACTCCCATTTTGCCCTCTCTATTTCTTCCCCAGCCAGTGCATTTCTCTCTCTGAATATAAACTTGTTTTTATAGAGTACTAGCATGGGTGCCCGGCGTTGCCCGGGTGTTTGGAGGTGTATGCTGAGCAAAAAAAAGGGGTAATTTTTTAAACTTTGACCCCTATTATGACCCCTGAAAATTTATTTTTTTGGCCTCAAATCAAGTTATTAAGTTAGATCCATGTCCACGGAACCTATATCTAAAATTTCAAGGGTGTAGACCCAAAATTGTCGGAGAAGTTTGGTAGAGTTCTCAAAGCTCAAATCGTTGAACTTTGACCCCTTAATCGCCAAATTTCTGGCTAAAAACCGATCACATAGATTTTTCCAAATCTCAGTACCCTGTATAATTTCGAGTCTGTAGACTAAAAATTGACAGAGTTATTTCGTAGGGAAATGTACACAGACACACACACACACACACACTTTCACTTTTATAGATATGTAGATTTAAAATTTGAGTCTGACAGAATGACAAAGTGATATTGCAAACCGATATATTAAACAAACGAACTTCAAAGAGACAAATGAACACATAAGTAAAAAAAAAAAAAATGTATTAGAAAACATTTCTTGATTATTCCACGTTTTTTTTACAGACCTGACGACTGAGGTTCGCTCTTAATAAAAATTGTTTTTTATAGTCTTAATTTTGACTTCCTTTTTCATAAAAAACTAAAAGAAATCAAGAAGGAAAAGAAATTTAATTTTATTCTTTTTTCATTAATTTCTTTCTGTGCAAAGCAATTCTTTCAAACTTAATCTGTTTCCAAAATGTTTTTATTTCATTCCCCTCCCCCTTCATTCATTTTCCTCCGCATCCTGGCAAGTATTAAAATAAACCATTTATAATATTTATTTATGGATTTATTTACTTATCATTTCTTTTGTATCGGTAAATGAATTCTATGCACCCACCATGTTTAAGTTTGGGAGTAAAAAATGTACGATGAACAGAAGGATAGGGAAAATAATGTATATAAATACGCAATCATAGGTCATTATAAACATCATATACATTTACAAAACTTCCAAATTGGATTGAAATAAAGAACACGATGATTTATACTGAAACTCATCTAATATTAATAATAAAAAAATAATAAAAAAAACACAAGTTGTTTGTTTAAGTATTATAAGCAATTGAATATTTCGTTGTATTATAGATTTTAAAGATTAGAATGCGTTCTTTAATTACTTACAAATTACATTTTAAAAAGTGAAGGAACACGATTTGATTTGTAGTAAAATTGAAGTTTATTTAATAAAATTAAATGAAAATTATGCATGTAAGAATATGAATATTTGAAGCAGAACACAAGCAAAACATTTGATATGAGTTAAGACAATAAACAAATATTAAAATTAAACAATTTTTTTAATCAAAATGATTTTTTTTTAATCAAAATGAACCACAATATTTTTAAATACAAATGAACCACAATATTTTTTCAAAATCAAAAACAATATTTTTAATGGGTTTGTATTACTGTACACATAGATTCGAAAAAGTTGCCAAAAACAAATATATAACAAATAAATGTTATCAAAGGCAAGATAAGTTACTTTTCTACCAAACTGGATATATTTTTCGTATTTTTATTCAATGTAACATGTTTATTCAGCTCGAAAACCATACAGTGTTTACCGATGTATTGGAAAATTCAAGATGGCGTCTTAGTCCCTCTTGAACACGGTAAGTTTGGGAAAAGGTGTTATAAATAAAAAACTGAATAAAATACTGTTAAAAACTCGCTCAATATGTTACCGTGACATAGGTTGACATATATTCGGCGGGTTTTTAATAGTATTTTTTCTAGTTTTTTATTTATAACACCTTTTCCCAAACTTACCGTGTTAAAGAGGGAGTGAGGCGCCATCTTGAATTTTCCAATACATCGGTAAACACCGTATGGTTTTCGAGCTGAATAAACATGTTACATTGAATAAAAACACGAAAAATATATCCAGTTTGGTAGAAAAGTAACTTATCTTGCCTTTGATAACATGTATTTGTTATATATTTGGTTTTTGACAACTTTTTCGAATTTATGTGTACAGTAATACAAACCCGTTTTTCGAGCTGAATAAATATGCTACATTGAATAAAAACACGAAAAATATATCCAGTTTGGTGGAAAAGTAACTTATCTTGCCTTTGATAACATTTATTTGGGTAATCTCCAAAAATACCGTTAGGGCTTACAACATGGCCGCCAGAAGAGTCAACAAAAAACTGCGAATAAAATATATAAAACTCGTAATTTCTGTTTTTAAAGTGGGTTGTCAATTTTCTTTATGAAATATACTTCCAAAATAAACTATTACAGTCGTTTAAAACATAATAGAAGTATTATTTTTTAAAAACAATGTTTACAAAATGTCTACGAACGTGCGTAGACATTTTGTAAACATTGTTTGGTTGCCATAACAACGTGACGGTAGTGAACGTGTGTGTGTGCGTGTGTGCGCGTGTGCTTGCTAGTACTACTATTAAGTTTGTCGGAGCGTTTGATTTCGTGTAGTTTAGTTTCGTATTTTTTTAATTTGTGAATAACAAGTTATTAAAAAATTAAACCCTTCCAAGATGGACAATAAATAAAGCCATAATATTTTATGGTAAAGGTAAGAGCGTAGAAACCATTGTTTTTTAGGAGATGTGATTATTGGATTAACCAATCAGAAATCGTCTGTGGCACACACATCTGTTTTTATAGATATATAGATTGAAGGAACTTAGTACATAATTTTTCTAGAAAACTGACTACCCCTCCCCGATCTGACAAAACCGAATCCACAAGATTTTCTACTTTGCGCGTACATAACTTTCGCCCATTTTTAACAGGCTTAAAAGTCAATTTAAAGAAATATATAATTAAAAACTCACTTCAATTTTTTCATAAAAAAGTCTTCGCCCACTGGATTATTTTTAAATATGGTCAGTATCACTTTCTTCATGTCAGTTCTGAAAATACAGGCAGAGAAGAACATTTATAAACATAAAACAAATGTTAAATAGGTATCTTTATCATTACATCTTGTAAACCTTAAACAAAAATACTCCAAACCCACTAGTGCTGCTGCTACTAAATGCCACCCCTTCAGTGCCCAAATCCCTAAATGCCAGATTTTCTACTCTTGATAGCTTCTTCACTCAAGAGGCAAACTATTGGAATTCCTTCTTGCCCCATTATACAGCAATTTAGATGCAATGTGAACATGCTGTTCATCAAACAGCCACCACCCTCCCTATAAATCTGGCGCCTAGAACAATAACCTCATGTTTCAATCGCAATATACGTTTGCAGATGAATAAAAGGAAGAAAAAAAAAAAAAAGGCTTACATTAGTTTAAGGATATTTGGTCATTCTGGATTTAGAAAAAAAAAAATCCAGCTGAACAATTGCAGACAGAGAAAAAGATAGGCAACAAAGACGTTTATTATTTGACGTGTCAATACTGATTCAGAATCTGACTCAAAGACACAGCAGCAACTTTTTAGCAGTTTATGGTAAGCTGCCAGAAAAACAGCTGGAAGTTTATGCAATTAGCTAATCAAGAATACAATGTCAGCAACTATTTCCTATTTCATTAATGGGGGGTGGGGGGGTCACTTATCCGACACTATTCATGGATAAAAAAATCGTTTTTAATCATAGTTGTTTCATGAAATAAGAAAAACTTTTCTTGCAAAAATGTTTCGTAAATACTTTACATAAAATAGAAATAAAAAAAAACTATTTTCGCTCCTAGTTATTTTCACGTTTTCCTCTTAAAAAAATTTTTTTGGATACATTTGTTGAAAATTTTAACATTTTTCTTAAAAAATAAAAATATTTACTCCATATAGTTAAACTTGCAGTAAATATTTTTTTTTTAGTTTCGTTTTCAGTGTTTTTAACTTATTGTCTGGTAGTGTTTGCGTTGACCTTTTTGGTTGCTTATCGTAAATTACCGGAAGATACCGACCCAGTCTTCCTTTAAGGTCGGGATTAGTTTCATACCAAAAACAGATCAGAGTCAAACTTATTTTGAGCTTTTTTTCTGTCGGTATGAAGTATGCCCCTGTGCAGTTCTAGGAGATTTACCCACTCAGACTTTACTGTTTCGCCCTTTGAAAAATAGGTTAGTTCATTGCTAATCAGCTGGGATGTTCCTAACAGGGGAGGGAATGCCAATGGGACTGCCTAGACAATTTTTGTTTGACCAGAGTGCACTTTCTCCATAGCACGGATTTCAAATACTACTTCCCCGACCCTTGTCACATCTCCCTGCCATGGGAGAGATAAATATAACGTTTCATTGAGTCGTTAATCCAATATGTAACACAGCTTGGATGGAACTAAAGTAAAATTAAAATTACAAACATTATAAACATCAATTTTTAAAAATGTCAAACGAGTTAAGAATTCATTTACTTGTATGCAAGCAATTCCAGAATCTGCATCAGGAATTTTCCAAGACCTTTACGTCGCACCTCAGGAACGAGTTGAATTTCGTAACTGGAAAAACAAAGAAAAAAAATTCAAGAGATGAAGAATTGTAATAATAATAATAACCAGAAGCACTTGGAGAGCACAATACTCCAAAACTTCTCTCAGACAAATACACACACACACACCATATTTGGTTTACTGGCAAGCTGTTCTACATGTATCTATTCTTTTAACGTGACCATACTATCAAAGTCTCCTGTTCTGCATGCATCATTCTATACTACCCAGATTTCATCTTCCTCGGAGGTCATTAGTTCTAAGCCTGTCTTTAAGAATAACATTCAACATCCATCATATCATTCTCATATCATTTCTCTCAATACAAAGCATCTACTCAGCCCACACTCATCCAATTTCACCAATATAGGAGGCCAAATGTGCAAAATGTGTATTTATTTGCCTTCCCATAGAGGCAGTAAGACCATAAGGTCGGTTTTAATGTACATCACACGTATAAATAATTTTAATCTTGTCGATTAATTTTTTGATTGATGCCTGTTAAATACACTTCCGATTAGTGATGCTGTAAAACTGCAGCAAAGTGTTCCAGAGTTCATACAGATTTTCAGTGTCTATTTTCAAAGCCTTCTATAAATATAAAGCCAAAATGTGTATGTGCATGTGTGTGTGTGTGTGTGTGTGTGTGTGTGTGTGTGTGTGTGTGTGCTTTTTGTGTATGCCCACAAAAGGCTTTTTTCCGCTTGGGTCTTGCTTGGCTCGCTTATTCTTAAAACTCTTTATATCGCGTGTAAATTGTAATATCTACAAGTTAACAATGGGAGTCACCTATCTATTTAATTTGCCCAAGTTTGAAAAGCTAAATATTCAACATTTTTCGATCGCCGCTTATGGATTGGGCTTTTTCATATAATAAAAGCGAAACTAAGCTTAACACATGATTCCCGGCCTGATCGCCGAGAACGTTCAAAAGCAATCAGTTTTGATCAATGCGGAGTTTCTCTTTATATCAGACAATTGCTATTCAATTTGGACAATCCCCTTTAAATGGGGAGCTGGTTTCTCCCCACCATCATCTTGGGGAAGCCAAAACTGCCCCGCATTGAAACAAAGTAAACAAACAAACCCCAAAAAGCTGCCCCGCAGTAAATAAAATACTGCCACGTCATCGTAACGCTCCCGCAATGACTTCATTAAGCGGCCACCTGTCAATCAAACCTCTTTGATTCACTTTATAACCCTTAACTTAACACGCTTACCAATTTCTCTCACTCGTGGCCGAGATAGTTAGTTGTCTGGCTTTTTTCCCCCCTTTCGTTTCCACCTCCGTGTCAAGGCTTTTTTTCCCTTTCGTTTCCACCTCTGTGTCAAGGCTTCAGGGTTCAATCCTACCTTCCTACTAAAACTTTTTTCTTTTAACGTTTTTTTTTTTTTTTTAACACACACCTCCAAACACCCGGGCAACGCCAGGTCCCCCCTCTCCTCCGCTAGTCTCCAAATACAATTAAAGTTTTTAAAACAAAATTTGATAAATAAATAACTGGGGGGGGGGGGGGGTACCTGGTGTTGCCCGGGTGTTTGGATGTTTATGTGGGGGGAGGTAAAATAAAAAAGTTTTGGTAGGTGAGTATGAGGATCGAACCCGAACCCTTGAGGCAGAGTTGGAAATTAAAGTGAAAAAGAAAACATGCGACGTTAACCATTGGGCCACCGCGACATACTAACAGAAACACATTTGAATTTATTTAATTACTTAGAATTGGCAAGTGCACGTTTTAATGAGTTAATGAGGTCAACTTTGACTGCGAGGTAGTATTTCATTTACTGCGGGAACGCTTTTTTTATTTTTATTATTTTCCCAAGATGTTGGGGGGGGGGGGACCAGCTCCCCTTGTCCAAATTGAATAGCAATTGTCTTATATAAGGAAAATTTTTCCACATTGATCAAAGCTGATTGCTTTCGGACATTTCGGCGATTGCGACAGGAAAAATACCGCCAGAATTAGTGCCACTTTTATTATACAAAAAAGCCTAATCCACATGCTGCGAGCAAAAAATGTTGAATATTTATCATTTCAAAGTCGAGCAAATTAAATAGACAGGCGACCCTCATTGTTAACTCGTAGATATTATCATTTAGGCGTGATATAAAAAGTTTTAAGAAGTTGTGAGCCAACCGACCGCTTCTCGAAAAAAAGCCTTTCTGGAACATACACAAAAAGCAAACATACATAAACATATTTTCGCTTTTATATATATACTAGCAGGGGTGCCCGGCGTTGCTTGGGTGTTTGGAGGTGTATGCTGTGCAAAAAAAGCAAAAAAAACAAAAAAAATGGTTAATTTTTTAAAACTTTGACCCCTATTATGACCCCTTAAAATTTATAGTTTCGGGCTCAAATCACTTTATTAAGTTAGATCCAGGTTCAAGGAACCTATACCTAAAATTTCAAGTGTCTAGACCCAAAATTGTCGGAGGAGTTTGGTAGAGTTCTTAAACGTCAAATCGTTAAAATTTGACCCCTTAACAGCCAAATTTCTGACTGACACCAGTCACAACGATTTTCCCAAATCTCAGTACCCAGTATTTCAAATTTCGAGTCTATAGACTAAAAATTGACAGAGTTATTGCGTAGGGAAATGTACACAGACAGAAAGACAGACACGTTCACTTTATATATATATATATATATATATATATATATATATATATATATATAGAGAGAGAGAGAGAGAGATGATATAATAAACAAAAAAAAAAACTAATTAACAGAAAAAGTAATTTTCATTTACCTCTTTATTTCATGAAGTAGTTTTAAAGGTCACAGAGAATGTACAATTGAATGCCTACAAGACACCGTCCTCGAGTGTCTAAGGGGTTTGTCAGGTCAACCTGGCATAAGGAGATTTTTCCCTGACTATATATTCAAAATCACATAGTATTCGTGGCCCAAAGATCTTAGCATGAATAACCCACAAGGAATGGTGCACCGTCTCAAAGTGATGTTACCTTCAGTAACACGAAACTGGATAATCCACCAGACTAGATGAATTATTGTCCAGGAATCCAGTAAGACGAAGAGACCACAAAAATATATACTATATTATATTTAAATGGTCAACTGGGGAGAGAAAGATTGTTCCCAACTTTTTTACTAATTCAGTGTTTAAGAAGTAAAGAACTTTAATGGAATATTTAAATACCTTTGCATCTCATATGGAGATCAAATGTTAGCTATTAAGAAAGAATCCATTGATTTTTGAGAATTCCAACCGAAGTATGAAATACAAAAGTTTTCTACAACAAAACTGGCGTCAACTATTTATTTATGCGCACGTCTTTTTGGTTTTATATGCACATACTCAAATCATGCATACACCTTCAATATCGCACAGGTTACCTGCCCTTATAGTAATTCCCATTTGCTCAACAGGTGGCAATCTCAATTTCCGCTTTTCTCTCTTTCGATCTTTCTTTTATTCGAACAGTCCATGTGAGTGAATGCAAAAAAATATGCACACGCCTCAGTAGGGCGTTTACCTTACTCAAAATAAGAATGAATACACCTTAGCTCTTGCATACACAATGAACTTTTACCGTGTATCCTTAATGAACTCTGGTGATCAAACAAACATCCAGACTCACGTATACACAAGAATATATATGCATAACAAACATTTTCCGCTAACATACAACATGCGTACAGAAAACGTTTAAGCTCTCACTTGTTATAGTTAAAAAAAAAAAAATTTTTTAAACTTTATTTATTTATATATATATATATATATATATATATATATATATATAAGTGAACGTGTGTGTGTGTCTGCGTACGTTTCCCTATGCAATAACTCAATTTTTAGTCTACAGATTTGAAATTTGATATACAGGGTACTGAGATTTGGGAAAATCTGTGATTGGTTTTCAACCAGAAATTTGGCTGTTAAGGGATTAAAGTTCAACGATTTGACCTTTGAGAACTCTACCAAACTCCTGTGACAATTTGGGATCTAAACACTTGAAATTTTAGATATAGGTTCCTTGGACATGGCTCTAACGTAACTTCATTTGAGCCCAAAACAATAAATGTTAAGGGGTCATAATAGGGGTCAAAGTTAAAAAAATTGACCTTATTTTTTTTTTGCTCAGCATACACCTCCAAACACCCAGGCAACACCGGGCACTCATGCTAGTATATAATTATATATATATATATATATATGTGAGACAGAGAGGTATCTATATAGATGTATATATGTATATGTATCTATATATGTATCTATTTTGTATATATGTGTCACTCTGCTTTAGCGTCCTTCATTTTAATATCTTAAATGTACTCCTGCTTTATGTTTAGAGGGGTGTGTGTTTAGGGGTGGGTAAACCAAAACAAAAGAATAAGCGAAGTAATAACCCTGTTTAAATATTCAAAAAACAAAAAAAGTTTTAGGACAAAGGTAGGCTCAAACCCAAAGCCTTGAAGTAAATAGTCTGATGACATAACACTACACTGCGAAGGCAGTCGCAGTCACTTTAGAGGAGTCGAAAATAGTACCCCCTCCTCTGAGAATCCCGGCGAAAAAAAACTTTTGTGGACATGCATAAAAAGTGTACAAACATACATATATACATACACACATTTTTGCTTTTATATTTATAGACTAGTGGGGCTACCCGGCGTTGCTCAGGACCGTATAAACAATGAGAAAATTGAAGCTGATTTTGAACATATTTGTTATTCTTCGGATAGAGGAATTTTTAATGTCTATGTATCATTAGCTTTTTCGAGCAAAAGAATATTTTACCTACCCTAGAACGGGTATTACATGCATCAAATTATTGTACCTTATCTAGGATAAGTAATTTATACCATATATATGAAATAATGTTTCCTTTGCGGGGATGGGTAATACACAACACATATTTAAAATAATTTTACCTACCCTTGGACGGGTAATTAAAATACATACATGAAACAATCATACTATCGACAGGTATTGTACAACATGTTAAATAAATTCTCTTACCACCAAGGCTACTATAATTTTTAGAAACTGAAACAATTTTTAGAAAGTAGATCATTAGACTTTCCAAATTAGTACATAAATACATCATCTTGGTTAAGAATTAGGCAAGCATTGTTTCATCATAAATTTCAATATTACTGAGTTTTTTCCTTCGTCACTATCGGCACTAAAATTGTAAGAAAAGTTATGACATTTTTTTTAACAATGTCTCAGTAGGATTTTCAAATTAATGCATAAATACATTGACAGTGATTAGACAACCCTTTCTTCATTATCAAATTCCACATTACTTACTGTGTTTCATTTTAATTCCCCACTACCAACACAAATGTTTTTTGAAAAATACTTCATTTTCTGAAGATTACTCAGTAGGTTTTACAAACAAATACACAAATGGGTTATGTTTAGTGATTAGGCAATCCTTGCTTCACTACAAAATTCACCATTACTGTGTTCTATTCCTCCCGACTACCGATGCCAAATTTTTAAGTGAAATGATATCATTTCTGGAACATAACTGAGCAAGTTTTCAAAGTAAGTATAGAAATGCATTGACACGGAGTGTTATTAGGTAACTTTTACTTTACCATGAATTTCAATATTAATGTAGTTATTCCCTCCCACATACCAACAAGATAATACTAAGAGAAATTATGTCTTTTCCGGAATATGATTCCACAGATAATCTATATTTTTGGAATATGACATTGTGGGACATTGCTTTGTAACCCCAAAACGGACATTACTCTCTCCAACACAACCCCAAAAGAGAAGAGCTCGTTTAAAATTAACATAATCATGCTTCTTTCTACCCCCCACTACAACCATCACATCATTCCCAGATGATAATATTAAAAATTAAAAAAATATGGATCACCCCCTACAGAAACTGGCCTAGTAAACTTTCATAGAAATCCAACAATATATATGAATTAATCTAATTTTGAGATCGTAAACTGTTTCAGCCATATCCAGAATCAACTTCACAAATAAAGTAATTTTGAGATTGAAAATTGTTTAAGCCATTTCCAGGACAAATTTTACATTCTACCACCCTCATTTAATCCAAGCGACGCTGCGTAATCCGCTAGTATATATATGATCAAGACAATGTTGCCTAACTTTGGTGACCTACATAAAGCATTTTGTATTCCCCAGTAGTCACCAATCCAATAATGACCAAGACAATGTTGCTTAACTCTGGTGATCTACATGATACATTTTGCATTCCCAAGTAGTTACCCATTTGATCATGACCAGGCTACATGTTGCTTAACTTTGGTGATTTAAATAAAGCATTTGATATTTCCAAGTAGTCACCCATCTGATAATGATCAGACTCCATGTTGCTTAACTTTGGTGATCTACATAAAACATTTGATATTTGGTCATTATCAGATTAGTGACTACTTGAGAATACAAAATACTTTGTGCGGATCACCAAAGTTAAGCAACATGCTTCCAAAGCATTTGGTATTCCCAAATATTTTGTGTATTCCCAAGTAGTAACCCATCTTCAAAATTATCAAATTGGACCTGTAATGCAGAAGCACCTTCAAAATTGTCAAGTCACACCCATACTGCACAAGACCTTCAAAATTGTCAAATCGGACCTATACTAAAGAAGCACCTTCGAAATTTTTCAAATCGGACCTATACTGCACAAGTACCTTCAAAATTGGCAAACAGGGCCTATACTGCACAAGCACTTTCAAAATTGGCAAATAGGACCTATACTGCACAATCACCTTCAAAATGTTTCAAATCCAACCTATACTGCACAAGCACCTTCAAAATTGTCAAATTGGAGATATACTTCATCTATGTCATACAATCCTGGGCAACGCATGGTATTCTGCTAGTACACATCCACCTATGTTATGCAATCCCTGGCGACGCCAGCTGTTCTGCTAGTGCATATACACCTACTGCATCCAATTCTGGTCTATGCCGGGTATTTTGCTAGTACAGATATCCACCTATGTAATCCACTCCGGGCGACGCTGGGTATTTGGCTAGTACATATATCAACCAATTTTATCCAATCCCAGGCGACGCTGAGTGTTTTGCTAGGAAAAATTCCATGAATTTTATCCAATCCCAGGTCATGCCAGGTAATCAGCTAGTATATATGTCATGCTAGTATTATGTCATACAATCCCGGGCGATGCTGTATATTTTGCTAGTACATATACACCAATTTTATTCAATCCTAGGCTACGCCGAGTATTCTGCTAGTACATATGCCGAGTATTAGGCTAGTACATATATCAACCAATCTTATCCGATCCCAGGCAACGCTGGGTATTCTGCTAGGAAACATTCAATGTATTTCCACCTACATCAGGTAATCTGCTAGTACATAATACCTTTATATGAATTCCTTAAATCACTTCCTCCTTAACTGAAGATTATATAAAAACATAACCTCCCAATACTAAGAAGGGCTTTCTAAATGTTTTTGTTTCAGAATTTGGAATCAGCAGTTTAGAGATGCGTGATGTTTGGAATATGACATCTTGTTTTAATTTAATATACAAAAAATATATAATACACATCTTTTTTTTTTACTTGGTCTTTTGGCTAAGATCAAAGTGTAGTAGTCTGTTCTTAGAATTAAAGCCGTTTCATCTTTTGCCCCTTCCCTCTTAGGAAATAAGGAGGAGGTCATGTTTTGCATGTCAAGCTTTAAAGAAACAAACGTCACTCAAAAATAAGGATGGCCTTCTAAATAATAATGTTTTTAGTTCAAATGTGATTTTTGGAATATGATATCTTGTCTCAATTTAGTATTCGATAAATATAAATTGTGCATATTTTTATAATAGAAGATAATGGTCGGTAGGAAATTAAGCTGTATAAGACGGTTACTTGGTCTTTTGGCTAAGATCAAGTGTAGTATCTATTCTTAGAATTCCAGCGGTTCCATCTTCACCTTCCTACTTCTAAACAGAAATAGTGTTCTAGAAAATGGCGTTTGACTTTGTTTTTGTAAACACAGCGAATATTTTTAAGCGTTAATTTTTTTTTTTTTTAATTGACATTTTTACTTGTTATTTTTCATTTAAGTGTCGGATTTTACTATTTTTAACCCGCTAAGAACTTTGGTAACGTCTTCAAAAGTGTAAGTTAATATTTTCATTTGTACAATACTGACAGTAAATCTTTTAATTTGTAAGATACTAATTTTAAACCATATAAACGTCGCCATTAAAGCGTGCTGACGTAACATGACTCAGCATTTTTTCAACAATGGAATCGATTTAAAAGTATAAGAATTACATAATGTTTAACGTTAAAATGTCACGGAGGGGGGGGGGCTTCAGAAAAACGGTGAGCTGACCCACTTAGACTAGACTGTTTTGGCCAAAATTACGATATTTGTCGTCCGGAGGGTCGGGCTATAATTTGATACCAAATTTGTGATTTTTTTTTTGTGTCTATCGAAAGTTTTTAGTGGACATATAAACATACTCACATTTTCGGTTTTATATATTAGATTTTTTCGTTTATGCTGTACGATCTACAAACGACAACTTTCGACCCTCCAGTAATCGAACACGCAACCTTCCCAATAATCGGTTCCACAACGCAGCCTACAAAGTGGGACCCCAGCCTATTACTGGCAACAAAAATTGCACCAGAGTCCTCCACAAGCTCACCACTACTGTCTACTTTGTCATTCAGTGATTTTGAATGATTTGCAGTTCATATTTGCTTAATTTTAATTCCACTTAGGCCAACCAAGTGTGATTAAACATTATTGCATTTCCCATTGTGGCTAGGTCTCCACTGTGTTCATTTTAATTTTACTTGGTCTACATCTAAAGTACATGGATAACATTGGGTAGTTTCATGATTAAGGGACATAACTTGTGTCGAAAATAGCAGAAATACTAATATGACGCAATTTCAGAACAATGTAATCATTTTGATTTTATTTTTAACTAGTGGGGGTGTGTGTAGTAAGGAATCCCACTAAAAAAAAAAAAAAAAAAAGAAAAAAAAAAGAAAAAAAAAAAGAAAAAAAATGAATGTGGTACTCTGCAGGCAGGCTTTAACCCATAACACGAAGGAGGAAAAAAAAAAAAAAAAAAAAGTAACGTCTTAGCCGATGTCTATCACAAAACAGGAAGTTGAAAGCATTTAAATTAAGCATAGTTAATCCAACGGTGACGATGACTTGCTAAAATGTTGGCGAAAAAGTGACCCCCTCCTTGTACAAAACTGCCCAGTTGAGGGTGAAGGAATGAATGTTTTTGGCCAATTTTTCAATATTTGTCGTCCAAAGGATCGAGCTTGAAAACGATAACGATCTTGTGAGGATCCGTCACGTGTATCAAAAGATTTTGCGAGACACACACATTTTGCCTTTTATATTATAGAAGATATTTCAACACAAATTTTTTTTACTGAACATTAAGGATACGATTTTCAAGCCCTTTTCAAAGTAATAATAGAAAAAAGGTCTTTTCAAGATAAAGTTCAAAATTCATGGCCATTTCAATTGTGCATTAAATCTGACAAGGTGTTGTGGCTCAATGGTAAAATGCTAAACTGCTGGTTATGTAGTCATGCGTTCGATCTTTTGCCAAGAAAGTGTAGCCATGCTGATAACGGGTGATACCAATAAACATGCCCATGGATAAACTTTTATGCACATTAAAATTTTTAAATAGTTAAGTAAAATAAATAAATAATAATAAAACTATATGTCATATGCATACATACACAAATTATTTATCAACTAATTATTTTATTGTTTAGTTTAGCTCATATTTGTAATTGAACACTTTGATTTCTTTTCATCCAACATGAGGAGGCTTATGTACAAATCAGGGAAGTCAAATATCAACTGAAATTCACACAATTGTTAAAATTAGAATAAACGAAGGAATTATCTGATTTTAAGTGAATTTCTTGCAATTAAAAGATAGTGCTTTTGAATTCCCCTATATCAAAAAACAAAAATAAAGAAAAATCTATGATGCATGTATTTATGATGAAAAAATATATTCTAAAAATTATGTAAATTGATCAAGTAGTTTCATTTTTAGATTAGAAAATCAAATTTTGAGTATTAGAGTAGTGACTACCTCTCCTGCCATTAAAAAAAAAAAAAACAAAAAAAAAAAAAAAAAACAATGGAGATAAATAACACAAGCTTTGAGTTATGTTGTAATGCCTATAAATTCCTATTAAACACTTAAAAATTATTTTCTTTATACAAATTAAACTACTTGATCAATTTATGCGAATTTTGGAACATATATTTTCGTTTCATCACGGATACGTACATCATAGATTGTTTCTTATTTTTGCTTTTTTAATTTTGGACAAGAACCAAAGTCACCAAACTAAATAAAAACTTGTGTACCTATGCAGAATACAAACGATGCTGGAATAATATTTAGAAACCCATTCTTAACATAGGAAGTGGGATGAAGCTTTAACTATTCTGTACTTTCACTGAATATTTTAATAAGATACTGTAATAATTGAATTTAATTTGAGTATCCCATATAAAAAAAAATAGCATAGGTGATAAACTGCAGAAATATCAAAATGAAATCCATTTGATAAGTGCCTGTTAGGGAAATGAACTAAGGGAGATAACTTACCAGTAGAGAACCTCATCATCATAGTCTAAGTCAAACCGGAAATGGACACATGCAATGGGTTTGTTTTCGCTATTCACATCACGTGCTATCAAATACCACGCTTTGTCTTCTGTCAATTCTGTTTTCTTTTCTCTGTCATTCCATCCCCAGTCACTGGCTTCATACCTACAGAATGGAAACAAAATGGAAAATGTAAAAAAAAAAAAAAAATAAAATTTTTTTTTTTTTTTTTTAAATGGATAAAACAAGAAAAAACAATGTTATCTACTAGATGTTAGAAGTGCTTAAATATTACCACATTATTGAAAAAGAAAACAAGTTTTTGATCTTTATCGTAAACCACCCTCACCATATTACATTGGGAGAACACATGACATAAGGGAAGTAACTCAGTTATGCTAAAAACAAGACAAGTAACTTATATTTATGATTGGCAACAGTTAGACGCTATTTACCTCCCCCTGAAACTCTCTGGTGTTTTCTTTTTAGCCAAATATTTTATTTTCAATAATTTTAATCAAAAGATGTTTCTTTTTAAATAATTTTCTTTTTCCCTTATTGTTTTTCATAATTTTTGGATATATTCATTACTGTAACATGGCAATTAAGTAGAGAACATTAATTTTACTTGAAATTCAATATTAGAAATGTCAAATTTCACTATTATAGTGTAGTTGCATTTTCTTAATTCAAAATATAATGGTTAAAAGACTAGACACTGTTGGTAATTGGCACGATCTTCAGATGTTGACGAAGACGAAGATTGAGGTTGAAGTATCCAATATAGGCGCTCAGTCAAGCGCGTGTGTTTAATAGAATAATCCATTGCATTATAAGCATTGTAATATTGAAATTCAAAATATAACTCTTAAAAGACAAGAAAAGTGCAGAATTGGATTTCAACTTATGAATATTATTTGAGTGAATCACAGTTGTAGATACTTTTTTACTTAAATATTTTTAAAAATAATATATTAGATGATTAAACTATAATTGATAATGTTCAACTTTTAAGCTGGTGAAAATTGTATTTTAAAGAAATAATTACATTTATTTTTAAAAAAAAAAATATATATATATATATATATATATATATATATCTATCTATCGGATGTGTCTCATTTATATACAAATTCTCAGTTTTGAATAATGATAAAGTTTTTGCCAAATTAATTTATTTTTAGTCAGCACCATGATGCTGAAATTCAAAATATAATAGACACGTACAGAATTGTTTTTTTAAATATACATATTCATTTAAAATTCCTAAAAGAGTTTTCACCAGGAAAATTCACATTTCAGTTTTTTTTCTTACGTGCCATGTCGTTATTGTTGGACACGATCCGCAGATGTTGACAAAGGTGAAGATCAAGATTTAAGTATCCATTTTTCATTTTTCGCGTTAAAGCAATCTAGTAAGAGTGAAAAGATTCCCTAAATAGAAATTGTTTGAACGCATTAATAATAAAAAAAAAAAGAAAAAAAAAGAAAAAAGAAAAAAAAAAGAAGAAAAAAAAGAAAAAAAAAAGAAAAAAAAAGAAAAAGAGAAAAAAAGAAAAGAAAAAAAGAAAAGAAAAAAAGAGAAAAAAAGAAAAGAAAAAAAGAGAAAAAAAGAAAAGAAAAAAAGAGAAAAAAAGAAAAGAAAAAAAGAGAAAAAAAAAAAAAAAAAAAGAAAAAACAAAGAAAAAGAAAAAATAAAGAAAAAAAACAAAGAAAAAGAAAAAAAAAAGAAAAAGAAAAAAAAAGAAAAAGAAAAAAAAAAGAAAAGAAAAAAAAAAGAAAAAGAAAAAAAAAAGAAAAAGAAAAAAAAAAGAAAAAGAAAAAAAAAAGAAAAAGAAAAAAAAAGAAAAAGAAAAAAAAAAGAAAAAGAAAAAAAAAAGAAAAAGAAAAAAAAAAGAAAAAGAAAAAAAAAGAAAAAGAAAAAAAAAAGAAAAAGAAAAAAAAAAGAAAAAGAAAAAAAAAGGAAGAAAAAAAGGAAGAAAAAAAGGAAGAAAAAAAGGAAGAAAAAAAGGAAGAAAAAAGGAAGAAAAAAAAGAAAAAAAGGAAGAAAAAAAGGAAGAAAAAAAGGAAGAAAAAAAGGAAGAAAAAAAGGAAGAAAAAAAGGAAGAAAAAAAGGAAGAAAAAAAGGAAGAAAAAAAGGAAGAAAAAAGGAAGAAAAAAGGAAGAAAAAAGGAAGAAAAAAAGGAAGAAAAAAAGGAAGAAAAAAAGGAAAAAGAAAAAAAGGAAAAAGGAAAAAGAAAAAAAGGAAAAAGAAAAAAAGGAAAAAGAAAAAAAGGAAAAAGAAAAAAAGGAAAAAGAAAAAAAGGAAAAAGAAAAAAAGGAAAAAGAAAAAAAAAGAAAAAAGGTGCTTATACAGTATCAGATCCATCCATCCATAGCCTTGAGCCCCTCGAGGGGCATGGACATCTACAACTTTTGTAGATGCTTTTGTAGCGAGAAGTTCTTTTTTCGAAATGAGGATGCTGGCCCCACACCCAAACTTCCCAGAAGGTACATATAGTGCCTAGCCTTCCCAAATGGTCACCTATCTGGTACTGGCCAAGCTCAACGTTGCTTAGCTTCAGTGATTTGGCAAGAACTAGTGTCAACGTAATTGTACCCTACATACAGTATAGGACACATACAAAAATTGCATTCCAAGTAAAAATTCTTCAATATACTTATGTATAAAGTAAAAAAAAAAATCCTTAACAAAAAATTATGGAGTAGTAGTTTAATTAAAAAGTTATGGAGTAGTAGTTTAATTAAAAATAAAAAAATCAATTTTCGTATTTTGCCAATCTCACATAATTAAGAGCAAAAACACCCGTAAAGCAGGGGGAGATAAGTCAGTCTGTCAGTTAATCAATAATGAATGACGGACCATCAAAATACAAAAACGAATTTTTATTTTTTGTTAATTAAAATTCTATGCAATAATTGTTCCTAATTTTTGGTGTGGATACTTACTTTTTATGTAACGTAAGTATTAGGTGGGTGCAAAAATAATGTTTTTTTCATATGAAGTTGAACGCCAAAAAATAACATTATTTTTACATCAACCTACCATATACTTAGAAAAGAAAATTATAAGTATATGCTTAAGAAAATTTGTAGGTACCTGCACTGCAAAGAAACTAGAATATGCCTCCCCTTCCAAAAAAAACATGTAAATTGATCAAAAAGTTTTCTATTTTGAAATAAGAAAATCAAGTTTTATGGCAAAACTACAAAATGATCTCGCGACCCATCTTATAAACAGTCTGAAGGAAGAAAGGAGATAACTCCAAATAATTCAAACTTGCAAGATTTTAAAAGCCATTATTAATATGGAGAGGGCAAATCATTGGAAGAGGAAAAATTCACTTAAAAATTTTTTTTTAATGAAACTTTTAAAATTCATCATTCAATAAAATAAAAAGCTATAGCAAACATCTAAATGACTACTTTAAACACAGTTCTTGATTTCAAAAAAAGAAAAACTAAAAGGTAACTATCTCTATATATTTTTAAATCAAATTTATTATGTAAATTCAAAAATATTTTTTTTTTTCTACTCATTTCTATCTCTAACCCATATTAATTTTCTTATAAATTTTAAATCCAAACCTTTTATTTCAATTTTTTTCAGATTCATCTGCCTTACTTTTAATGCTAGGTTTATTTATGGTGTCTTTTAAATTCAATAAAAATCCTCCTAAATTTGCTGATGAGGAGACCGTGCTTACCAAAAAAACTATATATAATTGTTCTACATAACTTCATGTATACCACAATAAAAAGCACGGATTTCCGAAACGATCGTACAGATAATTGATTTTGTTGTTGTTCCTTCTTATGAAACTGATTTTTAATTTAATTAAAATTTGATTTTTAAATTTAAAAAATTTTTTTAAATTTTTAAATTGTAAATCACATTACTTATATATAATATATATATATATAACAAATAAATATTACTAAAGGCAGGATAAATTAATCTACCTGGATAAGTTTTTTTTGAGTTTTAACTTATTCTTAAGCATTTAATTTGAAACACAGGTGTTAAGTCTTAAATTAGAGCAAAAAAAAAAAATGGTTGACAATAAGATGGTCATTGCAACCCCTTTCCCAAAGAAGAGATGTTGCGAGTCTGCTTTATCGTTATTTTCATGGCAACTGCTCATCTGAGCTCCAATTTATGGTCCCTCCGTCCGCCAAACTTTCACGAAAAACACTCGTCTAGCCAAAACTACTATCAATAATTTCCCCCACTCTTCATCTGTGCGTGAAACTAAATGTAGATTCCATGAACAAAGCTTTCTTAGAACTGCACACCTGTGGAACTCTCTTCAGTTTGCCTGCTTTCCAGCTGACTACAATTTGATTGTCTTCAAGTCCAATGTAAACAAGTTCTTGATGAATCGTTCCCCTAAGTAATCCAATTTACAAAATTTCCACTATTTATGTTTACTACGTTATAATCCCATTGACTAATGTACACCTATTAACCCTTCTCACGTGACCTATGTAAGAAAAAAAGGAAAAAAAGGAAAAAGAAAAAAGAAAAAGAAAAGAAAAAAGAAAAAGAAAAGAAAAAAGAAAAAGAAAAGAAAAAAGAAAAAGAAAAGAAAAAAGAAAAAGAAAAGAAAAAAGAAAAAGAAAAGAAAAAAGAAAAAGAAAAGAAAAAAGAAAAGAAAAGAAAAAAGAAAAGAAAAAAGAAAAAGAAAAGAAAAAAGAAAAAGAAAAGAAAAAAGAAAAAGAAAAGAAAAAAGAAAAAGAAAAGAAAAAAGAAAAAGAAAAGAAAAAAGAAAAAGAAAGAAAAAAAAAGAAAAAGAAAGAAAAAAAAAGAAAAAGAAAAAAAAAAAAAAAAAAAAAAAAAAAGTTTCAATCACTTAAAAATTGAATAAAATACTGATAGAAATTGACCAAATAAATGTTACCATAATATTTATTGGGTTGGTTTCTCCCAGCCATTTTTGTTTTTATTGTATTAACTTAAGACAACACTTTTTGAACTTCAAATTAAATAAACACTTTAAAATAAGTTAAAGTACAAAAAAAAAAAAAGAAAAAGAAGCTTATCCATATAAGAAAAAAAAAAAAAAAAAAAAAAAAAAAGAGTATTTGTTGTACATTTGTATTTTGATCATTTTTTTCGTTTTGTCTATACTACACAGTTTTGCTGATTTCCACCTGGAGTTGAAAGCAGTGTGCATGCATAACGTAACATTGGTCATGTTTACTTGATCTACAAATGTTAAACATCTGCACCCAAACAACTGTGGATTGGAGAAAAAAAAAAAAATCTGAAGGTACTTACAATGTCTGCATGTTACTTTTAATCAACTGGAAAGCCCAATCGATCGTACCTTTATCCAAATCTGCGACTCGTTTGCATTCAATAATTGCACTAAGACTGAAAAAAAATAGAAAAAAAAAAAAAAAAAAATTAGTCAGTTTAATCTTTTACGTAGAAATTATAACGATAAAAAAAGTTTGATTCTGAATTTTTGGAGAAAATAAAACGGCACTTGTATAGTTTAGTCAAGACATTAAAAAATGAAAATATTGAAAAAGGTTATATTGTACGTATCCGTTTTGAACTGAAGATCTCCGAAAAAAAATTTAATTTAATTTGGTCAAGTAGTTTTTTTTTTACAGCGGAAAAACACGTTCTTATGAGAGCGCGTTGAAGTCAGTCATTGTGAAATTTGCTGAAGCTGAACAACATGCCACGGGGAGATAACTCAATGTAAAGTGCTAACACTCCCTCCCCATCTTTAATAACTAGCTTTTCTTCCTAAAAATCGAACCTTTTGCTCGGTATCATAAATTGTTTTTTTGCTGTAAAAAAAAAAAAAAAAAAAAAAAAAAAAAAAAAAAAAAAAAAAAAAAAAAAAAAAACTTGCTCCTCACCCAGTCTTTCATAATCAAACTGTTCAGGCAAGCTATGCACAAATTAGGCTATTAGTTTGAGTAAGCTATCTATCAGCTCCTCACATTATTGCAAAGTGATAGTTTTCTAGTCATCTCTTACTGCTTTTCAGAGTGACATTTAGGTTACAACTCTAAAATTTTTATTTCATAGTATAAATTAAGTAACAGTAAAAACAATAATCTGGACTTAATCTTTTTTTTTCTTTTTACATTCATAGGTTCTCATTAGTTCACCGAAGTTTAAGCAACATTGAGCCTGGGCAGACAATTAGTCTCTCCAGATTTCCAATACTCTCCACTTCTTTCAATATTTGTTGATCAATTTGCATTCTCACAACAGCTGTTTATCATGGACTTCTTGTTGATAATGGCCGTTGACTTTCTCTGGAACTTGGGTGGCAATAAATGTCATATAGATTCCAGTAGTCTATAATTTTGGTAACATAGCTAGACATTTCGTTAGTTTTCAAGTCGGTTTTTTACTTTTGAAAAGAATAATCAACTGCCTTTGAAAGTCTGAAAAGTTGATTTCTGCTGCCTTCGTTCATAATGTGGGTATCGAAATCAAAGAAATAGATAAGCTAGATGCAATAAAATTTCCCAGGTAATTGAATTTCAAAACTTCTTTTTTGCAATCACTGTAGCAACTAAAATTAGTATAGTAGTCCGAATAATCAAAATACAGTTTATCAAACCTCATCTAAATTTTGAAACATGAAACGATTAAATATTTTATTTTCATTTGGAATCATTCGAGATGAGGCTTCATAATTTGTGTATTCATTTTACTGCGGACTGTTATCCTCATCTTCATAATTTCTGTTGTTGTTTCACCACTTTTGGCCAACTTATTCTCTGGCCTTCTTCAAGTGATTAAGTCTATGGTCCAGGTGAGCATCGTCTGAAGGTAGTGGCTTCAATCTTACCCAAAGCAGGCCAAAGGATTAGTTGGCCAAAGCATGGTGAAACAACAACTATGAAAGGCAGTAATTACTGAGGATATAGTTACAAGACTCCTGTTGTGGTTAACAACCTGAAGAAGGCCAGAAGTTGGCCGAAACGTGGTGAAACAGCAACAACAACGATGGAGATGCGGATAAAAGTTTGCAATAAAATGAATACACAAATCATAAAACGATTATCTTCATTCAATAAGAAAAAGTGCTATTTAAAATGGTCTTAGACAGGTCCATGTTGTGGGCGTGTCCAGTCACTACATTATCACTTTTTGATAGAGAAAAATCAGCTACTGATACAAACCCATTTCTTTCAAACTTTTTAAAAGGTGAGAGGGTTGACATGGGATCTTCAAGCTGAAGAAAAAAATAAAACAGCAAAAAAAAAAAAATAAATAAATAAAATAAAACAGTTTACCATCTGGTCATTATTATTTTAAAACTTTTAAAACATTTTATATTACACTTGCAAGTTTTCAAGTTGGCAAAATACGAAAATTGATTTCTATTTTTAACTAGCAGGGGTGCCCAGCGTTGCCCGGGTGTTCGGAGGTGTAAAAGAAAAAAGTTTTTAGTAGGCAGGTAGGCTCAAACCCAGAGCCTTGAGGCAAAGGTGAAAAAAAAAAAAAAGTCTGACATCTTACCACGACGCTAAAGTAGAGAAGTGAAAATGGTTGAAATTGAACGATTAAAAAGTTAAGTGAATGAGTTCACACAGGTGCGTAAATTTAACGAGGTCAAACATCACATCAAAGGGGAATGAAATCCTGCACTTAACTTTGGCTGCAGGGCAGTTTTTTTTTTTTTAGTTTTGTTTTCCCAAGATGTTGGGGGAAAACCAGCTCCCCATAAAAGGGGAGTGTCCAAATGAATAGCAGTTGTCTGATATGACGGTTTTCACCACATTGATCAAAGCTGATTGCTTTCTGGATGCCCCTGGCAGGAAAACCAAGGCACAACATTCGTTTCGATTAGTTTCACTTTATTTATATGAAAAACACCAACAAACACGCGACAAAATGGAAGAACGTGAATTTTATAAAAGACGATCAACATAAATCTAGACACAACGTCCCTTTGAAAATTGTAGATATTATGATCTAGGGGGTACATAAACAGTTCTAAGACATATATTGCATGCATGTTTAATCCAGTATTCCATCCCAATAAAAAACAAAAACAAAAAAAAAAAAAAAACTATATTTAAAATTTTTAAAGAATCTGAATAAAAATTTAGAACAGAATTGGTAATTGTATCAGAATTTTGAAAAATATTGAAATCATTCCATCACAAGTATATCAAAGAGTTTTTATTTGGAATGCGATGTTTATGTATGTTTAAGACTCGATATTAGCAAACTGAGTAAAATTAATTTTTAGACAAAATTTTTGCACTGATTTTATCCCTCTTAAAATCAGGATATGTCTAGAATTCACCTTCCAATTTTGATGAAAACCATTGCAGGATTTTGATTCTTCAAATTTAAGGCTGGATCATAAGTAGAGGTGGGGGAGGGAATGCAATGTAAATGCAACCTCTATCTCACAGAGGAGATGTTGCGAGTTTGTCTCTGCTTTATCGGTATTTTCATGGCAAATGCTCGACTGAGCTTCAATCTATGGCTCAACCCCCTCGCAGCTAGACGAGTGTTTCACAAGAAACACTCGTCTAGCTGAAAACACTATCACTGTGCCTAAACCTAAACAGATTCCATGAACAAGCTTCTTTCTAGGAATTGCACGCCTGTGGAATTGTCTTCCATTTTCCTGCTTTCCAGCTGACTACAATATGGTTGTCAACAAGTCCAACATAAACAAGTTTTTGATGAGCGGTTCCACTTAAGTTAACAAATTTACCGAATTTCCATTACTAACAATTACTATATTGTCCAATTGACTACTGTACACTCTTAACCCTTATCCTCGAGTGGTCTCTGGGCCTTGATAAGTGGTTATGCCTATGTAAAAAAAAATTGAAATTTAGGGAATTTGATTAATCGGAGACTAAAGTAGATCAGATTATTGAAATTTTTATATATTTGCATCTTCAAATAGGAAGTTGTGCCAATATTAAGTTCACTAAAAACTCTTTAAAAGAAACTAAAATTTGAATATTTGTTTTTTGTTTAGTATTGCGCCTATATTAAAAAATAAAGATAATGAAAAGTTTGTATGATGTAAATACTCATGATGAAACAAAAATATATTCCAAAAATCATAAATTTACCAGGTAGTTTTATTTTTAATAAAGAAAATCATTTTTAATTGGAATTTGTATTTCTCAAGTTTTGAATTATTGTTGAGTTGTCGCCCTTTGTCTCTTGACATCACTTCTTAGATACTCATGAAATTTGATTTATTTTTCTTTTTTAATATAGAAGGTATTTGGGACAAGAACTGAATATTTATTATATCTCCTATTTAATAAAATCTGAAATTTTGGAATTTCAAGAAAAACTCAGAACACTTATCACTGCAAAAAAAAAAAAAAATAAATAAATAAAATAAATAAATAATAATAATAAAATAAATAAATAATAATACTGAAATACATACCTTGTTTGCAGCCTCGACTTTGGAATATGACAATTTTAAACAAGCTTTTTCCTGAAAAAATAAAAATATAAATTGTTTTTTCATTCACATTTTTTTTTTTTTACTCTGAAAGTATTCAGTTTTTTTGTCCCCCACCCCCAACCATATTCTTAAAGATGATTGGAAAGTAACTACATAATTTTGCACTAAAAATAATTTTCACAAGAAACGAACATATGGAAGTGTCTGAAAGGCTTGACATAAAATTAACAGTAGGTTCTTTGATATGACAGGGGCAGGTTTAAAATGAATGTTTCTGCTTAAAAGACCATATTTGACTTTTCATTTTAAATTCAAGCGATTATCACCACACAAGCAGTAAGGCCAGGCATATAAAATCAGCATTCAGGGCGCGTTCAAAATAAATGTTTCTATTTAGAGCACAACTGAAACATGATACTTGACTTTTGCATTTTAAACCGTAATTCAAGCCATAAATATAAACAATTTTATAAAATCAACAGTAGGTTCTCTACAGTGCAATGTAGACAACAATGTATTGTAGACCAAGTCAGTGCAGAGAGGTATGTGAAGCTGCCTCCTGCTGTTACACGATGAGTCCTCAACTAGAGCAGGCAATCGATTTAATTGAAAAATAGGAAAGTTCATGGATTTTGATGGCGATAAAAATATGGGAGTGAGAAACATTCGTTGATCATTGTTCGATCCTGGGCAACGTCGGGTATCTCTGCAAATATTAACTGAAGCACTCTCATTCTTTCATTGTGACCAAACCAATAAAGTTTACTGTTCTACACTTACCTGATAATGTCAAAGTAATTTAGAAATTTTGCTACCTTGGTAATGCCATTGGGACACAGAATGGAGCAAGTGCTAGCATGATAGCTAGAATTAAAAGTGGATGAAATTCAAAACTTCTGCTATTAATAAACGTCAGAATGTTATTGTTGACCAGGCATGTATACACAGTGTGATGATGTAAGAAGGTGAAACTTTGCCAATGAGGCTTGAGGACATGCGTTGCATGAAAATAATGAGAATGATAAGATGGATGTGTAACACCAGTCTTAAAGGAGATGCATGCAGAACAGGTTGGGTTCGATTGTATGGCCAGGTTGAAAGAATGTAAATTCCTGTTAGTAATTGTAGGAAAATTAAGATAGAAGGGTCAGTTCACAAGAGAAGACCTAGGAACAAAAATAGAAGAAAATGATAAAGACGTACTTTAGAGAAAGAAGGATAAATAAAGACCTGGTCAAAGATAGCTTGGAAGTCAACTTCTAAAAGCCATCAAATACATGCATGTAAAATGGAAGTTAAACCGATGATGATGATGGGGTCATTAGATTCAAGCTTGTAAAAAAGAGAGAAGAGAAGGGTGGGGAAAAGAGAGAAAGGAAAAAGAAAAATACAACTAACCTCTTTTTTTCTTTGTTTCTTTTCTAAAGATTTTGCAGTTTTTCTCTGAAAAAAAATAAATAAATAAATAAAAAAATATATATATATAAAAGCAACATCCATTTTCAGCATCAATGGTGCAATACAAATCAAACAAAGTCACAAATTTCTGTACATATGCAATATACAGTTAACAGAATATTTGTATAGTTAGAGATTAAAGGATAAAAGATGTTTTTTTTTGTTTTTTTTTAAATTATTTAAATATTTTTGTAAATTTTAAAAATAATTTTCTTTTATTTCATTTTCTTATATATTGTTTTGTATATTCTTTTATAGCATTTTTCCCTGTCCCCTCCCCCTCTTTTATCCCCATCATATCGCCTTGTCGCCTCCTATATAATTTTTTCCAATTCTAATCTCAAAATTTTTTTCCATGTCTAAGGTTTTCAAAATTGGTGTTGTCTGTTCTTTCTGTAATCCTTATTGACTTGATAATGTAATAAAGTTTCTATCTAACTTTACCTTTTATCTTAACTTATTCTATATGAGTAATGCTGGGTAGTGGGAAGATCTACAAACACCCAAAAAAAGAATGAAGAAAAATTAAAAAAAAAAAAGAACCAAACAAAATGCTAATGAAACAAGTTTTCCCTTGGACGAGCATTCATCACTTGCAACGTCTTGCCATTCCACTAAAACATCAGTTTGGTCTTCTTAACATCCTTGTGCATGATGGAAACATTTTTTGGCATCAGTAAAATGTCATGGAATTTCAAAGTTCAAAAACTTCTTTTTATTTGTTTTTAATGAACAAAAAAAAAAATCTTGATCACGGACACGCTCCAAGTAAATAGTTTTGTTGTCTACAGAGATCAAGAAATGCTCTCAAAATATGATTTACAAAATCATTAATGAAAAATCAAGAGAGTTGGACCCAGACTAGACCCTTTAGTCATGTTTACACTGTGTTTCAGATTTCTCTCCAACTATTTTTATAGTTCTATCCAAGAAAGAATTTGATGATTTAGAGCCGTGATGCCCATGTGGACCACTAGTGGTCCACAATTGAATTGGAAAAGCATTTTTTTTTAAATATTTTTTTCAGCTAAAAATTAAGCACGCCATGGGCCCCGAAGGGCGATTAAGGTTGGATTTCTTCTCAATTAATTCAAATAATATCTATAACATTCGGTACAGACCCGACCATGAAAGATCAGATAATGAATTAATGTGGATTTAATAGACCAAAAAATCCAACCTTGACTTCACTTCAGGGCCCGTGGCGCAGTGGATAGAAACGTTGAATCTCTATGGTTCCAGGTTAGAATTGTCTGAAGATAGCGGTTTTCAATCCTACCCAAAGCTTGGCCAAAAACGTGGTGAAACAATTATAGATAATACTAATTGCTGAGAATGCAGTTAGGAGATTCGGGGTTCCTATCCCGTCGCGGTTACCACCTGACGAAGGCCAGAGGAATAGTTGGCCGAAACATTGTGAAACATCAACCAAAGAAAGATGAGGATAATAGTCCACAATAAATAAATTAAATAATACTCATCTCAATAATTAATTCCAATTAAATAATATATATCCAAAAGATTTTTTTTTTAATAACTTTGACATGTTTTCGGTGGTGCTGAAAACGAATATCACATTTAAATTTGGGGCAGATAAGTAGTTTTTATGATACAAAGAAATGATTTTTTTTTTCAGAAAATGGGGGATCAGTTTCCTATCTAAATTTAAATGTAAAATGAACACCTACTTTCCGGACACCTAGTAATTTCATATCATGTAAACAAATGTAAATGTATATTCGTTTTTAGCACCCCAGAATTTGTCATTGTTCTGAGGGAGACAACTGTCTCTTACTAAGAGATTCATTCAGTAGAAAGAAAACATCACCGCTTGGAAAGCATAAAAGGTAACCACACAAGGAATGTATACTGTTTTCAGGGTATTTTTTGTGAGGGCGTGGTGGTTTTGAATAGTTAATGTGTACATATGTAAGTGTTAGTGTATCAGTACTAAAATTTCTGATAATGGGAGTTTGATATAGTTGTATTTGGATTAATTTTTTTTAAAGGTTTAGTCATGTAGAGAGAGCAGCCATATTTGTAAATGTCCGGCATGTCTGTTTATGTGTTAAGATTGTAATCCGGAATAATCGGTTTTTCAGGTCTCAGCCAATGGGAAATGAGGGAATTTCAGAAGGGAGAAATTGCTATTTTTGTAAAGGGAAATGAAAAATTAATGGTGTATATATGATTTTTTTATCCAATTACGAAAGGTGAAAGGCCAGTATAGTAATGATGCATGTACTTATTCTCAGTAATGGCTGGGTGCAGTGGGAGGACATAAGAATTAAAGGTAAAAATACAAACTACTTCCTCTATAATGTTGCCGATACTGGTGATTTTTCTCCTAGAATGTAATGTAGGATTTTATAATGAATAAATATGCTTAAAACTGCGTTGTCAAGTAACATAAGATGGTGGATAATAGTTTAGGCATAATAAATTTCTATGTGGCATCTGTTATTGCAAACCTACAGTAATTTGGTTCAGAGGGGAATGTTTGCAATCATTTTATTATATAGTAAATGTTCAAATTCTATACAAGTACTATTTTTTAAATAGATTATGTTAAATAAAACAGTTTCTTTTTGACTTCCGCTTTCTAGCAGAAATCTGCTAGTGTATGCAGAGGAAAAGTCCCTTCTAATTAATACCTACGTAAATCAAGTTTAATTATAAAAATTCACATAAAGCTAGTCTTGATAACTTCTAGTAGGTAATTACTAGAGCTATGACAAGAGAATATTATTGTTTTGACTATATATCCGACACAATTAAACACAGTCAATCAATTGAGAATCACTTAATCTAAAGACGTATAAGATATTAACAGATATAAACTCGAGTCAAAATAATGAAAAGAATATTCTCTTGTCATAGCCCTAGTAACTATCCCGTTTGGTGGACGTCTACAAAGTTGCACCACACCCACTTCTAAATTCCACACTTGTCATTTTATAAAAAAAAATTTTCAGGTTAATCTCATCGATTACAGACTTAACTTTTAGATAAAAAGAAAAAAATATGACTTATTGTCGGGGATCAGTTTTCGGTTCGGGCTCACGTGAACTTTCACCGCCACTTCTTACAATATTTTTCTTTTCGTCTTCTTTCAACTATTTCTGCGGATTATTATCGATTGAACACTAAGCTACCAGACTAAAAAAAAAAAAAAAAAAAAAAAAAAAAAAAAATATTTAAAGATTTGGAAGGGGATTCAATTTTACATACAATGCTCTAGTAAATTGATCCTCCATTTCTTGAAACTGAATTTTTTTGATGTTGGGCCCTTCATCCCCCTCCCACCCCCATTATTATTAATTTGCGATTTTTTTTTTTTTTTTTACTTTAGGAAAGGTTCAAACTGCCCCCACCCACCCCTCATCATTATTTTTTTCATTTATTTACGACTTTTTCAGATTATCTAGATTCCAAACGAGAGAACATCATAAATTTTGGAGCATTGGAATAATAATGATGATGATGATTATGATGGTGGTGGTGTTAAGTAAATAAAGAAAATAAATGACAGGGGTGGAGACTGAACTTTTCACAAAGTAAAAAAAAAAAAAAAAAAAAAAAAAAAAAAAAATCGCAAATTAATAAAAATAATCGTGGTGAGGGTGGGGTGGAGGATGAAGGACCCACCATCAAAACGAGACATAAATTCAATTCAAGAAATGGGGGGTCGATTTACTAAAACGTATGTTAAATTGAACTCCCCTTTCAAATCTTTAAATGTATTTGAAAGATTATAGTTTAAAGTTAATTTCTCAAAAAAAAATGTGTGAAATAAAAAAAATACATGGAATAATTTTATCTCAAATCTGAAAAATCCTAGATTTCACATAAAAATTCATTATGACAAAAATCGCGTTTACATTTTTCTGGCAAGAAAATATATAAGTTTTCTGGAATTATTTCCAAGTTAAGCATTAAGTTAAAGTCTTAAGACAATGAATGAATACAATAAATGTACTTAACATTTGCTAAAAAAAGTAATAATTATCCAAAAATAAGACACTGGTAGGAACGAGACTTGTTTATCATAAAAAAAAAAAAAAAAAAAAAAAAAACTCTGGCGGCAAAATTAAAAATGTATAAAAGGACAATTTATTTCTTTATTTAACATTCTGGCATACAGAGCGATTTTTTTTTTTTTCTTTGAGTTGCAGACCCTCCTTCCTTCATTTAAAAATGAAGGAAAGTTAATTAAATTCATTAATTATACTACTGACAATTTATTCATAAAAAAAAGTTAGCACCATTATTTATTAATATTAATACAGAATTTAATTTATAATTATTGAAAAAATTACACTAAAAAAATAGACTTATGTTAAAATTTATAATGTTTACATGAAATTTAAAGTTGATAAACACAAACAGGCAGGTAGTTGAAGAGAGGAGGAGGGTGAGCAAAACAGACTGGTTTTCTTTTCAATTCTGCACATCCGTACTTACCGACATAGAACGTTCGTATAATTTGTCATTTTTTAATTAAATTATTTTTCTATATTCCTGTTTTTCAATTTAAAATTATTTTACTTTATTTGCCAAGATTATATGAACATTAGGGATTGCCAAAATTCACTACAGAATTACTTCACCCTATATGTAACATGATGTAACTTTATTATAAACTAGCGGGGGTACTCAGTGTTGCCCGGAGGTGTGTGCGCGAGGAGGGGAAATAAAGAATAAGCAAAGAAATAACCCTGTTTAAATATCAAAATAAAAATGAACTTAAACTTCTGTAAAAAATCGGGGGGAAAAACAGCGAACAAACAAAACTTCTATTAAAAAGAAATCGGAAAAACAGAAAGCATAAATCAGGGGAAAAGATGGACGTGTTCTGAAAAACAAGGCATAAATAAACCTTCGATTCGTTTAAATTCAATGGTGCGTTTCACCCAGTCCATTCCAGTTTTTTAATCAACTACAAAACGAAATAAAGCAAAATTCCCTTCGAGTTTTTTTAGTCAACAATGGTGCGTTTCACCCAGTAGAAAACATAAAACGAAAAGGAACGTTAAAATGCCATTCCATTTTTTTTAAGCAACTACGAACCCAAACCGGTGCTTCTTCGTACTGTCCCTTATGAACGGATCCACAACAGTGTAAGTGGTATCGGGGGTTGTGAGTGTGTGTGGGGGGGGGGGTAGAAGGAATTTATTAGAGAGAAAAGAGTTTACAACTTCCATTGATTTTAACCGATTTTGGCTGTGAACTCTCACCAGAAAAAATATAGGAATCCACGATTATCGAGGAAGTGTAGAGGTAATATGTAGGTGTAGAGGTGTGTTATAACATACCTCAGATAATGTGCATATTACATTTGCATGAAATGTCTTGATTTTCAATCCTATTATGGTTAAAATCATAGGGAAAAAAATGAGTTCATTTTATATATATATAGGGATTAATATTACCAGTATAACTTTTGTACCATTTAAAAGGAGGGCAAAATAAACCAGTAATAATTAAAAAAAATTTTTTCATCAAACGAAAATAATGAAATTGTGAGACGAAAATCGTGTTTACATAATTGGTGCTTTAAAATAACGTTCCCATGTAGTAGACATTCTGAACATGAAAACATACCCGCATTTAATAAATCTAGCAAAAATCAACTCATGGTCAGATTTTCGTGAAATTTTCGATACTTATCCATTTTAGAATTACATTATATATAAAACGCAGTTTCCATAAAATCTATGAGGGGAAATATTTTTTACATGCCCCCCCCCTATTTATTTTTTCGAAATTCGAACAAAATGTATTTAAATCTATCAAAATTTCTATTTATGAAACAAGAGTTCAAATAAGTAAAAAATACTTATTTTTTAAAAGTTTAAATACACATATTGAACAAAAATTTACCTTCAAGTTGCAATTAAAAAATTTATATAAACTTGTTTTTTATTTTAAATAGCGTTTTTTCTATTAATATATACTATAATCAGTTGAATTATGAAGAAAAAATAACTTCTTAAAAATTGATTTTTAAAAGATTAAAATTCTATTATTTCAAAATGTCCGCTACAACAGATTTAATTGTGGGAAATTTTTTTTTTTTTAAATATAAAGTTATATAAACATGACTCTTGCCACCTATTTTATGACCAGATTCAAAATTAATATTGTGTTAAAATCCAGTTTTTCTACATGCACTGCAATATTCTTGTATGTCTTGTTTTATGAAATAAAATACAGAAGCATAGACTGAACAAAAATGAACTGGTTGATTGAAAACATTGACTTCTGCAGTTGCCTTCACCATTAAAATTTCATAGCTTAACTATTATTCTGTTAGTGCTTACTAAAAGTAACCAAATTATCTATTAAAAGTAAGTTGTTAAATTATTTTTATAAATTTTTTTCTTGTGCTTTACGTTTGATTTAAAAGTTTTAACTTTTTCTTTTTTTTTTTTCCAATTTTAGATACTTTAAAAACTTCTTTCGTTAACGTTTGTTTTTAATTTTAGTAGTAATGAAGTGGTCAGAGGCACCAAACTGGTAAAAGGGAAAATTATTCCCAAGTAGCATTCAGGGATTCCGGGGGGGGGGGGGAATGGTCTTTCATGTAAATAATTTAAATCGTTCCAAAGTATCGAAAACTTAAATAACGTGTAGTGAACTATAGGGACTGCCAAACGATTGTTTCCGTGACGTCAGATTTGTGTGTACTATAAGAACTATGGAAAAGCAGAAGCGACTTAATGATTTTTTTTTTTTTTTAAAACCTTTGTTTATCTTCTTCAAACTGCAATTAATAATTAATCTTTGTTATTTTATTTTTCAATTTTTTTTATTACATTTTCACCCCAAACAAGGCACATTGCCACTTTGGTGTAGGGGGCTACTATCAGGGGCACTATGTTGAGATTTGGGCAGCAAGATGTCGGTTCACGTTACATTTGAACTTCTGCATGTCAGTACAATTAGGGAAGCAGGGACCTGGAATGAAATTCCAGAGTCTAGCGGTTCTGGGGAAGAAACTACTGGAGTAGAAAGATCTTTTACATCCAGGGATCTCTACTGTGTGGGGGTGGGATTTAGCTACCTGTCGGGTTTGTCGAGGGTGTCTACGTCGTGGGGGCACAAATGTCTGCAGTTTGTCAGAGCATTCACCATTAAAATACTTGTAGAACAGGCAGAGGGATGCAACGTTTCGTCGATGGGACAGAGGCTGAAGCTTAGATGCCAGTTCAGGGCCTAAGATTTACACAGTTTAATGATTAATAATATTATAAACATTTGTATATTACATATGAAATACGGTTTTACTGAATGTTCTTTTGGTTACCTATGGGCTTCCATATTTTGTTTGGTAAAAAGAGAAACAAAATATGAGGGGGGGGGCTTACAAAATGATTAATATTGTGCAATATTTTCAAATTGGTTTTAATCTGGCAATAAGATAGCTGACAAGAGTCATGCTTATATGAAAACTTAATATTTTTTTAAAAATTTAAACACAATTAATTAAAAATCTATGTTGTAACGGAACATTTTGAAATAACAGAATTTTAATCGTTTTAATCTTTTAAAAATTAATTAATGTTTACACAGTTTCTTTTCCTTGGCAATTCAACTGATTATAGTATATATTAATTAGAAAAAACGCTATTTAAAAAAAAAAACAATATTAAGTTTATATCAATTTTTTAATTGCAACTTGAAGGTAAATTTTTGTTCAATATGTGTATTTAAACTTTAAAAAAATATTTTTTACTTATTTGAACTCTTAGGTTTCATAATAAATAGAAATTTTGATAGATTTAAATATATTTTGTTCGAATTTCGAAAAAATAAATATGGGGGGAGGGCACACTAAAAAGATATTTCCCCTCATAGATTTTACGGAAACTGCATTTTATGTAATTTCATTCTAAAATGGATAAGTATCAAATTTCACGAAAATCTTACCATTCGTTGATTTTTGCTAGATTTATTAAATGCAGGTATGTTTTCACATTCAGAATGTCTACTACATGGGAACGTTATTTTAAAGCACCAATTATGTAAACACGATTTTCGTCTCACAATTTCATTATTTTCGTTCGATGAAATAATTTTTTTTTAATTATTACTGGTTTATTTTGCCCTCCTTTTAAATGGTACAAAAGTTATACTGATAATATTAATTTATAATAGTTACATCGTGTTACATATAGGGTGGGGTAGTTCTGTGGTGACTTTTGGCAGTCCCTAGTGAACTAACAAACTATGGTATTGTCACTTTTGCTTTTCCATAGATGTCAAAAAAGTCACATAACATTTTATTTTTGTATTATGTTTTCTACCTCCACTGAAAAAAAAAAAAAAAAAAAAAAGTTTACTTAATTATTTCTAACGATAAGTGAATCTTTTTTCACATTTCGATAAATTTAATCTTTATCGAAACTATTTGAATTTAAAATATATTCCTATTAAATTACAGTAGTAAATAATAGTAAAAAGATATAAAAAATCGTTCACCGTGGCTCGAATAAAAAAGTACATCAATTGATGACGTCACCAGATCATGTGTACATTTTGGAAAGTTCATATAAAAATGGTAGTGCCTAATGAACATTATCTTACATTGATAATTATACGTTCTTGCATGCAATGGAAATATTAGAATCTTACATGTAAAGATTTGTAGCAGTTAAACTATTTACTATAAGCGGATCAATGCCCAGTGCCAAATTGATTCGGCCACACTAACCAATCGGTTGGCAGGGCACATTGATTTGAGCTATCCCCTTAAGGACTATTTTTAACCCTTCGGGATCTCAGCTGCGATCGCCAGAGAGACGCCAGCAAGCGACCTATACAGACCTCTCACTCACTCCTTCCACTGCTACTTGGCAGACGACACCTTCAAACAGACATTTACACTTTCTTTCACTTCAGTCTGAGATACAATCTCGCCTTTTCTAAATAAACCCTTTATTATTGTTTTGTTAAAAGCAATGTCGTTTGGCCTTGTGTTTATTTAAGTAATTATTAGGAGAGAAATGCACAACAGTTCCCTCCTATAAATTCCGTTAAAAATGTAAGCGTAAAAAAAAAAAAAAAAAAAAAAAGAATTTTTGCGATTATAATTTTTTGTGTTGAAATATTAAATAAACAATGCTTAATTCAATGATAATATTGGTAGTTCGAGAAATTAATTTTTCTTCGAGTTATATCGATTTCGTTAATACGGACTTGACTTCAGGGGCTTTTTTGTAATGTTCCTGTAACAATTATTTTTATTTTATTGTTACAAATTACGATGCTTTATTTATATATAAAAAAAAGCAAAAATAAATTGCGTTTTTTATTTACTACTGAAAACCATAACGTTAAAGGTATTTTTTGTTTAAACAAAATACATTTTCACCAAGATTTAAATAAAAATAATTATTTCATTATATTCCGCGACCATTATTTGATAAATACTGAAATTTTCATTAAAATTGGTTAATTTCCTGATTTGTGAATTTTTAAGTAAAAGGAGAGGTCAATCGGCATTCATTTTGCCCGTACCTAGTATTTATCACAAAAAGGGACACGTTGGATGGCACAGGCACCGGTATATAGCGCTTGTTTATATTTATGTGATTATTGAAAATGTAATCTTAGGGTTTGTATTACCGTACACAGATTCGAAAAAGTTGTCAAAAAACAAATATATAACAAATAAATGTTATCAAAAACTGGATATAATTTTCGTGTTTTTATTCAATGTAACATGTTTATTCAGCTCGAAAAGCATACAATGTTTACCGATGTAATGGAAAATTCAAAATGGCGCCCGCCGCCCGACTGTCTTTAACATGGTAAGTTTGGTAAAAGCTGTTATAAATAATAAACTAGACAAAATACTTTTAGAAATTCGCTCAATATATGTTACCGTGACATAGCTTGACATATATTCGGTGGTTTTTGAATAGTATTTTGTCTAGTTTATTATTTATAACAGCTTTTCCCAAACTTACCGTGTTAAAGAGAGAGTCGGGCGCCATTTTGAATTTTCCAATACATCGGTAAACACTGCATGTTTTTCGAGCTGAATAAACATGTTACATTGAATAAAAACAAAAAATATATCCAATTTGCCAAATTGGCAATTTGGTAGAAAAATAACTTATCTTGCCTTTGATAACATTTATTTGTTATATATTTGTTTTTTGACAACTTTTTCGAATCTATGTGTACAGTATTTACAGTAATACAAACCCTAATCTTATGATTAACATTTAAATTAATCACGTTGTTTAAGAACAAAAAAAAAAAAAAAAAAGAAAAAATAATGCAAGATAAAGTTTTAAACTTCAGCTTTCATTATTTCTTTAATTTGTTCCTATTTACAATGCCTCCCCACGGGACAGAGTTAGACACCAGGGTCGGTTTTTAACGTGGAGAAAAGGAACAAAAATAAAAATTGTCTCAGTCGTGAAGGATTTCTCCTCCACTGAAAGGACAAGAAATTTAAGTGGAGCATCTGAAGAACAGATAGATACTACACTGTGATCTTGTCCCGAAGGCCAAGAATTTCTTCAATTTGTTAACCAACGTATTATCACTTGTATTGTTCAAGGTTTTAAATTACAAAATAAAACACATTTAACCATTTTAAAACTACCTTTCATTATTTCTTTTTTATTATTTGTTAACCAACGTATTATTTGTATTGTTCAATGTTTTAAATGATTGGATTTTAAATTATAAAAACATTTAATCATTTTAAAACTTTATCCTTCATTTTTTATTTTATGTTTTATTTGTTAAACGTGGTTTACATTAAGCTCTATACCGGTGTCGACCAAACTTGTCCCTTTTTGTAATAATAGAGTTCGAGGCTATTTGTACAACTAAAAAGCAAATCTGCCAGTTATGTTTATTTTGTTACTTTTTTTTTTTTTTTTTTTTTTGCATTAGTCACATTAAACATTTACAGTTACTTCCCTTGTTTATGGTTTCATTTCGCTTTATTTAATAAAAACAAGATGGCCGCATTTTTCACCTGCTAGCACGATTAAAGTTTTTTTTTTTTTTTTTTAAATAATTCAGTAATATTCAGGTAATTTCGACTGCATACTTTAGAAACTACCATTGTAATTTATTAGAATTGAAAAAAAAAAAAAAATAGGTATTTTTTAAAATTAGGTCCACCTCCACAATTTTCTTTAAAATGACAACTTTTGTATGTTTTGGGTTTGTATTACTGTATTCGAAAAAGTTGTCAAAAAAACAAATATATAACAAATAAATATTATCAAAGGCAAGATAAGTTACTTTTCTACCTAACTGGATACATTTTTTGTTTTTATTCAATGTAGCATTGTAGCATGTTTATTCAGCTCGAAAAACATGCAGTGTTTACCGATGTATTGGAAAATTCAAAATGGCGCCCGACACACTCTTTAACATAGTAAGTTTGGGAAAAGCTGTTATAAATAATAAATTAGGCAAAATACTATTAAAAAAACACCGAATATATGTCAACTTATGTCACGGTAACATATAATGAGCGAATTTCTAACAGTATCTTGTCTAGTTTATTGTTTATAACATCTTTTCCTGAACTTACCGTGTTTAAGAGTGTGTCGGGCGCCATTTTGAATTTTCTTTACATCGGTAAACACTGTATACTTTTCGAGCTGAATAAGCATGTTACATTGAATAAAAACACGAAAAATATATCCAGTTAGGTAGAAAAGTAACTTATCTTGCCTTTGATAACATTTATTTGTTATATATTTGTTTTTTGACAACTTTTTCGAATCTATGTGTACAGTAATACAAACCCTTATATCTCGATAACTACTTATTTCTGCAAAATTTTAATGCGATTTTCGTATTCAGCATAGTCGAAAACCTTCCAAAGTAGTCATTTAAAAGAAAATTGTGGAGGTGAGGTGGACCTAATCTGAAAAATACAAAAAAAAAAAAAAAAAAAAATCAGTAGAAACACTTGTTTTTATCTGAAAATTCCATTTAGTGACTACAAAATTTCGTCCTAATAGTGTAGAAGCGCAAAAAAAAAGATTAAAACGGAATGAAATTTAAATTACCGTTCCATTTTTACACCAACCGTAAAACAGAGCATTCTCCGGAAGTTTTACCAACCCGTAAAAGTTGTCATTTTATAGGTGAGTCCGGAGTTGGAAAAGGACAGAGATAGGTAAATCTAGAGAGTAATAGGTCAAGAAAGTTCCCTCAGTAACCCCTCTTTTAGATGGGAATATTCATGAGAGAGTCGCTATTTTTCTCGTGGATGGTCACAAAGTGGGTGTTCAATTTAGTAGGACGTTATAATTGAAAACTGATTCCCAACGATAAAAATCTTAATAAATTTTTTTCAATTGTTTGAAAGTTAAGTCAGTAACTGGAGAGATAAAACTAAAAACTAAAAAAAAATATGAAAACTGGAATTTACAGGTGGGGGCAATATCATAGACGTCCGCCGCACTTTCTTTTCGCGGAGACTAGGTGGAATACGAGGAAATGTTGCCCATGCCAATGATAATATGGGCACTTCTGGATATGTGCACAATTTTGATACTACCACAGTTTATCACGTGGGACACGTAGTAATTAATCAGCATCTAGTTTAATTGTTTTTATTTATTGCATGCTTCGGTCATAGTTTAAAATACTGATTTCTCCCTCTGATTCTGGTGACAGGTGCCTGAAAAAAGAAAAAAAATGGAGTCTCCATTTTCGGCGATAAACTGTAGTAGTACTATAATTTTTCGGTAGTCAGACACGTCAGCAGTTGCCACTCTATCTTTAGGCAAAAGAGGTGCTAATGCCTGGGGGGGGGGGGATGGTCACTTAGACCAAACAGAACCATACTTCACATGGTCGAAATGCGTGTAAAAATCAACTCTCTCAAAGGAGGCATACTGACTGCATACACAAGAAAAAAAAAAAAAAAAAAAATAGCTTCCCCGTTAGTGACGTCTTAGGTGATCAATGATAAACTAACCCCTCTTTAAAGAGAGGAGGTAATGCTCGGAAGAGTGGGGTCACACCTTATACAAACAAAAGGTTCGCGCACATAAGCAAACCAGACCTGTGTGTCAGACGATGTCACACTCAATATGTTTACTTCTGCATCGGAGAATACGTACAAGTAAGTTCGTACATTTTAATTCCAATTGTTTGAGTAGAGCGAAACATTTCGGTATAATAAATTCTAAAAGACTGAAAGTAAACATAAATAAAAGCCAAGGACTACTTACACCCATGATTAATTCGTTATTGGTATGCTTTCTTTAAACGAGACAGACGAATACGGATGAGACAAAGAGTACACCAAACAAAACACACGCGCGAAATGCTAAAAGTTTCGCGCGTTTTTGGGCATCAATAACTCGATTATCTCCCCTTAAATTATCACTCGTCACAGTATTGCCAATTTAGTGGTTTTCCCGCTAGATGTAGAGATTTTGTTTGTAATCTAGCGGGAAATTTTTGGATCTAGCGGCTACAGTTTTTTTTTTTTTTTTTTTTCCATCTGTAGATTTTTGACATCATCACACCCACAATTTAAGATTAAAAAAACATAAAAGCGCTTGAAAATGCTTTCAAACATCAACGAAATTCATTCAGATAGGTAGAAAAGTATCATTTATTGACTTTAGTAAGAACTAGTGGTGTGTAGGTGGTGTAGTAAGAAACCCCGGAAGAGGAGGGGGTGTTTTTTTTTTTTTTTTTTTTTTTTTTTACAAAGGCATCACCACATTATCAAGGCCCAGAGGCCACTCAAGGATAAGGGTTAAAGAGTGTACAGTAGAAATTGGTTAATATAGTAATCATCAGTAATGAAAATTTGGTAAATTTGATAACTTATATGGAACGGCTCATCAAGAACTTATTTACTTTAGACTTGAACACAACCATATTGTAGTCAGCCGGAAAGCAGGAAAACGGAAGACAATTCCACAGGCGTGCAGTTCTAAGAAAGAAGCTTTGTTCATGGAATCTACGTTTAGGTTTAGGCACAGATAAAGAGTGGGGGAAATTATTGATAGTGTTTACAGCGAGACAAGTGTTTCTTGTGAAAGTTTGGCGAGGGGGGACCATAGATTGAAGCTCAGTTGAACACTTTCCATGGAAATAACGATACATCAGAGACAAACTCGCAACATCTCTTCTGTGAGATAGAGGTTGCAAGGAGGAGAAAAGGACATCTCCTACGAGGCTACGAAGTCTATTTTGAACTCTATCAAGGCAGGACAAGTCCTTTCTAGCAGCTCCTGCCCAGATGTGGCAACAGTATTCCATCCTTGGACGTACCTGGCTCTTATATAGATAGAGAATAGCATCAGCAGTGAGATATCTACCGGATCGATAGAAAGATCCCACCATTTTTCCAGCGGCCTTGGCAACAGATTTGATATACGTGTTCCATTTAAGATCAGGAGTAATGGTCAAGCCCAGAAGCTTGTCAAAACTTGAGGCCTCCTGAAGACGAGAGCCATTCATTTCAATTGATGACAAATGTGGATTAGAATGTTGATGATGTAAAGAGAGAAGCTTGGTTTTAGATGCATTAAAAGTAACCAGCCACTCATTTCCCCATTGTACTACGTGCTCAAGATCAGAGGAGAGAGAATTGGAGAGAACTTGGTCGTTTACTGTCTTAGATGTGCTACCATAAATGGTAGTGTCGTCAGCATAAATGTCTACAAATGATGTAAGGATATGATTTGGAAGATCATTAATGTAGATCAGGAAAAGAGTTGGGCCCAGGATGGATCCCTGAGGGACACCGGCATTAATACTGTGAGCTTCTGATTTTTGCCCCTCAACTACTACTCTTATGAACCTATCAGAAAGAAATGATTTAATAATTGAGAAGACATTTCCAGCTATACCATAGCTAGCGATCTTATGAAGTAAACCTTTATGCCATACCCTATCAAAGGCTTTAGATATGTCAAGAGCAATTGCCCTAGAAAGATTGCCATCGTCGAGAGATTTGCTAATCCTATGCGATATAACTGTAAGGACATCTGCTGTAGATCTAGCAGAACGGAAACCATATTGAGTGTCACTAAGAAGGTTATTTTTGTTGAGATGGTTGATTACTTCTGTATTTAACACAGATTCTAGCAACTTACTCATGACGCACAGGAGACTTATTGGCCTGTACTGAGAGGGGGATGAGCGATCACCTGAATTCTTAAATACAGGGCATACTGATGAGATTTTCCAGGGAGATGGGAAACTATTCTCCTTAAGACAACGTTTAAACAGTTTTGTAAGTATGGGCGCTAGTTCAGGTTGAAGTTTTATGAGTACTATAATTGGAATACCATCAGGGCCAGTTGCTTTACTCGAATCAAGGTTTTTGATTAGCTTCGCAACATCACATACAGATATACGAATATCACATAGCGTGTTTTCTGATACAGGAGGAAATATTGGGGGTTGGCGGTCTTGGTCGCAAAGGGTAGAATTAGCTGCAAAGTTCTTGACAAAGAGTTTGGCTTTGTCTGATGCTGACGAGATTACCTCAGGTCCATTGATAATAGTTGGGATGGAGCACACGCTTCTGTTCAGGATTCTGTTTGCTATTTGCCAAAACTGGTGGGAACCAAGCCGCTGCTCAGCTACTTTGGACTTAACAGATTGAGCATACAACTCTCTTGCGTTCCTTATTACTTTCTTACAATGGTTGCTGGCAGTCCTGAAAACGGCTTTAGTTTCCATACATCTATTACGTTTGAAGCAGTGGAAAAAGTGATTTCTGTGCGCAATGGCAGCAGCACATTCTGGAGAGAACCATGGCTGGCTGTTAGGTTTTTGCTGAAACTTTTTAGAGGGTATGAAATGGTCAATACCTACAATTAACCATTCAGTCAGGTCTAATACTATAGAGGACACATCCTTTTTAAACATGGAATGCAGAGGTAGATCAGATATAAATGTACGGAAGCTATCCCAGTCAGCCTTAGTGTATCGATATACTGTACGATGGAGAGGTACGTCTGGGGACTTATTACATTTCATTTTTATCTTAATTGATACAAAAGAGTGGTCGGAAGATCCAAGAGGCGACAGAACAGAAACTGAACATAGTTCTGGGCAAGTTGTGAGAAAAAGGTCTAGTAGGCTCGAATACTGGCCGTCATTATCGGGCACACAGGTAGGTTCCTGAACAATCTGAGTGAGGTCATAGGCAATGGAGAAATCATGACAGAACCTCCCCTCATCATCGGTCTTGTTTGAGTGGGTCAACCATTCGACGTTGTGAACATTGAAGTCTCCACATACGTGAATGTTAGCTGAAGGATAAGTAGAAAGGACTTGGTCAATTTTCTCAGATATGCTTTGAAAGATAGTAACTCCGCTATTGTGGGGGCGATAGAGAGTAAATATAAATGCAGTAGTGTGAGCTAAAGCAACCCGGAAGCACATATAGGGTAAGTTAGGATCTTCCCTGGAGATGTCCCTCCCACATGGAAAGCTATCTTTAATATAGGCACATATTCCATGCCCATGGCGATCTTGGGGGTCAGATTTAGAAGTTAAGTTAGAGTATCCTGTAATTGCAAACTCATCTAGGGAAATAGCCTGTCCAATGCCAGTTTCACTTAAAAATAAAAGGTCTGGTTTAGTCTTCTGTAATTGGGTTTCAACCTCTGGAAGGTTAGAACGAAGACCCCTGATGTTGGAGAAGGAGACATGGTAGTAGGGGTCTACGTTGGAAGTTGGAGAACCGGGTTTAATCGTGTATTTTTTCTTGAAACTTGTCATGATGAAATTTTGGAATTTGTGGACTAGGTCGTCAGATTTACTTAGAGCAGGACAGAGAGGGGAAACTAAGAGAGAAAAAGAAACGAAGAATTTTTTTTTTTGTAGCACATGATAAGGTAAAGCCGTAACAATTACCCACTAGTATGGCATCGAGAGGCCCCACCAGAAGCTACTGCATGGTCCAGATTCCATTCACCAAATGGCAATACAGCAGCCCCAGTACTTTGCACCTGCTGATAGGACAGCCTCCTTAGTGGTTAATCCAAGGTTCGGGTCCCTGACTATCAGGCGGATAACGTCAGCCCAGACAAAACGTTTACCTCCAGCACCCTTACTAGTGACATGGCTACAAGGATAGACATAGAAACAGAAAATTTCGACCAACTCTGCCGACTGTCGCGCAAAATACTGCCAACCTAGAAAACAGCTTTTTCTTCTCCCTTTGTCAGAAAAATCACTCATTAAAAAATGAGGACTGAGGGACAAATAAGAAGAAGCGAGAGTAACAGGAGCTGCCGATAACGCATCCACAATGCGTTTTCTACTCTCCATTTTAAAAAAAAAAAAAAATTATTAAGTATTCTACTTAATAAAAGTCCAACGGACGTGTTTAAGGGAAAGTATGGTGATAGATTCCCCTCTCACGAACTAAAAATGAGTACAATTAGGTAATCTATTTTTGCAATCAACTCGGTAGATAAATAAACATTTATGGACGAGAAAAAAAAAGCTAGCATTTAATACAACAGAAATACATAAATTAAATACTTAAATTAAATACTGAAATAAAATGTAGTTATTAATATTTGAATCTGTAAAAAAGTAGTAGTAGGGAGGGGGTCAAAACAGCAGTACGAAGACCGGGTGGACAGAGGTTTAAAAAAAAAAGTGGTAGTAGGCAGGTAGGCAGGCTCGAACCCGTAATGCAGAGGAGAAAAAAGATTTTTAAAAAAAACGTGACTTCTTAGCCGATGTCTCCATAGCGCGACTGAAAGTCCCGAGTGCTGAAAGTAAGCATAGTCAATCTAACGGAGATAATGACTTTGCGAAAATGTTGACGCAAAAACCAACCTCTCCTTGTAAAAAACTGCCCAGTTGAGGGTGAAGGTTTTTGGACAATTTTTCGATATTTGTTATCCAAAAGATCAAGCTTGAAAACGATGCAGATCTCGTCAGGAACTTTGCGTATATCGAAAGATTTTGGCAGACATATAAACACACGCGCACACATTTTGAAATTTATATATTAGACTAGAGTGGATTCCCAGCGTTGCCTGTGTGTTTGGAAGTGTGTGTTGAGCAAAAAAAAAAAAAGAAATAAAAGTGGTAGTAGACAGGCAGGCTCGAACCTGAACTGCAAAGGAAGTCATGAACGTGAAAAAAAAGCATGACGCCTCTTCCGTTGCGCCCATCACCAAACTGGAAGTGGCAAAGGTTTAAATTAAGGCTAGTCAATCAAAAAGAGGGGATGACTTTCGAAAATATCGGCGAAAAAGGAGACCCCCCCTCCTTGCAGAAAATTGTCCAGCTGAGGGTGGAGAAATAAATGTTTTCAACCAATTTTTCTATATTTATTGTCCGAAGGGTTGAACTTCAAAATGATACCAGTCTCATGAAAATCCGTCGCCTCTGTCAAAAGTTTTAGGCATACATACATACATTTAAACAAATAGGTGAGATTTATATTATAGACTAGTGAGGGGTACCCGGCGTTGCCCGGGTGTTTGTAGGTGTGTGTGGTCGGGCAGGGGTGGGGATGTTAATGAAAACCTAAGAATAAGCGAAGTAAAAAAAACAGAAAAATGAACGTTAAAAAACTTGCTTAGCGGGGGAGGGGGGTACCCGGCGTTGCCTGAGTGTTTGGAGGTGTGTGTGGTTGTTAATGAAAACCTAAGAATAAGCGAAGTAAAAAAAGAAAACAGAAAAACGAACATTAAAACTTAAGCGGGGGGGGGGGATCAAAACATCGAAAAAAAACACAAAAAAACTAACGTAAGGCAAACAAACGATGTTAAATGTAAAAATCGAAAAAACAAAAACAAAAAAGAAAACAGAAAAACGAACGTTAAAACTAAAACCAAAAAAAAAATAACATGTGAAAAATGGCTTAAATAAGCCAGTTTCGATATTAAAATTCGGGGGGGAGGGTACCCGGCGTTGCCCGGGTGTTTGAAGGTGTGTGTGGTTGTTAATGAAAACGTAAGAATAAGCGAAGTAAAAAAGAAAAACGAAAAACGAACATTAAAACTTATCTGAAAAATAAAGCGGGGGGTACCCGGGCGGTGGGTAATTAAAACATCAACAAAAAAAATTGACGTAAGGCAAACGAACGATGTTAAATGTAAAAATCGAAAAAACAAAAACAACGAACGTTAAAACTAAAAACAAAACAAAAAAAACATGTGAAAAATGGCTTAAATAAGCCTGTTTCGATATTAAAATTTAAAAAATCGGTGGGTACCCGGGTGTTTTTGGGTGTATAGTCGGGGGTGGGGGTGTTAATGAAAACCTAAGAATAAGCAAAGTAAAAAAAAAAAAAACAGAAAAACGAACGTTACGTGAAAAATGGCTTAAATAACACTGGTTCAATATTTAAATTTAAAAAATCGAAAAAAAAAAAGAAGACATTTCACACCACGATTCGAACCCAAAAGGTTTAGATAATAAACCAATGCTCTAACCAACTGAGCTAACACGACGTACATGAAATTTAGTCAGTTCTTCAAATATTTAAACTAAATCAGGTCATGACGTCATCTGACGCATGTGTAGAACCGGTCGTCGTCTTGAGAGGATGGTTTTTGTTGACGCCCCCCCCCCCTGTAGAAAATTGTCGATTTCAGGGTGAAAAAATTAACGTTTTGGGCCAATTTTTCGATATTTTTCAAATGAAGGATGGAGCTTCAATATGATATCAAGTTTGTCAATTTTTGTTCTGTCTGTCAAAAGTTTGTAGCGGACATACAAACATACATACACACATTTTCGCTTTTATATTTATAGAAGACTAGCGAGGGGTACCCGGCGTTGCCCGGGTGTTTTTCGGGGTATGTGAAAAAAACCCGAAAATGTGAAAAAAAACAGGTGCCCGTGAAAAAAAAAACGAAGCCTTCACGACGCGCAGTTGGAAAATAGTAAAGTGTTTAAAAAAAACGTGTGCGTTTTTGATTGACGTGACGGCAATAGGTATTCAGTAGTAAGCATTTTGTGCGGGGACAGTTTTGAATGAGGTGAATAAATCGGTTTGTTTGTTTTTAAAAACCCGCTCCCTGTTTATTAGGAGGAGCGAAATGAAAGCTACAGTCCAAGTCGACATTAAACAAACGTTTCTCTTGAGACAACTGGCTTTCAGCCTGTGATTAGAGTCGAGTTTCGCTTTTTTTTATACCGAAAACCGAATGTAACGCATGCCGATGCGGGAAATGTGGAATAATTAACGTTTGAAAGTCAATAAAATTAAATAGACAGGCGAGCTCCGTGGATAACTCTGAGATATTACAATTTATAGATGATATAAAAAGTTTTAAGAAGTTGTGAAGCGAGCCAGTGCTTCTCTGAAAGAAGCCTTTTGTGGACATCGAGGAAAAGCGTAAATACATACATACATACATACATACATACATTTTCGCTTTTATATATATAGATTATGTGTTAACTATTTCTTTCTTTCACCATTTTTTCGGTTCACCATTTTTAAGAATCGCTATAATTCATTTTTTTAAGTACTTTTTACTGGAGGGGGGGGCGTTCCAGCCTTTATAGTTTAAAATAGGATCTAAGCATTCCCCTTAATCCGTCTGCTTGTTTCTCACCTGACTACAACTTGGGTGTCTTCAAGTCCAACATAAACAAATTCCTGGTGAACCACCCCCTTAAGTAGACACTTTATCAAATCTCAACATTAACGTACTGTACACGCAATAACCCTTATCCCCGAGTGGCTTCTGGGCCTTGATAAGTGGTGACCACTAAAATAATAAAAATAATATAAAAAAATTTAAAAACTGCTTATGACTAAGCGTTCACACTCGAGACAGCTCAAAAGCAACTAGCATTTTACTCTCAACAGAACTATTCAGACCAAAGAAAGGGATGACAATATTAAGTCTATAGGTAATGAAGAATACATAGTAGCACTATCTCATGACAACAATGTTTCTTTTGTAGGAACCAGAAACGTAACAGAATAAATGTCTTGCTCAGAACTCTATCTGTAAAAATTTTAAAAAGAAAGAACACTTTGCTTGTGTCTGTAGATCGCCTACAGCTGCTGCTGTTATCAATCCCGAGAAGTCTATTCTTGGTTCTTGTGTTCAGACGTATAACTGCTCTGAGAGTTTATTTCGCTCAACATTCTGTGGGAAAATCAAGGATACTTCTATCAATGTGTGGCGTGACTGCCACTGAGAGCGGCAGGGCTCCCCATTGGGGGGGAGATTAAGACTCCCGAACCACTGAAGAATGCTGGGCAACAATGCTTGTATTCATTGTTAAGCATTATTGCGTGCCTGGGCAATGGCGGCCGACCTTGATGAAAGGAAGAGTTAAGTTAAGAAACCGACATATACATTTTATTGTTTTGTGGGAAAGTGACAATTTGATGTTGTTTTGAGAACATAACGAATATGATTTCATTTCTGAGGCCAGACGAAGGGTCATGGGTTAATCTCCCTGATTGTGGGAACTGAAACTGTGAGCGTTCGCAGAATCACAAGCACACACACAGGGAATCGTGAATTCCCCTGCTATGACATAGCCAGTGGCAATTAGTCTAGACGGCAGCCCTATCTAACCCATCACCTCACTATATAAGCAATTCCCTGGGCAAAAATCAATCAGTTGAAGCTGAGTTTTGAGCGAATCTGATCCTAATCAAAGAGTCGTCACCACACACCCCTTCTCTACCCATCCAAAACTGAAAGTAATTAAATCTAATTGGGACTCAGTAGTGTTTATTGAAGATCAACCACTGAAGAATTGCATATAAGTGTATATCATATTTTTGTATAATCTAACTTGAATTAACCAAATAGAATAGAGATATCTGAGTCTGTCTTTCCTTTGTATGCATGAAAATCTATTCCCTTCCAGCGTGACACGGCATATCAACCCGAAGGCAAAATCGACACTGACCAACCCGATCAACAAGATCCTGCTGCGCCGAGAGAACTTGTGGAGAATTCCCTATGAAGGACAATCACAATGCGTATGTGACAAGGGTTCCCTATTTAGGGATCACTGAGGGTTCACCACTGGTTGTCGGTGATCCAGAAAGGTCACATTTGGTGACCTGTGACTAGGACCCTTCACAAATATATTCATTGATACAAGAAGCTCTGGAAATTTTATTCACCCTACCAAGGTTAAAAAGCTTGGACTAACTATCTCACCAAGTAAAGGAAGAATTTTCTTGGGAAGCAATTCTCATTCGTCTACTACCCTAAGAAATTGTATAGTATCCCTCCACTTGAATAATAGAGAGTACCATAATGTCAAGCTATCTATGCTGTGATGTAATTCTTGGGCATGATTTCCAATGCCAACGCTCTACAATAAAAATACTTTTCAGGGATTGCTTCCCTCTTACTGTACAGCAGAACCCCAAGATACGGTGGCCTTAGGATATTTTTTTTTCAGGTTACAATGTGGAGTACAATGTTTTTCCAGCCCCTGGTTATGGTATTTGCCCCGCCTTACGATGTTATCTATAATGTTATTTGATTATATGCATGTATATTATATACAGTACTGTATTTTGTTACTAATTTTTAATGCCGTATCTTGGGGTTCTGCTGTATTTGAACTGACTGCCATGAATAATATTCCTTATCCTTCTCTTTTTGCAAACTCTTAACTGTCATCCAATAGCCATGAAATCCAGGAGACACAGCTTACCTGACTTAAAATTTATACAGTCAGAAATATCACATATGATGAAGGAAGGAATTATAGAACATTTTTAATCCCGCCATGGCGAGCCCAAACATGAGTAATATCACCAGTAGATCACAAGAAAAGACTCTTCATGAATTATTCTCAGACAATAAACCATTACACTCTGCTGGATGTTTATCCCTTTTCTTGGATAGAGGATATAGTAAACCAGATTGCCAGCTTTTGAACATTCAGTACACTTGATTTGACTAGAGCATATCACCAAGCTGAAACCATCAAATCAGAAGAGTAAAAATATACAGCATTTGAAGCTGCTGCGTCTTTGTACTAATTTTGTTGAATTCCTTTTGGAGTGACCAATGGGATAGCAAGATTCCAGCGAATAATGGATAATATAATTCGAGAAAATCTCCAAGGTACATATGCGTATATCAACAATGTTACTATATGCGATCATAATCAGGCGGAGTATGACAACAATCTGAAGAACATCATGGATAGTGCGGCTAAGTATGGCCTAACTCTGAATAAAAATAAATGTTATTATTCACTTAGCTCCTTGTTCTTGCTTTGGTATACCATGAGCAAGGGGTCAGTAAAACCCAACTCCAGTAAACTTAAGGGATTGATGGACTTCCCGATACCAAAGAACCTGACCTCCCTCCAATGAGGAATGGGAATGTTTTCTTCTTATTATTATTTCTTATTATTCTCGTGGATATCCAATTTTTCTGAAAAATCATATCCCTAACTAGAGTTACCTGTTTCCCTCTGACTGAGAAACAGTTGGATGCTTTCCATTGCCTAAAGAAGGAGATTGCTAAATCCTTTTTGGCAAGTATAAACTCTGATTCATCTTTTATAATCGAAACTGATGCATCGAAACATGCTATCTAACTCAAGACTAGCTTTCTTTTACAGAAATTTAACTTCTACAGAACAAAAGCATTCTGCAGTGGAAATTGAAACCTATGTAGAAACGATTCTAAAAATGGTGGCACTTATTACTTGGGAAGCATTTCAAACTCATCACAGATCAAAAATCTGTCTCCTTCATTCTAAACTCTAAAAGCAAAAGTAAAATATAAAATGAAAAGATTACAAAGTGGAAAACAGAACTTGCCTGTTTCAGCTACAACATAGTGTATCCCCCTGGAAAACAAAATGCTGCTGCTGATGCTTTATCTTGAATTTGCTCATCTGCTTTCTCTACAAACAAATTCTTAATTTGCACAAGAATTTATGTCAGCCTGGAGTAATCCAAATGCTGCATTTTATTAGGGGTAAGAACATGCCCTATTCCGTAGAAGACATAAAGGCAATAACTAGGCCATACCAGGTACATTCTAAGATAAAGCTCTGATTTGTTAAAATGTTTCCTTGACCATTTGAGAGATTAAGTATGGACTTCAAAAGACCTCTAACAAGTTGTTCTTGTCCGTCCTTGCTCTATTCAGTCCTCTTCTATATCAAAACCCTAAGTTCGAGTTGCACCTTTCAAATTCAGAGTTGGGGTAGTCATAGATTTTTTTTACAATTTTTCAGCAATGAAGCCTACATTTTTGATGGTCAAAAATCCTGTTTACAATTAATTCCTCTGTTTCTTTTTTGGCACTAGTCGACTTTCGCATGAACACCTCTCCAGAAAACAAGTGGCTTTCTCAGCAAATCTTGAACTCGGCCTGAATCCTGACTTGACAAGAGTCAAGTTAGTGGACCCAGACACCATGGAGACCAAGAGCAGTAAGAGCAGTACCCAAACAGTCCTTTTCAACAAACTACTCATATCATGTTTAACATTTATCCAAAATTTCAAAAAATTCCAAGGCGTAGTTATTGAGAAAAATGCGAACAGACGGACAGACGAATGGACAAGGGTGAATTTACAGGTCTACCCTCCTTTTGTCAGGGTCCAATAATAAACTTTTATTTTTTACATTTCTTAAAATAAAGTTTTTTAATTTTAACAATAAAAAATAATAAAGTTTTATATTTTACATTTTTAAATAAAGGTTTTTGTTTTAACACTTGAGTTATCACAAAACGATAAAAAAGTAAGAAAATTTGGCAATCCCTAAAAATTGTTAGACAATAAAATAATAGTTAGATATTGTCTCTCTATATAAAAGTGAAAATGTGTGTGTGTGTGTGTGTGTGTGTGTGTGTGTGTGTGTGTGTGTGTGCGCGCATGCATGTGTGCACATTTCCCTACCAAATAACTGTCAATTTTTGGTCTAGAGATTCGAGATTTGAGATAAGGAGTATTGCGATTTGGGAAAATCTTTTTAATCTGTTTTCGGCCAGAAATTTGGCTGTCAAGAGGTCAAAGTTCAACGATTTGACCTCTGAAAACTCTACCAAACTCTTCCGACAATTTGGCGTCTAAAGACTTGAAATTTTAAATGTAGGTTTGGACATGGATCAAACTTTTTAATTTGATTTGAGCCCCAAAAAACAAATGTTAAGGGGTCAAATTGAGGTCAAAGTTTTAAAAAATGTGTCCTCTATGGTCTCTACCAATTACTCAGCCAATTTCTGGTCTAAACATTTGAAATTTATACACAAAGAGTATTCAGACATGCGGCAAGCATTTTAATCAGTTTTGGGGCAAAAATGTGGCTGCCAAAAGGTCAAAGTTGAAAGAGTTGACCTTAGCAGATTCTACCAAATTTCTCCACCAATTTTTGGTCTAAAGACTTGAAATTTTAGATGTAGGTCACTTGGACATGGGTAAAACTTTGTGTTTTGATTAGAGACTAAAATAATAAATGTTAAGGGGTCAAAATTGGGGTCAAAGTTTAAAAAAATTTACCTCTGCAGTCTCTACGAAATTACTCAGACAAATTTTGTTCTAAACATTTGAAATCTTACATAAAGTGTATTCACATGTAGGGCAAGTTATGAACAGTACATAGGGCCCGAGCAAAGCTGGGCTGAACTGCTAGTTAGATAATAAAATAATAAATAAAATAAATAAAATATTTCTAAATGGTTTCGTATTTCGTTTTATGCTTAGTAACTTCCGTTCCGTATTTACATCAGCTGCATCCATTTTCACCATCTTAATTTTTGAGAAAGCAATTATTACAGATTTCCGCTGAGGTTTAGGATTAGGTTAAAATGTTTTGAAAAATAATTTATTAGAGAAAGAATATTTTAAAAAAATAATATATTGATTTTTTTTTTTAATAATTTATTGATAAAAAAGAGGGCGGACCTGAAGAATCTTACCCCCCCCCACACTTTTTTTCATCTTTTTTACAATTTTTGCAGCAGATTATTATCATATGGAGACTAGTCCATTATTAAAAAAAAAACGAAAAAAAGTCAAGCTTTAAATATTTGTAGGGGTGCTCAATTTTCTAATGTAAATCGATCAGCCACTTTAGAACCACTCGATGTTTTTAGGGCAAATTTTGCAAATTTAGCCTTTTTTAAAAAGTAGTTTGGCCTTTTTTATTTCGATTTTTTTTCTTTTGTTTTTTCTTCGCGAAATTTGACCTAAAAACGTCGAGTTGATATACAATGAATGATCGATTTACGTTGCATTGGGGCTGAGAGTACCCCTACAAATATTTAGATATATACTTTATATATATATATATATAGTGGTAGACTAGTGTCCATTCGATAATAATCCGCTAAAATATTGAAAAAAGAAAAAAAAAAAAAAAAAATAGAGGATGGGGGGGGGCAGATTCTTCATGTCCGCCAAAAAGAAATAAATAGTGAATTTAAAATATATGGTATAGATAAATGTTCTGAAAGAGATTACTATTGGGTACAAAACTGACTCATGAGGAGGCAATACAAAACGAAGAATAGTAGAAACAAAAATTGGTCCAATCAAGAAAGTTCAATAGAACTTGGATTTTTTCATAAACTCCTGGGCGCTGCGCTAGGTGTGTCAGAAATTTCGTGAAAAATAGTGAATAATTCCACCCCGTCTTTCCAAGCTTATAACTCCTCGAAAAATGTAATTAAAGCCCTAATTTTTTTTTCAGTTAAAGGAGCAGGGACCAAGGTTTCATTAAAAAAAAAAAAAAAAAAAAAAAAAAAAAACAAACAACGTGTTTTTTTTTTTTAAAGGTTTTAAACTTCGGACTTTACAGGTAAATTTCTAAAAAACAGTACTTTTTTTTTTTTAATTTGAATATATCATTTATTAACCTTTTCTCTTCAATTTGTGATATATAACACTTTGGTGAGTAAATTAATTATTTACTTTTTAATAGACATTTCAAAATGGGAGGCGTGAATTATTCGACCCCCTGTCTTTCCAAGCTTATAACTACTCGAAAAATGTAATTCAAGCCCTAATTATTATTTTTTTTTTTTTTCAATTAAAGGACCAAGGACCAAGGTTTCATTAAAAAAAAAAAGAAAAGAAAAAACAAACAACATGGTTAAAAAAAAAGGTTTTACACTTCGAACTTTACAGGTAAATTTCTAAAAAACACTACTTTTTTTTGTTTTAAATTTGAATATATTATTTATTGACCTTTTCTCTACAATTTGTGATATATAACACTTTGGTGAGTAAATTAATTATTTACTTTTTAATAGACACTTGAAAATGCGGGGGGGGCGTGAATTAAAAAAAAACCGTTTGTCTAAACTATTATATTCCGTTTATTGGAAAGAGCATAAAATTTTACATTGACCCTGAAAATATCATAAAAATAGAATCAATAGAAAAATTTTGATAGATTTTTAAAGTTTAAAAATTGAAAAATATTGAGTTTGTAAAGTTCATAACTGTTTTTTAAAAAATAAAAAAAATATTTCTATTGCTTTTAAAACAACTTTATTAGTTTATTTTGGAAGTATAATCCCACTTTTAAAAGAGAAATTAAGAGTTTTTTTTATATTTTATTCGCAGTTTCATGTTAGGGGTGTCAAAAATTCCTACAAAAATTCTGATACACCGCTGCTGCGCTGCGCATTTTAATCCTACCTCGGTGGCCCTTTTAGTCGAAAGGGACGTTTAGATTTGTACACCGGCTGCCATCCCCGTAAACAACCCGGGTGTTTAAGCGATGGCGACCGAGAAACCCGTTTTCTGCTTCATTATATTTTCTTGTTTAATTTTTCTTTCTATAAACGGATCGAAGAATAAGAAAACAGAAACCGCCGTAAGTTTAAAATTTTATACCCTTTTTTTTTTTTTTAATTTTTTAAATATCTTATGTATTATAAAAACAATAACATCTATGTAGTGTTTATTTTTTTTAAATTTATTTTTTAATTATTTTTAAGGCCCAATTTTAGCAGGGTTTACCCGATTGGGTTACATTTATGACCGGAATGAACCGGAAAGGAGCAAAAATTGATTTCATTATGGCTTAAATTAAAATGTAATAAATAATATTTTAATTCGGAATGGTAAACATGAAGTTCGGGTGGCTGTTCTTCGGAAAAGCGACTGCACTGACTGCAGTAGATCAAAATATTTATATATTTTTAAATTAGTAAATATGCAAGTATTATCGACTCATTTCCAAAATGGCGACATTAAGTAGACAGTAATCTGACACGGGAAATTGAAACTAGGTCTAACAAAAAGAAGTTTGTATGTATATAAAAAAAAAAATTGGCGGACCTGTACGAGAGTGCCCACCCCCTAAAAATGTGTCTTGTATACGGTTCTTTTAAGTTTTTTTTCCCGACGATTATCGTAGATTACAGATTTAAGTATCACATTAGCAGAAAAAAACAATAACTTTTAAGAAGGGGGTTCACTTTCTCATTATAACGTTCTACTTCTTTGATACCTGATTTTCTGTCCATTTCTTTACCGACGTGTCACGTGATTATAACGTTATAACGAAAAAGTGAACTCCCTTCTTAAAAGTTTTTTTTTTTTTTTCTGCTAATATGATACTTTTAAGTCAATAATCTATGATAATTGTTGAAAAAAAAAAAAAAAAAAAAGTTTATAAAAACGCGCATTTTTAAAGGGGTGGGCACTCTCGTAGAGGTCCGCCAATTATTTATTTAAAATATATTAGTGATCTTCAAGTTTTGCGAAGTTTTTTTTTTTTTTTTTAGTTTCTGTTGAATGTCCAGAAAAGTGTCTTCTGATGAATGCTTATTTGATATTTTTCAAATTTTAAAATAAGCAAACGTCAACGAAAAACGTCAACGGACTTGGCTGGTTTTTGTTTGTTTTTGTTGTTGTTTTTTCAGAATGGTGTCATTTTTAATAAAAAAAAAAACAAACAAATTTAGTTTGAAATTATTTTTTTAAAGAATGGTTTTATTTTTAATAAAATATGTGATAATAAAAATACATTTTAAAAGGAGTTTACACAAAAATAGTATTTATTTGAACTTTTTCTTTTCAAATAGTATTTTTCATACAATATATGATAATAAAAATATTTTTTTTATTTTATATTGAAATATATTTTTGTACAAGTATTTTTCCACAAAAAATAGTTTACATAAAAATACTTGTAAAAAAACATTCAATATACAAAGAATATATATTCTAAAATACTTTCTGAAATTAAAAAAAAGTTCCAATAAAAACTATTTTATACAAACTACTTCTAAAGTATGTATCTTCTGGTTGCCTGTTTCCCACCTGACTACAACTAAGTCTAACATAAACAAATTCTTGATAAATCGCCCCCTTAAGTAATTCAATTTATCAAACCTCCATTACTAACGATATCTACGATATTATCTCATTGATTACTGTACACGCAATAACCCTTATCCTCGAGTGGCCTCCAGGCCGTGATAAGTGGTAACTCCAATGTTTAAAAAAAAAATTGTTAATGTCTACGACGGCATTTTTTATGGCCGCCAGTGCCCGTCCCGCCCCACCAATCATAATAAAGGTTTTGTTTTACATAATTCAAACTAACCAATCAAATGATTCGAAGGGCATAATTTTGAAATTGAATAATTATTTTTGGTGCTTATGCACTTATGGTCCTGTGCTATATTTTTTTTAATTTTTTTTATGGTATTTTAAAGTTAACTTCAAGTTTTACGGCTAATGCCACTAAATAGGGTTTGTGGATGATATGAGAAAATAAGTCTGTGTAGGAATTAAAAATGTTTATCTTAAACATGATTATATATATTTTTTTACATAGGCATCACCACTTATCAAGGCCAAGAGGCCACTCGAGGATAACGGTTAAAGAGTGTACAGCAGAAATTGGACAATATAGTAATCGTTAGTAATAGAAATTCTGTAAATTTTTTAACTTATATGGAACGCCTCATCAAAAACTTGTTTACGTTAGACTTGAAGACAACCATATTGTAGTCAGCTGGAAAAGCAGAAAAACGGAAGACAGTTTCACAGGCGTGCAGTTCTAAGAAAGAAGCTTTGTTCATGGAATCTACGTTTAGGTTTAGGCACAGATAAAGAGTGGAGAAAATTATTGATAGTGTTTTCTGCTAGACGAGTGTTTCTTGTGAAAGTTTGGCGAAGGGGGACCATAGATTGGAGCTCAGTCGAGCACTTGCCATGAAAATAATGATAAAGTAGAGACAAACTCGCAGCATCTCTTCTGTGAGAAAGAGGTTGCAGGGAAGAGAAAAAGATATCCCCTACGAGGCTACAAAGTCTGTTCTGAACTTTAAGGCAGGATAAGTCCTTTCTAACAGCTCCTGCCCAGATGTGGCAACATCACTCCATCCTTGGACATACCTGGCTCTTATATAGATAGAGAATTGCATCAGCAGTGAAATATCTACTGGATCACTAGAAGGATCCCACCATTTTTCCAGCGGCCTTGGCAACGGATTTAATGTATGTGTTCCATTTAAGATCAGGAGTAAAGGTCAATCCCAGAAGTTTGTCAAAACATGAGGCCTCCCCAAGACGAGAGCCATTCATTTCAATTGATGCCAGATGGGGATCAGAGCATTGATGATGTAAAGATAAAAACTTGGTTTAAGATGCATTAAAAGTAACAAGCCACCTCTTTCCCCATTGTATCACTTGCTCAAGATCAAAAGAGAGAAAACATGAGAAGTCATTTCATGCAAAACGTTAATTTATTTTACCCATTCAAACTCCAAAAACGCACGATTGATTTCGCTTTTCTACATTCTTCATATTTTTGGTTTTTATTATTTTGATGTATTTGTATTTGTTACAAGTCTGTTTTTATTATTTTGATGTATTTGTATTTGTTACGGGTCTGTTTTTATTATTTTGATGTATTTGTATTTGTTACGGGTCTGTTTTTATTATTTTGATGTATTTGTATTTGTTACAGGTCTGTTTTTATTATTTTGATGTATTTGTATTTGTTACGGGTCTGTTTTTATTATTTTGATGTATTTGTATTTGTTACAGGTCTGTTTTTATTATTTTGATGTATTTGTATTTGTTACGGGTCTGTTTTTATTATTTTGATGTATTTGTATTTGTTACGGGTCTGTTTTTATTATTTTGATGTATTTGTATTTGTTACGGGTCTGTTTTTATTATTTTGATGTATTTGTATTTGTTACGGGTCTGTTTTTATTATTTTGATGTATTTTTATTTGTTACGGGTCTGTTTTTATTATTTTGATGTATTTTTATTTGTTACGGGTCTGTTTTTATTATTTTGATGTATTTGTATTTGTTACGGGTCTGTTTTTATTATTTTGATGTATTTGTATTTGTTACGGGTCTGTTTTTATTATTTTGATGTATTTGTATTTGTTACAGGTCTGTTTTTATTATTTTGATGTATTTGTATTTGTTACGGGTCTACGTGTGTCAGTATTAGTCCCGCAAGCTCAAAATAATAAAAATAAAGTGTAAAATGGTATTGCACATTCAAACAAAGATGACTGAGGCGGATGAATAAATTAAATACAAAATTATTTTTTGAAAATTGTAAATAAATGAAAAGATAGATAAAGTTTCTTAATTGAGTCCTCCTGCGACTGAGATAATGAAATGAAGTAGAAAAATGAAAGTTCTTGGTTAGAAATAACCAGTTCTTTTTAGGAAGAAATAACAACATAAAAATCCGTCGCTTACTTTAGCATTTAGCAAAGAGATAGAAAAGCGGAAAAATCCATTTGGGTAAAAAGTCCATCACCATGAGGAGAATTAATTATCAAGTGTGCGCACGTTTAACGTCTCAGGGACAGAGATCGACGTTAATGTCTTCAGCATGCTGCTTGGTGGTTGACTGATTCGTTTGGGCGCAAAAATGCCCTTTTTATAAATCCAAACTGGCTCCACAAACTCTGTCAGAAAAAAAAAATTTTTTTGAAATTTGTTTTCTTCGTAATCCGATTGGATAAAAAAAAAAAAACCATCTTTGTGACATAAGATGCTTTGGACTACGTTCGTGTGAACAGGTAGAGTTTAGTTTATACGCTCACCGAATCTGCGTGGGCATAGAAAGATGATGTGCGCGCAGCTGAAGTAATCTTTATACAGATGTGTGTGTGCGCAACTGAGTTTTACAGTTGGGGCTGTGCGCCATTATTCTGTTTGAGTAGACCTGACGTGATGGCGGCGAGGCTATGATATATTGCTCTATAAGTGTGTGTATTATTTATTTTGTGTGTCACACTTACAGCCGAGTAACTGTTGTTTAATTGTTGTGGACTTCCATTTCTTGTAATAATTAATTTTACCAAGAATTCTTCATAAGTTTTGGTTTTGGTTCCATTATATTGTTCAGATTATAGCTGATGGCACTTAAGTCATTTATTTTTTATCAAGAATTCTTCATAAGTTTTGGTATCGGTTTATAGTTAAAGGAACTTAAGTTTTGGTTTCAATTTCGATTCAAGCTGATGCACCTAAGTAATATGGATATATTTTTTATTTTTGAAATCACAACTTTATAATATGTAATAATTGATAGAACATTAACTCCATGATAATATATACAAAATCTGCAAGAATTAAAATATCATATTTAAGCGTACTTTACGACCAGGCTATGCCTGGCATCCCTACTAGTTTAGATAAATATTTTTGCAGTTTTAATAAAAGAGCTACAATAATATCAGAGCGTCTCCATTTACACTGAACATCTACAGAATGCCAACCTCAATATATTACATATGAATGAGTTCCCCTGTGGAATTTCCACAGGTTCCGCTAGTTATTATTATTAGTAGTAGTAATAGTAATAACGGTAATAGTCTTTTTATTAGTACTTCTTTGTTTTATTATTACCTGTATTACTGTTAAAATTACTATTATGTGTATTTCTCTTACTGTTACTAATATTCGTAGTAACATTGTTAGTATTTTTTTATTTCCTTAGTTACTGCTATTACTATTGCTTTTATTGGTACAGGTTTACTAGTATGAGTTTACTATCGGTATCATCTATATATTAATATGATAGCGCATGTGTTCTTTTGTGTGTCACGTTTTCTGGCAAATTTAATTGGTTGAGATTTCATTCCGGAATACACATTTACGAACGCTTCAGGTGGCATTCAATTAGCATGTTCTCACCGCTATATTTGTTTTTAATTCTATAAAATGTAGGGTTTTATCTTTCTGGTAAATGCAAAAGTTGTTAAGAAATAATTGAGTTATTCCGTAGTAAAAAACGATAACACAAATCTCTTGGCCGGCGGACGCTATAAGTTTTCTAATTTAAAATATTTGGGACAAAAATTGAGCTGTTATTTGTTTTGTTTTTTTGAGGTTTTTTTTTTCATATTTATTTTTTAAATTTTTTATTGTTTGAGAGAGAGAGAGGCACTGATGTTTTCGTTAATTAAAATATTATTGCTACTACTATAACATTTTCACGTAAACAAAAACCAAGATGCCTATCTCTTATGAAACCTTGAACTTCATGAAAAGCCTTGACTTTGCTAACCAAAAAAAAGCGATACGTTATCAGCGAAACGAAACTTGTTTTGCACATAAAATATTTTTATAAAAACATTAAATATATATATATAATTCCTTTTTCTAAAATTATTCTTATTATCACATTGTTTTAACTAAAATAGTTTCATGAAAAACTGTTTTTGGTACATAAAATATTTTTATCTATATATTAATACAATAGCGTGTGTGTTATTTTGTGTGTCACATTTAGTTTTTTTTTCTTCCGATTATCTCTCGTTTAATTATTATGTCTTTCATTTCTTGAAATAAATAATTTTACCAAGAATTCTTTATAAGTTTTGGTTTCAGTTTCGATTATAGCTGAAGGAACTCGAGTGATATATACATACATTCTTTTTTCTTAAGTTTTGGTTTCGATTCAAGGTGATGCACCCAAGCCATATGGATATTTTTTTTATTATTGAAATCACAACTTTATAATATATAAGAATGGATCGAAAATTGAATCTTATAATACTATATACGAAATCTGCATAAATTAAAATATCATATTTAAGCATATTTTATGACGAGGCTGTGCTAGCTTAGATATATACTTTTGCAGTTTTAACAAAGATAATATCAGAGCGTCTCCATTTACGCTGAACATCCACAAAATGCCAACATCAGTATATTACATATGAAAAAGTTCACAGGTCCCGCTAGTTGTTATTATTTGGATTATATTTTTCTCGGTATTACTATTATCATTTACATCATTGTTTATTCTTATTACCAATAATGTTATTACTATAAGTAGCAATAGTAGTAGTATTACAACTTTCGTATTAATATTGCTAACATCACTATCATGTTCATCATTAATTCTAGTTTAGGCTTAGGCATTGAATTTTCGTCACTTACTATGAATTCCCAGGTAAAGCCGGGCCATGGCTCAGCTAGTACAGGGTGGAATGATAAAGTTGTCGCCCTAATGAAATCAACACTACAGCTTTATTTTTAAACTTTTATTGAAAATATCAATGCAGGTAACTTGATTATGTAGTAAAGCTGACATTTATTCAATGTAGTCACCTCAGCCTCAATCACTGACTTGATACAGGTCCAAAACTGGGAGATTCCTTTTCCACAAGTGCCGATGGGAGCTTGGTGAATACTCGGTGGATAGCAGTGATCAGGTTGGCTTTGGTGTTATGAGAGGTTATGTTATTGATGTTCTCGACATATGACCAAACAAAGTAGTCCAGCGGGTTCTGATCAAGGGAGGAGGAGGCCCAGTGAGAGAAGTGTACAAAGTGGTAGCACTCCTTCTGGAGCCAAGCTTGAGTCTCTTTGGACTTGTAGGCCGGCACCGAGTCCTGCTGCCACACGTAGGGTCTGCCAGTGGCCACCTGATTGCACCTGGGGATCACAACACTTTTCAGCACATCCAGGTACACTCTGGTGTTAACTTTCAAGCCGACTTCGAAGATGTGAGGTGGCATGATGTCGCCCTCACTTGAAATCACACCAAAGACTATAACCATGGGTCGTCCAATGCATTGAGCTGTGCCCTCAAGGGTTGAACCATCCGGATTTGCATGTTGAGGGTGCTGTCCTACCATTGGTAGAGAGCATGAGTTGTACAGTGGTGCATCTCTGCTCTCGCTCATTGAACATTGTCCCTTTCAGACATGGTAGAAGATTCTTATCACTTTTGGGATTTGTACACAACTGGCCAACTAATAGATGGTCTGCAACAAAAAAAGAAGACTGGTTTTGTCAAACGGAAATGGAATCCTGTTGCCTTTTCTAGGGTTACAATTTTATTGTTCCACCCTGTAAAAAGACAGTTCAATAGGATTTGTCAATATTGAACCATGTTGTAGTCAGTTGGTAAGTAGCTCCATGGTATAGTATTCTACAGATGGGTAGTTTTTGGAAAGAAACTTTACCTATGGAATTACATTTAGTTTTAGGTACACAAAGAAATGAAATTTGTTTAGTGGTTGTAGCTAGTTTTTACTATGAGTGTTTTACAGAAGGAACCAGAGAGTGGAGCTCATTGAGCACCTAGCATTAAAATAAGTCTAGAGTAGAGAAAGACTAGCAACATTATTTCTGTGAAAAAGAAGCTGATAACATTGTGTCCAAGATGGGTATATTTGCTAATGATAAGGCCTATGACAACAGCATATACTTTTCATTGTTTTGACTCTTGAGTATATATCCGACACAGTTAGACACAGTTAATCAATCAAGAACCTCATCACTATATAAAAAGCATATAAGATATTAACAGATACACTCTTGAGTCAAAACAATGAAAAGAATATGCTGTTGTCATAGCCATACTAATGATACAACGCTCTATAACATGCACGAGAAAAGAACTAATGTACACAAATCTAAGACAATGGCAAAATCATTAGAAAATGACTTCCAGAATGCAGTGAAATATAGTTGTAAATGGATTATAATATTTAATGTTAATAAGACTAAGCTGCTCTCCTTTAACAATTATAAGACGCCTCTCCAACCACCGATATCCATGACAAATAACACCCTACCTGAGAATTCTTCCTTCAAACTCCTCGGCTTGACATTCACAGACAATATGAACTGGAACAAATACATTGAGGACATTGCAAAGGCTGCTGCAAAGAAGGTGGGTTCCCTCTATCGTGTTAAAAGACTACTCACACCTGTGAATATCCTGTACCTCTACAAAGCCGCCTTTCGCCCATGTATAGAGTATTCTTGCTACATCTCAGCTGATGCATCTACCATGTCTCTCCCTCTTAGATAGGGTCCAAAAAAGAGCTTGAGATCTAATAGATCCCACTTTGTCAACTGAGCTCCAACCTGTCCCTTCGCCACAATGTTGTATCTTAATGAAATGTGCTTTGATGAACTCGTTGCACTTGTGCCATTCCTTGATATCCCCGACAAACCCACTTTGCAACAAAATCGCACCTCTTCACTGTTGAAGCTTAACTGCCAGAAAGCTTTATACTCTAATAGTTTCTGCTCTCAAACTGCTAGACTTTAAAATTTCCTTCCTGCTACCTGCTTCCCTGACTTTAGAAGTTTAAATGTAACGTAAACCAACATTTTGTTAATCTTTCCTAGGCATGGTCCCAAATAATAGTCTCTTACGTCTAAGTGATAATATGCCTTGTTAGGAGTGAACGCAAGTTTAAAAAAAAAAAAAAGGGAGGGGGGAGGATATTTCCCACTAGATTTCAAAGTCAGTTTAGTAATTTGTCAAAGTGAGAAAGAGTGTTCTGAGCAGCACCCCACCCCCCCACCCCAGAAGTGGGAACTGTACTCCATCTTAGGACAACCTTTGTTGATTATTAAACACAACACCAGCATCTGTGGGATTAATGAGTTCAGTTTTATTCTCACATAATCTGTAATTCCTTCAGTATTTGTCAATGATGATGTTCAGTGCCAACCAATGAGAAAAGTCCTAAAACCTCCACCTTATGCCTACATACACATACATAGCCTTGAGCCCCTGGAGGGACTGAAACAATTCACAACTTTGTAAATGCTTTTTCAAGGTGATGGTGCTTGCCCCATGTTCAACCTTCCCAGAAGGTATATACAGTGCCTAGCCTTCCCAAATGGTCACCCATCTGGTACTGGCCAGACTCAACATTGCTTAACTTCGGTGATCTAGCTAGAACCGGTGTATCAACGTGATTGTGCTGTACCCACCTGATGTCTGCTCCTGTATATTGGTTTCCTTTACTTGTGATTCGGTTGTCTTCCCTTTTATTTCCATTAGGATAAGCTGGTTTCTTCTGTAGAGTTGTCTAATAATCACACATTGACAAAAGCGGCATACACACATGATGTCTACTGATATCCCCTCACACTGTTAGGTGCATACGGACACGAACAGAAAACAAATGTTCAGACGTTTTTAATAATCTTCCTGGAAAACATAAAAAATATGTAAAATTATACGTGTTATTTTTATATTGATACTGAATGGTCCATTGCTCTTTGTCAAAATAGAATGGAAATCAAACCTATTGGATGAACTGGAATTTACAACTTTGTACAATTTTCATTTTTTATATTAATATATAAGTGAGTTCACACAAAATCTCTCTGCCAAATGGCAAAGAAAACCATTGTTTTTAAAAACTTAAATGTGTGCATGCGCACTCGTTTTGTCGTAATGGAATGTATCATTGAGTATTGATTACATTATTTTATTATTGATTACATTACATGTGTTGCTAGTAAACAAGACCGTGTACATCTACATTGTGCCGTGTTGTCGATAGGGTAATTATGAAGTCTGCACACATAGTGGTTTGGACAGTATTTCAATGTTTACTTTTTTTATTGATTTCTTTGTTTCATTTATTTTTAGAAAATCTCAGAGTTTATTGAAAATGAAAGGACGCGGATTCACAACAAGGAACCCTCTAACTGTAACTTGAATTCGCCAACCATCAAGACAATCACTAATTTACGGCTTTTAGAGCCTCAGGTAAGTTTTTGGTTCATAATCTTATTTTAGCTGGTTTCTTCTATAGAACTCTCTAATAATCACACCCTGACAAAAGCGGTATACACATGTGATGCCTACTGACATCACTAAGATGTACTCTGACACTGTTACGTGCATATGGACACTGACAATAAAACTCTCCACATAACGTCCTTCTTATTTCCACTTTTTCATCAGAATCAGTCGGTCAGATTGCTATGGTGATGTGTCAGTCAAAGTTTTCATTTTCTTTTATTTCTACCATTGTCTTATTCTTCTCGATAACAACTTTCGTTAACATTAATAAAGAAACGTTGACAAATGGAATTGGCCACAATGGAAGGCAGTAATTACTGAGGGTACAGTAAGAAGACTCAGCATTCCTATCCTGTCATGGTTAACTACCTGAAGAAAGCCAGAAGAATAGTTGGTCAAAACGTTGTGAAACAACAACTATAAAGATGAGGATAACAATCTACAAATAAATAAATAAATAAACAAATTACTCATCTCAAAGGATTCCAATAAAAAAAACATAAGGTACAGACTCAATGATGAAAGACCAGATAAGAATGAAAACTTGGATTTATAAAACTAAAAAATCCAACCTTGATCCAGAGACCCATGGTGCAGTGGATAGAGGCATTGAATCTCTACGGTTCCAGGTGAGCATTGTCTGATGATAGCAGTTTCAATCCTACCTGAAGCAGGTCAGAGATCAAAACGCGGTGAGACAACAACAACTATGGAAGGCAGTAATTACTGAGGATACAGTTATAAGACTCGGCATTGCTATCCTGTCACAGTTAACCACCTGAAGAAGACCAGAAGAATAGTTGGCCAAAATGTGGTGAAACAACAATGAAGATGAGGATAACAGTCTGCAAAAAAATAAATAAATGTAATTGAGTTTTTAAAACTTCTTTGTGGTGTTATTCTTCATGTGAAGAGACAAGCAAGCACTGCTACAATTGTGGAAGTCCTCTATATAGATAAAGAATTGAAATTTCAGCAATTCCCATCCTAGGTAATGAAAGGACATGCCGCTTTGCTTCCTTGATCCCAACCAAGCACCAAGTGAACGCAATCTGTGCAGCATGTCTCCTGCTCACAGTCAACACGTAAAAACCTACTGGAATTAAATACACTTCCCAATGTGTGAATTGCCGGGACATCTTACCTGCATCAATTCTCAACTCTTTTGAAACAAATCATTTTGATATCAAAATTTCCCAAATTAATTTTTACCTTTGTTTTCTTTTCTATTAAAAATACTATTCATGACCTATCAGATCACTCATAAATATTGACCTGGCACCACCAAAACGCTCAGCAACCTATACCCTTCACACAAAGAGATCATGCTCCCTGCACACAAAAACAATGGACAGCAAGAAAAAAAAAACATGCTAATATGCAGAACATTTTAATTGCTCATCCATCCCTGTGTTTTTTCTATAACAACTTTTCTTTTTTTTTTTTACTAAAGCAACTCTTATAAACTCACCCACAATATCAAGATTATTTACCAAATTACCCTTAAATAAAATCAAAAATATTTTATATCAACGGTAAAAGAAAAACAAGTGCATACTTTTCAAATTCTACTCCAAATTCATAAATTGGCTTTGCGGAAAAAAAACATTTCACCAATTATATTGTAGCAAACTTGGTGGAACGATAGTGAACTTGCAAAGTTGTGTGTGTCGTAAGTCATGCCTGCCTCCCTGCTCTCTCTCTCTGTCTCTCCTTCTCCCTTTTCATCACTCTCCACTCTCCTACTATTGCTATTCCATCTCATCTTGGAAGATCTCTTTGTCCCCTTCTCCCTTTTTTTCTTTTCACTGTCAGTAAGTAACACCTGACACCCCTTCCCTCTATTATCTTCTCTTTCGCTGCTACTGCTACTATGACAGCCTCTGGCTTTATTGCTCTCTTTCTGTTTATCACATATTTAAACCCTCTTTTCCACTTTTCACAAAGCAAAAATAGAAAAGAACAAAAATATTATTAAAACGGGAAAAAATGTTGTGACTAAACGAAATGATTGTGAAAAGTTTAAAAAGAAGAAAAAAGCACATCACTTACTTTCACATGATTTTTTTGTCTGCGTTTTTTTTTTTCGTTTTCTTTACTCCTTTCTCTCTCGATCGCCTTTTTTTTTTCACTATTTTTATGCATGTTTATGCACACTTTCTCTCTGTATTATTTTTCTCTGAATATATTTCTTGCTGGTCGTGACACCATTTGTGAAACATTTTTAAGTCTACTTTTTCTTTCTTTTTCACATTACTCTCTTGTGTTAGATCTTTTTTCTGTCTTTTTTTTCTCAAGTTTTTTTCACTTGTAGGGTCGATCCTTTAACCACTACCACCAATTATGACACCGTGTGGCCCCACTAACAAGTTGCCAATCCCAATAGTGTGTGTCATGGAATTCTCCTTTCATTTTCTGTCATTTTGGTTGTATCGTCTTTTACACACTGATGACTGTCGCAAGTAGCACACAAGCTCATAAGTATAAAAATAAAATCAAACAAGCGAACCAATAAGAAAACACTGATTCCAATGCTTTACACATATGTCGGTTGATCTCTGAGTGTGTGTGATCATTGCCTTTCTACACGCTAATCCACATACATGGCCATGTCAGTTTATCTCCCCGTCTCCTCTGAGTCATGATCCGTCTTCAATTTCATCCAGCTCTCAACTCATCAAGCGTCCAATTGTTCTACTGTTGTAAAGTGTCTAACTCGCTACTGTTATGAAACTTCATAAAACTCCTTGTCAATCCCAAAGTACATGCAAACCAAATCTAAATATATCTACAGATTCATTATTTGATTTCTCTGTTAGTCACCACCACACCCTGACCGACAGTCCCATGTTAAGTTTATTTTGTCTACCTTCCTACTGTCTACTAAGAAACCCTATTCCCTATTTCTTTTGTTATATTTCTTTTCCTCTTCTACTTCCTAGCACTTAGGAGTGAGGGGCACCTGTAGTATCACACTGCGACATGCCAGCAGAAGAAATGCCTGAAAATTTTTATTTTTTTATTTTTAATGCCAAGTACTCAGACAGTATTGGGGATATGTGAACAATTGATCCCAAGCATCTTCACCCGCTAAATGTATCCCATATAATTAACAACACTTGGCTGCTGTGACACCGGGAGAGACAAATGGTGTTTCTTATGATCCATGATCCTGGTTGTAGCACGAATAGTGGTGTAGGTGTTGGCTCTAAGAGATAACCGAGAGGTTGAATCTTTTACAGATCAGGATCTGATCACATTCTTCAATTGAAGATTAAGATAGAAAATAATTATATTCTGCAGTTTTTGAAAAAAGGTGGACACAAGTAGCGAGCTTGTGTGTACACAGAAGGGTCAAGTGTGAGTACATGTTCTCTGCCTGAGCATGGCACACGCAGTTCCTTTTGGTTCTGTCGAATCCCAGCCCTTTGTGTAAGTTTCTAGTCTCTTAGCTAGTCTAGTGAATGAACCCTCCTCTTCCCTTCCAATAGGAAGCTTCTAAGATGCTCACTCCCCTCTTTTTCAAACCCTGGCATCTTACAAATTTCATTTATCTTGGAAGGACATCATCCACTCTTCAACCCCCCCCCCCCACCACCACCACTTAGAAATTGGCCTAGTTGTTTTCAGTTCAAAACAAACCAGAAAACAGTCTATTATAACCCGGATATAAGAGACCCCGAATGTAAGAAAATCAGATATAAGAGATTTTCTCTGGTCTCAAATTAGAGCCTGTATTAATGTACAGGCTAACCCGGATATAAGTATAACCCGGATATGAGTTGTAGGGTCTGGATAAGAAATATATTATATCCGGGTTACACTATATTAAACAGTGTATTATTTAGAAAGAGTTGGGAAGGTCTAACCATATTTTGTATTCTTTGTTTTTTTTCCCCACTCCACGATTTTCTCCAATGAAATTGTATATATATATATTTATATATTTTCAATAAAATTTTTTTGAACAATTTGTGAAATTTTAAGTAGGATGGTCCCCTGGAGTAAATGTGGTATTTTGGTGATTGATGATTCTAGTTATGTTAATGAATAGCCTTGCACCTTATTTGTTAAAAATATCAATTTTTTTATATTTTGTCCAAATAAATATTTCAAAGTGTAATAGCTGTTCTGCACAACATTGGCGCTATTTGATACCAGAAGATTATGTAATTATCTCCCTTGAAAAAATTTAAAAATAATGACAGACATACAAACATACAGAGAAAGTATATTATAAATAGATTAGTGTGAACACTCTTGAAGCATTTTTTCCCTGTCATTTTAATGGAAAGTGTCCACCAATATATCTATCTACGAGACATAAACATTCATTAAGTGAAAAAAAAAACATCAGTTTTTGTACTTCATAAAGCTATTAATTTTGATCGCATTTCATGAATTCCTGTGCTGTGTAATCCTGATTTTATTTTACAGAATGAAAACACCACGTTATGTCATCTGAAGTTCCTGGAAACAAACCCGACGGAAGGTTTTGTATGGTCATCTCTCGGCCATCTCTACAGTCAAAAAAGTTTGTCGCTGGCCAGTCAAGCAAACTTCTGTTTCAAACAGGCTGCAAGAATTTCTGGTAAAACTCCACTGGCCGTAAGTGAATGGCACTTCATTGGACCTTTTATTATTGGGAAAATGGAACTCGATGGAGATCCACTAGAAGCGTTTGGAGGAATCCAAAATGTATCGCTGTATCGTCTGAACAAGAAGGTAATGTTCTTGCAAATGAATCTTAGATAAATAGAAATTTTTTCTGTCTGTCAGAGTTTTTTTTTTTAATTTTTTTATAGATGTAATAAATACGTTGCAGAATTTATTTCATTTCAGAATATTACAGATGTTAACTATTTTTAGAAATGGAGAATACAGAGTGGAATGATAAAATTGTTGCTCTAGAATAAAATGACACGATTCCATTTCCGTTTGATGAAAACCGTTTTTCTTTTTGTTGCAGACCATCTACTAGTTAGCCAGTTGTGTACAAACCCTAAGAGCGATTATGAACCTTCTATCATGTCTGAAAGTGACACAGTGTTTAACGAGCAAGATCAGAGATGCACCACTGTACAACTCGTGCTCTTTACCAATCCAACTTATGATAGCAGGACCATTGCCAGCACCCTCAAAATGCATCGTTGCATTGCCACGAATAACAGGGACGTGTCCAGAGTGATAAAAACAAAGTTTCCGGCCATAGTTATGGTCTTTGGTGTGGTTTCAAGTGAGGGCTACATCATGCCACCTCACATTTTGTTGACTGCATAAAAGTCAACATCAAAGTGTACCTGGATGTGCTTAAGAGTGTGGGGATTCCCTGGTGCAATCAGGTGGCCGCTGACAGATCCTGGGTGTGGCAGCAGGACTCAGCACCAACTCACAAGTCCAAAACTACACATCTAAAGAAAGAAAAGGTTTAAGGCTCCCAAAATTTCATACTAAAATTGTCCACTGGAACTTGTGGCATAATGGATAAAATGCTGAGTAATAATCAGTTCTAAGTAACGATTTTCTGGATGTTAAAGATTTAATCCTCAGTGCAAATGGTATATTAGGAATGTTAGTTATATGTTTAGTCTAATCAAGACATTAAAAAATTTAAATATTGAAAATATATATATATTGTACGTACCCGTTATGGAATAAAGTTATCATAAAAATATTTCACTTAATTTGATCAAGTAGTTTTTTTTTTACAGAGGAAAATCAAATTTTAATGAGATTGATCATATCCTGCCATCTTTCTTATTTCGCGAACGAGAAAGAGGCTGCCTTTTAAACAAAACAAACGAGAAAGAGGCTGCCTTTTAAACAAAACAAAACAAAAACAATGAATAAACAAAGGACACAATGAAAAAGGGATTAAAAAAGGGCATAGAAACTCTGTAAAATGTGAAAAAAAACTAAAACATTTATCTAGGTATTTTTTCTGCCTATGTTTCAAAATAATTTTATCAAATTTTGACAAACTTAAAGCGGTGATGGTGTTATCTCCCTTGGTGCGCTCTTCCTTGTTTGTGAAATAGGCAAGATGGTAGAATATGATCAATCTAATTAAAATTTGATTTTACTCTGTAAAAAAAAAAAAAAAAAAAACTAGATCAAATTAAGTGAAATTTTTTTTTATGAGAATTTAATTCCATAACGGGTACGTACAATATAATGTGATAAGTGGTGTCACAAAAGGTGAACCAACCTGCCGGTGTTACATGTAGAAGATGCAGCACCTGCTGAGATCCATCTCCTATGGAAAGAGAACTCGTTGCGGGTGCCAAAAGGTCACTAAAGTTAAGCAACGATGAGCATGAACAGGACCAGATGGGTGACCATTTTGTAAAGGCTAGGCGCTGTATGTACCATATGGAATCGTAGAAATTTCCAGGTTAGTATCCAGGGGCGCATTTAACTTGCTGGGGGAGATGCACCCTTGAATCAAGACGGAAAGCAACATGGAAACTACCGTCATTACTTGTCTCCCCAAGATTACCATGGCTCTACAATTTGGAGAGCCGTGGTCACCGACACTGTTAAAACAGCAGAGCCACTGCTGCTGCTATATTAATGCTCTATTTATGATATCAAGCATCCTTTTATCAAGACAGAATTTAATCTAATATATGTATATATATATATATATATATATATATATATATATATATATATATATAAATCCAAGCTTGTGATACTTAAAAGTAGGAACTAATGAACTCAACGAGGTTGTTAAATAGTGCTCGATAACAAGAGCAAAATATTTTTTATTTATTTATTCGAAGGTAAACTGTTATATTTGATCATTTTTTTTTTTTTTTTTGAACAGCTCACTTTTTTCTTTTTTCTTTAGTATCGAATGGTTCAGGGTCGCCTGACAAAGTCTCATTGACCAAAACAGATGGCTGTTTGTAGCGACTAAATGTAACTGTTTACCTTTGAATAAATGATAAAAATATGTGTGTGTGTGTGTGTGTTCAAAATGGTAATAAAGATTTACTGTTTTTTTTAATCAATTTCATTGATTGGATTTTATTATGTAACTATATTTTCAACCATGGGTATCACTTTCAATATCCTTTTTTACACTTTTCAAACATAAGTTTTCAATTTTTTGCACTAACAAGCAATTATATAGCAAGTCTGTATTTGTTATTTTCCTATGAAAGAAAAAAAAGCTGAATTTTTGAAACTGCATGACATAAATAATAGTTTCTATGTTCTATTCCTTGGTTTTTAACAATAAATTTTTTAAATGTCAATTTGCATAATTTAATTCACCTTACATTATATATATATATATATATATATATATATATATATATATATATATATATATATATATATATATATATAATTTCCTTCAAGTTCTGTCATGTATGGCTGTTGAATTTGTGGTAAAATAATTTTATTTGTTTGTAGGTTAGATATTATTCGGAAATGGTTCCTGGAGGTGAGGTAAAATGGAAAGTCTATCGTCATCTTGGAGAGTTCCTGATCCGTATATCTCCGAATTTAGACTGGAATGACCTTGTTGGCTCTTTGGGATCAATGGGTATTACCGAATGGCAGGGATGGGCTATTGGTGAGATCGCAACAAATGAAAAAGAGCAGACCGTTATCATTCAATGCCATGGAATAACAACAATCTACATCGATCAAGTGCCTGTTGTGGGTGATGTCTACCATAGAGATCACATCATGGTCAGCGTGTCGCTCTCCAGAGGTATCCATGTGCTTTATGCAAAAATAAGAGCAAAAGTCAATGCCAATTTTAAATGCGTCTTCAAAACTGTCAGCACTAACTTTGACGTTTTCTCTCCGACAATGGTCCCTGATCTTGTTGAGGGTTACCTCTTTAGTAACTACATCAGTCTACCAATTGCTAACTTCCATGGCTCAAAATGGCTTAAGAACATTGGTGTTACCCTTGTGAGTCAGTCTTATGGACAACCTGTATCTCTTGAAGTGATGGACAAGCGAAACATTGCTCCCGGTCAGATTCTACCAATCGTGATACGTATTGACTCAGCAGCTGAGCAGTTGACCAGTGGATGCTATGCCAATGGAATTGATCTCATTTTGGAAATTTCTACCTCGGAAGGTCAGATGGAAGCAGCTCCAATCAATCTTCGGTGTCGAAAGCTTGACCAAACGTTTCTCTTTTCTTTTATTGACCACGATGGATCTGTTCAGCAAGGAGCGGCTATTGCACCAATTGGTGATTGTCCTGCCAACATTTGCCCTGTACTTCTTACTCTTCATGGAACTTCAGTTTTGGCTCAGAATCAGGCGGACAGCTACAAAAGAATGGTCGGACATGAATATGTGTTTGGTTTGGAAGGAATGTGGCTTTTGGCTCCAACAAGGTTTTGTTATTTCTATTTTTTAAACTTTTTTTTTTCTCTTTTCTACTTTTTATTAATTTATTAAAATCTTTTTTATATTTTTTCTTTATAATTTCCTCTTCAAATTTTTCTTTGTTTTGCTTCATATTTTTCTTATTTTGTTTATCATATTTTCTTTTTCTTTTTTCTTCTTTTCCTTTTCTCGTTTTTTCTTTTTACTTTTCACTTTCTTTTTTTGTTTTATTTTTCTCTTTTTTTTTCTTTTTTTCTTGTTTCAGTTTCTGTACCAAAATTTAAGAGTCTAATTTACCTTCCTAGCTGCGAGGGGGGTGGGTGCTTTCCATGCTTTCTCAATGAATAATAATGAAATGACACAATAGTGTTGCCAAAAATTGAACAGGACAAGTTATGACTACAATCCACACTGATAACCAATCTCTCTAACTCTTTCATATATATATATATATATATATATATATATATATATATATATATACACATACATACATATACACACACACACACACACACACACACACACACACACACACATTTAAAAACAATGGGCAGAAAACTCTCTAGAGCCCTTCCAACTATCATTTCAGCAGAAGAAATTAATAGCATAATTCAAAATAATATCAACAAAAATAAAGAACACTGGGATTAATGCAAAGTGCCAGAACTGATTAAAATAAATCATTTCATTAAACATTTGTTTAAATATAATAACAATTGGCACTGCATATCAGGGGTCAAAGTTCCCCAAATAGATTTAATGCCTTTATGCACTTTTTCTTCTAGCACAAGGAAGGTTTGTGTGGGTTTATCCAGCATTTGGTTGAAAATCCATGCTGTGCCAGTAAGTAAAAAAATAAATTGTTCTGGCTTGAGGTACAACATAAATCATTTTAGCATTTTGTAATCTGTCTCATTATTTATTTTAATCTATCTTGGCACTTCAGTTTCCCGCAGTGTTGTTTATTCTCGTCAATATTATTTTCAATTATACTATTGATTTCTCCCGATGAAATGATAATTGAAAGAGTGCTATAGAGTTTTATGCCCATTGTTTTTAAATATAGTATTTATAAATTTTGTACATCAAAACATATATTTTATTAACTGCTATGCACTAGTTGGCATACTTCCTTTTCTTCTTTTCCTTTAGATTAAGCCTCCAATAATCCCTTTTTTGTATTCCCTTTTTTTATGAAGTTATTTTTTTTTTATTTATTTTTTTAATTTCAGGTTTTTATTTCATATGCTTTCATTTTTAATTTTTTCTTTTTTTCTTTTTTACTCCTTATTTTGTTATTGAAATTTTTCTAATACTCTCAGCTCCTTCCCCTTTCATTGTATTTCCTCCCTAACTTTTCCATTTCTCATCTAAAATGTATTTAAAATCAGTGTTATCTGTTTTGCCCATACTCTTATATAATGCTGATTTTATTTTTTTCTCTTCTGATGAGAAGCATTTAGTTATGAAATGACATGGCCTAAAGAGGTTCTCCCACCCCCTTGTTTTCTGTTCACTTATTGTAATCGTCTTTAACCTTACTGACATGATAATGTAATAAAGTTCTTATGTAACTTTAATCTTTATCTCCTTATCTTTTCTTACACACACACGCACACACCTCTCTCTCTCTCTCTCTCTGTCTATATATATATATAGAGACGAATATTGGCTGAAGAGAGCTTGATAAGGATACCTTAAACGGGCCTTATTATCGGGCTTGAAACCAACGGTACCAATGATCTGTCTCAACTAACAACTTTCTGTACACAAAATATAAATATATATATATATATATTTACTATAATAATTATTAAATACCTACAGGCACTAGTGTTTTATCCTTTCGGGAATCATTAGTGCAGGGTGTCATGATTAACACCGGTCAATAGATTCAAACCCGGCAACAGAAGCCATCTCTGGCTTCATTAGAAAGGACCTAATCCATTCTGCCACCGTTAACCATGAGAAATACTGTTGAAATTTAAACATTTATTTCTTAAATGTTTTTTAACGTCTGTCAGAGTGATCTAATCATTATATAATGATCTGCGCATAAGAGCTAAATTGACTGATTTTCAACTGAAAGTGCTCAACGATAAGAAACAAGTTTCTTAAAGGGGCTGATATAATAAATATATATATACATATATATATTTGTATATTTGTATATATATATATTTGTATATTTTGGCAGCAAGTTATTATTCAGGCATGTCTGATTAAACATGAAAGAGTTATTCTTTTTTCCGGTTTTTCTGGATATCTTTTCCATTCGGTGAGCAGTCTTTTTATTTCGGCTGGCATGTTGTATAAAATGGCACCCAAAAGTTTTTGTTCAGCCATATTCTTCTCACATGCTTTCTATTGGTGCATCCGATTATCATCAGGCGTGATTGTTGTTGTTGTTGTTATCGTTTTCTTTCATCCTGCACCCACCTTTTTATAACCAATAATAAAAAAAGAAAACTATAAATGTACTAAGCCTCAAAGGAAAAGAAAATGATAACAACAATCGCTCTTGATGATAATCGGATGCACCGATAGAAAGTGCTTGAATAGAATGTGGCTGAACAACAATTTTTGGGTGCTATTTTATACAACATGCCAGCTGAAATAAAAAAGACCGCTCGGCGAATGGAAAAAATAAATATATATATATATATATATATATATATATGAAAATAATGGAAATAGTATTCCGACAAAATAGAGAAAATAAAAAGGAACAAACCGTATTATGTGTTCATCAACGTTTTGTCTTTATTTCGAGACTTCCTCTGGATGAATGAGATCAGGAACCAAAAAATATACCAGTACAAAATATTTGAAAATGTTTCACGTATACAGTGTGACGCAGTTCTATTTCAGAGATATTGTATTATTGGTGTGTGTAGGTAAAAGAATAATAATACAATAATACAATAATCTATAACACACTAAGCAAACTAAAAATCCCTATCGTACAAACCACATCACTAACCATAAGACATATATTAAAAACCACGAAACATCTCTATAACAAACCAGTTTCCGATGGAGGTATATATACTATTCCTTGCTATAATTGCCATCATAAATACGTTGGTGAAACTCAGCGTAAATTGGAAAAAAGGCTCAATGAACACAAAAGAGATATAAAAAATAGCAATTCTCTAAGTGCATTATTCTCTCATTCATTCCAACATAACCACACCTTTGACTTTAAACAAGCAAAAGTAGTTAAATTTATTTCAAATAAACAGCGCCGGAGACTTCTTGAATCTGCGCTTATCGCAATTTCAAGCACTATTAAACAACGTGGAGGTTTCTATAACATAGCGCCATTAATAAGTAAACTGTTATTAAAAGAACATTATTTAACTGTGGACACAGGTTAACTTTCTCACACCATTCAAACACCCCCTGTAATAATTAACACATAATTTCAATCAATAAATTACATAAAAAACACTCATTTCATTTCTGTTACAAACTTATATTTGAATTTCAACAGATATATCTTTTTTCCAATAAGAATATAAACTTGCGTTCATAGTTTTAAAATTAAATTAACGACTATATGACATCACTAAAATTTCCTTCTCTTTAACAGCGCCAGCCCCCCCCTCCTTTTTGAATTTCCAACATCATTTTTCCGTTTCTCTGAAATAGAACTGCGTCACACTGTGCACGTGAAACATTTTCAAATATTTTGTACTGGTATATTTTTTGGTTTCTTAATCTCATTCATTCAGAGGAAGTCTCGAAATAAAGACGAAACATTGATGAACACATAATACGGTTTGTTCCTTTTTATTTTCTCTCTCTCTCTCTCTCTCTCTCTCTCTCTCTCTATATATATATATATATATATATATATATATATTAGTTGTATCTACCTGGTATTGCTAAGTATGTAGTAAAGTCATTTTAGTTTATAATTTCTATTTTTCATTTAATCTCATAAATCCCTCCCATCACCTAACTTTTATTCTAAAAAATAGTATATCTTAAAAATGAATATTCCACAGCAAAATAAATATTAGTTGACTTTGACTTAAATTGTATTTAAACTATACTTTTAAAAAAGCTTGGTATATATTGGAATATATTTTTAACAAGGGAATCATCGCTTATCAAGGGCCAGAAACCACTCAAGGATAAGGGTTAATAAGTGAACACCATGATAAATGGAAATTGGGTAGGAATTGATTATTCACGAGGATAGCTCAACAAGAATTTGTTTGTGTTAGATTTCAAAACAACCATGTAATAATCAGCTGGGAAGCAGCCTCATAGTATTGTCTCCCATGAACGAGCAGCACTAGGAAAAAATTTTGCTCATGGAATTTTTGTTTAGTTTTAAGTATAAATAAAGAACCAGGGAAATTGTTGATAGTGGTTAGTTAGGTGAGTGTTTGTTGTTAATGTTTTGCAGGTGGGAGGGGGTATAAATTGATGCTCACTTGAGCACCTGCCATGAAAATAATGACAGACTCGCTATGTCTCTTCTATGAGAAAGAGGTAACAGGGAAAAAAAGGACATCCCCACCAGATTTCAAAGCCTGTTTTGTACCCGCGTCAAAGCAGGAAAGCGATGCCCTGAGCAACTCCTTCCCAGATGTGGCAACAGTCCTCCATTTTAGGATGTACTTGGCTCTTATGCAACAAGAGGATTTAGTTAAGATACTTATTGGAGCGGTAAAATAACCCAACCATTTTTCCGGCGACCTTGGCAACAGATTTAATGTGAGTTTTCCATTTCAGATCAGCAATGGAGCTCAATCCTAGAAGCTTGTTAAGGCAGGGTGTTTCCTCAAGATAAGAACAATCCATTATAACTGGGACCAAGTGGGAATCAGTGTTAATGGTGAAAAGATAGCCGCTTGGTTTTGGATGCATTAAAATTCACCAACTAACTTTTCTCCATTATATAAATATTCTAAAAAAGTTAAGCAAGCTACGTTTAAAAATTTTTAATGTGCGAAACTTGTAATATACATGTGAAACGGTTTATGGATGAAATAATTTTTATACCTACAGACACAAGTGTTTTCTGCTTGCACTATCATCAGTGTAGGAAATGATAATTTCTGCTGGTTGGGAGATTCAAACTCTGTCAACAAAGCCACCCTTGACTTTGCAGGTTAGCATATTTCCTCCATGGCGTTCACAGTAAACAGTCAGAGAAGTTATTCAACAGCAACAAAGTCAGAATATTACATTTGAGCTAAAGTAGAGAGTGAGAGAAGAGATGAATATATATATGTACAGAGCTTTTTTCCTAGAACTACCCCTCTGTAGATCACAATAGTGCGGGGTTGCTTCTCAGCTGGTTACAACATAGTCGTTTTCAAATCCAATGTAAACAAATTCTAGGTGCTTTCAACCATCATTAACAATCATCATGGTGTTGTCTCACCATCCATCTGACAAACTCATTAACCTTTATCCTCAATTAACCTTTCGGCCTTGATAAGTGATGACTTTTTAATTAACAAGTCAAGCATGCATGGTCCCCCGTGAATGCACAGTGAACGAGGCATCAAAAAAATGACTTAAGTTCAGCATTTGCACCCTCCTCCCATTTAGCCCAAAAGTCCCCAGGGGATGTCAAATCCTGGTGAAAATGAACAAACGGTGCAGTTTTAAGCCTTAACATATGTAAATTTGAGTTTTGCCCCATGCACCATGCAAAAAAAAAAATGACTAAGTCCATCATTTGCCCCCCTCCCTTTAGCCTCAAAAGTCTCCAAGGCCTGAATATATTTAAATTTGAGTTCAGCACCATGCAAAACTCCTAAATAGACATAGACAGAAAATTTTGGGCAAATATGGTAAAATAGTCCCAAAATGCAGTGTTTTTTATTAGCCCTAAAAGAGCCCCTGGGGTACACCCAAGAGTTATCGCAAAGTATAGACAAACAAAATGATATAGAAATCAGTTAGTTACAACTTTTCAGAAAGTTTTATAAAAAATCCAAGATATCAATTTTTTTTTAATAAGCACAAAAGTGTCAATTTTAGCCATTTTAACCCGAAAGGTACCCCCAGAGGGGCAACCTGAGTTTTCCTGGAAAATCTGTTCTGTTACTTTTTTATTTATATCAGTTTAATGTTTGTGCAAAATTTTTAAAAATTCAAAGACGTAGTTATTGAGAAAAGATGACGAGGGGGAATTTACAGATTAACCCTCCTTTTGTTGGGGGGACCAAAAATCAACAAAAAACTAACTTTACATATAAAGATCTGCATTAAAAATGATCACTGTAGTTACTTTTCAATTTAATGCAACTCGATAAATAAATTTAAGGGATGTCAATTATAGATTCTTGCATATTTCAGCTAGTGTATTTATGGTATTTAAATTTTTGTCTTTCTTAAATTTTTAATCACTGCAAGGATGCCATGAAATCCTTATGATTCAAGCCTGTTTGCTTCCTATCTGAATAGAAATGTTTGTTCTATTTTTATTTTCAGACACGGTGCTCATAATTGGGAAGGGCCTGGCACCTTAACGGCAATGACGGCTCTCGATAAACTGGCAGAGATTGTGCATCCGCTTACTTGGCTGAAGAAAAAGCTCTCCACACAACATGTTATTTTCTCAGGTTAGTTTGTTGTACAATTGTTTTCAGTTTTATTCACAAATATTTTCTCTTTGCTGATCCCCATCCTCTTCCTCCTCCTTTCAAAAACTACCCTCACACTACAATGCAACTAACTTTTTGAGATTCACATCTGTCCTTTTGAACTCCCTTAACAAATTTCCACTATGGCAGTGTTTTGAAAAGGAGGTTTTATCCTTGAAATATCAGAAAGAAATTTGACACTGTGGAATAAGCTAATAATTGAAAATAAACAATAAGTAAAAAATGGAAAGATGATTATCCACAAATACTAAATCCCAACACATCATAGTACCTTGTACTTTAGAAATTGTTCAAGTATTTGTGTGTGTGTGTGTGTGTGTGTGTGTGTGTGTGTGTGTGTGTGTGTATCTATGTATGTATATATATATGTATGTATATATATATATATATATATATATATATATATATATATATATGGCAACAATTAAGAAAAACATATTCAAATATAAACAGAAATTTGTTTAGATATCAAGGAAAAAAATATGCTTCATTATTAGCGAAAATTTCAGAATAATAAATTGATCAGATCAGGAGAATGGAGAAAATTCTTGAAAATTACTAAAATAGTGAGTTCTAATTTTGTAAAAGAATTTCAATTATTAGAATATTCTGTGTGTATATATATATATATATATATATATATATATATATATATACTAACAAAAGTAGCTGTCGTTGACTGGGTTCAAAAACAGCCTACAGAAAATGGGCTCTGATTTATGAAAGTATGATAGGTTATAAAAAGAAAGAGTTATAAAGAGATAGCTTTGAATTTGGGGGTATCAAAACCAAAGCAAAATATGATGAAAGTAAAAATAAAATAGATAAACCCCATAATTTTTTATACCATATTTCTTCAAACTGAAACATAATTATCAAAGTATACTTATGCAGATAGATATGAAAAGTTTTTATTAAAGTTTGTGCCTATTTTCATTCTATGTAGGCCAGGCGCGAATGCAGACCCCACAATTTTATTATACCATCCCTATTTAAGTTAAAACATACTTATCAAAGTATTATTATGTACGCCTATATCAAAAACACTTGTAAACGTTTTTTTTTAATTTTTAAATTTTTTATTTCCATACTTTGTGGACCAGGCGTGTACGCTGACCCCACAATTGTAATGAATCATCATTATGCCAGATCAAACATACCCATTGCTGTGTCTCGATACATCTTCTATCATTATATGTGATCAGTTTTCTATAATAGTCAACCATATAGGAGCCTATTCATGACCAGACACACACAGAGACGTTCAGCAGATATACTGACACAATAAAAATTGATCCAGTAGACTCCTAAAGAATAATAAATATTTTTGTAATTTTTTAAATATTATTCACCCGGGGCAATGCCAATTAAGAATATACCAACTTGTGGGTATTTGTTTTGTAGTTTTTTATTTTGGGCTAGACACACACACACACACACACACACAAATGCCCTTTATATAATAGATATTTCATTATTTCCTGATTCTGCTTTTTATTCAATGCTTGTTTTCTTCAGGTCATTCAATGGGCGGACATGGTGCCTGGCATCTTGCTGTCCATTATCCTGATCGTGCTCTTGGCGTCATATCTTTAGCTGGATGGATTAAAAAAGAAGAATATGGGGACAGCAACTTATTTTTCCGGTATGATTCTTTTTTTTGTGTATGTTTTTAATTCACTTGTACATTTATATAAATGTTGTGCTCTTGATCAAGACAAATGCTGTTGTATAATTAATTATTATTTAATTAATAAAAGTTTATCATAGAATGTATGTGTCAGATTATGTGGTCATAACTGCTTGATACTTAGTTGTAACTGTACTTGTGTTTGAGTAAGTTCACTTATTCTTACACCATAACATATACATATAGTAGAACCCTGGGATACAGTATTAATCCGTTCTAGAGTTGGTGAAATCACCACATGGTGGGGGCCTAAGCAAAATTTTATACAGTACATATTAAAAATTAATAACAAAATACAGTGCAGCATATAATATACATGTATATAATCAAATAACAATATAAATAACACCGTAAAGTGGGACAAATGCCGTAACCAGGGGGCCATAAAAACATCATATTCCACATCGTAACCTGAAAAAGCCAAATCCCAGGGCCATCATATCCCAAGGTGGAAAGATAAATTTATCGCCTTAAAGAAAACAACACTACAGCTTTATTTTAGAACTTGTGGGTCGGTGCCAAATCCTGTTGCCACACCTAGAGCCTGCCAGTGGCCACCTGATTGCACCAGGGGATCACCACACTCTTCAACACATCCAGGTACACTTTGGTGATGACTTTCAAGCTGACTTCTAAGATATTGCATGATGTGGCCTTCACTTTAAACCAAACCAAATACCATAACCATGGCTGGAAATTTTGTTCGAACTGTGCCCTCAAGCATTGAACCATCTAGATTTGCATTTTGAGGGTGCTGGCAATGGTCCTGTTATCATAAAATGTCTGCAACAAAAAAAGAAAATCGGTTTTCATCAAATGTAAATGGAATCATGTTGTCTTTTCTAGGACGACAATTTTATCATTCCACCCTGTATATATATATGTGTATATATATGTGTGTGTATGTATGTGTGTGTGTGTGTATGTATATATATATATATATATATATATATATATATATATATAATTTGTTTACTGTTTTTTGGGGAAAGAATTCCAACAAAGTGCTCGATTACAAAGAAAAACTTTTTCGATATAAGAGCTTAATATTTGTTTATTTAATTGTACAGAAGTTCAGAAAAACATTGGTACCGTCGGTTTCAAGCCCAACATAAAGGGGACCAGTTAATGGTAAAACGTAAATGATGTTAGGCTCTCGTCAGAAACCGACGGTACCAATGTTTTTCTGAACTTCTGTACAATTAAATATATATATATATATATATATATATTACAAGAAATAATAGTCTTAAGTCCACAGATGAGAACAACAATGGGTAATTAATTATATAGCTAACTCTTATAAAATAACATAAAACATAAATTAAAACCAGTTGATCAGAATACTGCAGGTATATCAGCTCAATAGTGGGAGAGTTGATCATCTAGAGCTAAGGTATTTATATATTTTTATGTGGTTAAAACTTTAATAAAATACAAAATTAAATGCGAACAATAGGGAGATAAAATTAAATATAATCTTTTACTTAATACACACCAAAAAAACATTTAATATAAACAAAAAATCTTTTACTTTAGCCGAAGTCAATAACAATAGGGAGGTAAATTTAAATATAATAAAACATTTAACATAAAAAAAAAAAAATTTTTTTTACTCAAGCCGAAGTCAGTAAACTAGGGAAATGGATGAGAGTATTAAGAAAAAGAGGTCAGAGTATGCTGAGACGTAATTTAATTATTCCCATAAAAAAAATCTCAAAGTTTTAGATTTATGATATTTTTGGTCAGAAATATCTCAAAGGAAATTACCTTCTCTTACCAGGTCTTAAAAAGGGATTTTTTTTTCACTTGGATTTATAACCCTAGAATCATGCCAGAGCTGAGATTGAACCCACCACATCAACAAACTATTGCTAAGTTAGCACAATATAGAGAGTGCTGCCCAGTATTAGAATATTCTAGAACCTGCACTTTCTTTCTTGAAGGTTCTAGAAAGTTCTGGGATGCACTTAAATTTTCTAAATCTTATATTTCTTTTTTTCCATTTTTGTAGATTTTCGTGAAAAAAAATCTTTCTGAAATAACAGATAAGACTTCTCTCTATGTATATAGAGAAGATAAATTAAGCCATCATAATATATATATATATATATATATATATATATATATATATATATATATATATATTTCCCCCAAAACTCTGACCTTGATGGAGGGGAGACTAAAATTTGCTGCTATGGTTTCAAATGATCTGAAATAACAGCAAAGGGGTGAATTGATTCCAAATATTTCTCATATATTACATCTTCGACTTTTGGAAATAAGGTACGATTATGAATATCTCCAGTATCAAATAATCCTTATACACTGTGAAATTTACTTTATGTATGAAAACCAAAGAGGGGACATATAAAAATATGAGAAATATTTGGAATCTATGACTATGATTAAAACATTTTATGGCTGTAAAAAAGTGCCAAAAATAGGCTCTGGATGATGGAAGATCTCCTTAATGTGCAAACTTAACGACAAATGTCACATAGCCCACTACACAAGTCAGGTCATTACCTTTCCAACAAGCCTTCATTTGTTAAATTCTGATCAATAGTCGCTGAGATTTGGAACTTATAAAATTGCCAAAAAAAAGGTGGTATATATATCTATATATCTATAAAAGTGAACGTGTCTGTGTGTGTGTCTGTGTACATTTTCCTTCACAATAACTCTGTTAATTTTCAGTCTACAGACTTGAAATTTGATATACAGGGCACTGAGATTTGGGAAAATCTACATGATCGGTTTTCGGACAGAAATTTGGCTGTTAAGGGGTCAAAGTTCAACGATTTGACCGTTGAGAACTCTACCAAACTCCTCCGATAATTTTAGGTCTAAACACTTGAAATTTTAGATATAGGTTCCTTGGACATGGATCTAACTTAATAACTTGATTTGAGCCCAAAACAATAAAGGTTAAGGGGTCATAATAGGAATCAAAGTTTAAAAAATTGACCGTTTTTCTTTTTTTTTTTTTTTTTTTTTTCTCAGCAGACACCTCCAAACACCTGGGCAATGTCGGGCACCCATGCTAGTATATATGTATATGTGTGTGTTTGTGTGTGTGTGTGTATATATATATATATATATATATATATATATATATATAATTATTTTTTTACTATAATAATTAAATACCTACAGACACTAGTGTTTCATCTTTTTGAGAATCTTCAGTGCAGAGTGGCATGATTAACACCAGTCGACAGATTCGAACCCGGCAACACGAGCCATCTCTGGTTCGATTAGCAAAGACCATATCCAATCAGCTATCATTAACAGCACAACAGCAGAGTTACTATCTTTAAAAGCATATCTGATAAAATTGACTAAGTTCTATCAGCTTATCCTTCAGCTAACATTCACGTATGTGGAGACTTCAATGTTCACAATGTGGAATGGTTGACCCACTCAAACGAGACCGATGATGAGGGGAGGTTCTGTCATGACTTCTCCATTGCTTATGACCTCACTCAGATTGTTCACGAACCCACTCATGTGCCCGAATATGACGGCCAGTATGCAAGTCTCCTAGACCTTTTTCTCACAACTTGCCCTGAACTATGTTCAGTTTCCATTTTGTTCCCTCTTGGATCTTCCGACCACTCAGGTGTATCAATTAAGATAAAAATGAAATGTAATAAGTCCTCAGACGTACCTCTCCATCGTACAGTATATCGATACACTATGGCTGACTGGGATAGTTTCCGTACATTTATATCGGATCTACCTCTGCGTTCCATGTTTAAAAAGGATGTGTCTTCTATAGTATCAGACCTGACGGAATGGTTAATTGTAGGTATAGACCATTTCATACCCTCGAAAAAGTTCCAGCAAAAACCTAACAGCCAGCCGTGGTTCTCTCCAGAATGTGCTGCTGTCATTGCTCACAGAAATCACTTTTTCCACTGCTTCCAATGTAATAGATGTATGGAAACTAAAGCCGCTTTCAGGACTGCCAGCAACCATTGTAAGAAAGTAATAAAGAACGCAAGAGAGTTGTATGCTCAGTCTGTCAAGTCCAAAGTAGCTGAGCAGTGGCTTGGTTCCCACCAGTTTTGGCAAATAGCAAACAGAATCCTGAACAGAAGCGTGTGCTCTATCCCAACTATTATCAATGGACCTGAGGTAATCTCATCAGCATCAGACAAAGCCAAACTCTTTGCCAAGAACTTTGCAGCTAATTCTACCCTTTGCGACCAAGGCCGTCAACCCCAAATATTTTCTCCTGTATCAGAAAACACACTATGTGATATACAAATATCTGTTCGTGATGTTGGCAAGCTAATCAAAAACCTTGATTCCAGTAAAGCAACCATCCCTGACGGCATTCCAATTATAGTACTCAAAAAACTTCAACCAGAACTAGCGCCCATACTTACAAAACTGTTTAAACGTTGTCTTAAGGAGAATTGCTTCCATCACCCTGGAAAATCGCATCAGTATGCCCTGTATTTAAGAATTCAGGTGATTGTTCATCCCCCTCTCAGTACAGGCCAATAAGTCTCCTGTGCGTCATGAGTAAGTTGCTGGAATCTGTGTTAAATAGAGAAGTAATCAACCATCTCAGCAAAAATAACCTTCTTAGTGACACACAATATGGTTTCCGTTTTGCTCGATCTACAGCAGATGTGTTTACAGTTATATCTCGTAGGATTAATGAATTTCTTGACAGAAGCAACCTTTCTAGGACAGTTGCTCTTGACATATCAAAGGCCTTTGATAGGGTATGGCATAAAGGTTTACTTCACAAGATCTCCAGCTATGGTATAGCTGGAAATGTCTTCTCAATTATTAAATCATTTCTCTCTGATAGGTTCATAAGAGTAGTAGTTGATGGGCAAAAATCAGAAGCTCACAGTATTAATGCAGGTCCACCCTGGGCCCAACTCTTTTCCTGATCTACATTAATGATCTTCCAAATCGCATCCTTACATCATTTGTAGACATTTATGCTGATGACACTACCATCTATGGTAGCACATCTAAGTCAGTAAACGACCAAGTTCTCTCCGATTCTCTCTCCTCTGATCTTGAGCACGTGGTACAATGGGGAAAGAAGTGGCTGGTTACTTTTAATGCATCTAAAACCAAGCTTCTCTCTTTATATCATAAACGTTCTGATCCCCATCTGACATCAGTTGAAATGAATGGCTCTCGTCTTGAGGAGGCCTCAAGTTTTGACAAGCTTCTTGTCTTGACCTTTACTCCTGATCTTAAATGGAACAAGTATATCAAATCTGTTGCCAAGGCCGCTGGAAAAATGGTGAGATCCTTCTATCGATCCAGTAGATATCTCACTGCTGATGCAATTCTCTATCTATATAAGAGCCAGGTACGTCCAAGGATGGAATACTGTTGCCACACCTGGGCAGGAGCTGCTAGAAAGGACCTGTCCTGCCTTGATAGAGTTCAAAATAGATTTCATGGCCTCGTGGGAGATGTCCTTTTCTCTTCCCTGCAACCTCTATCTCACAGAAGAGATGTTGCGAGTTTGTGTCTGATGTATCGTTATTTTCATGGAAAGTGTTCAACTGAGCTTCAGTGTATGGTTCCCCCCTTGCCAAACTTTCACAAGAAACGCTCGTCTAGCTGAAAACACTATCAATAATTCCCCCCACTCTTTATCTGTGCCTAAACCTAAATGTAGATTCCATACACAAAGCTTCTTTCTTAGAACTGCACGTCAGTGGAATTGTCTTCCGTTTTCCTGCTTTCCGGCTGTCTATAATATGGTTGTCTTCAAGCCCAACATAAACAAGTTTCTGATAAGCCGTTCCACTTAAGTTAACAAATTTACCGAACTTCCATTACTATTGATCACTATATTGCCCTTTTGACTACTGTTCATTCTTAAACCCTTATCCTTGAGTGGCCTCTCGGCCTTGATAAGTGGTGACGCCTATGTAAAAAAAAAATTAACCATGAGAAATAACGTTGAATTTAAACATTTTAATTTTAAATGTTCTTTACGTCAGTCACAGTGATCTAATCGTTATACGATGATCTATGCATAAGAGCTAAATTGACCGATTTAATTGAACTGAATGTGCTCAACGATAAGAAACGAGTTTCTTAAAGGGGCTGACATATATATATATACATATATATATATACATACTCATAGCCAAATTGAATATTTAAACATCTTTGGTTCTATATGACGAAACTACATGAAAATTTACAGGCTTTTTGAAGATTATAATACTATTCTATGGTTAAAATTTTGACAATTAGTGAAAAAGAATTTATATTTTCAAACTAATAAAATATGCCCAAATTTGTCTACATTTGTATATATAGTGTCCTCGCAGGTAGCTTTGGTCTTGCTGATTTGATTGTCTCCACTGTAGCCTTGCCAGGTCATTAATATATATATCAGAATGTGTGCAATTTTTTTCCCGTTACTCTTTTTCACTTCAAACAAAACGTATTGCAACTTGAATGTAAGGAGCTACTATTTGGAAAATATCTCTAGAGAACTATCTAGGGAATTGAGCAGCGAGATGTCTGTTCAAATTACATTTAAACTTTTTTATGTTATACAGTCAGTGAGCAGGAAACAGGAAGGGAATGCCAAAATATATCTGAGAGAAGAAACTATTAGTGTAGAAGGCTTTAGGAACCCTAGCAATAAGAGTGAGATTTTGCTGATTGTCAGGTTAGTCGGAAGTATGTATAAAACATTTTATTTATTATTTGTCTGACACACGCAAATTAATTTCTTTTTTCTGCAAAATAGATTGGCCTAATAGAACTGAAGCAATCATAAAAAATAAATAAAATAAACAAATAAAGATCAGCTAAGAATACAAATATAAATAATTAAGTTTATCAAAATAAAAAAGAAAAAACAATAAATAATATTGAACACACGTCTGATAATTAATTTCCAATTTCTATGGAATAGCTCAATCTAACAGAATCGAGGTAAAAAAATAAAAAAATTTTAATAAATAAAAGTAAAAACAACAACAATACAACAATAAATAATGATAGCTAAATATTAATAAAATGAACTATAAATAATATTGAGTCCTAACACATTTGGAACGAATAAAATCATTTTAAAATTTTGCAGAATAGCTCGATCTAAAGTAAGATCCACCATACACGTTTGAAAGTCAAACACACATACCTGATGAAGGGAATACTTCCTGAAATATAGTATCATGGATATTCCACTTGACCACCTGACACATGTAAGAACATCAGAATATTTGATATGTATAATGCTCTATATATATATATATATATATATGGTCAATTCCACCATTTATGCAGTAAGTTACTTCTCTACATTGTTCTGCTTTCTATAAACGTAAATTTCTTTTATATACACATTAAACAATGCTTTGAGCAAACTACTTTTAGCTCTTGTATGTTTTTTTGTAATACTGTCAACAACTTGCTTTCCTGTAGGTATAACTAGTTTAACACACATTTGAGGCATTGAAAGCATTATTAAACAGTGCTTCTCTATCTATCTACCTATCTATCTATCTGTACTGTCCCCTACTATATTCTAGCTGTAAGCCATATCACATCTGTCTGTTTCCTTTAGCTTGTTCATATATCAGTTTTGATTGTAACAATATTTTTATTTTCATGTTTGTTTTGTTTCTTCATAGACATGATATTGCTGTGAGTCATACGGATCCGGTTGTTAAGCACTTGATGGAAATGACTGTCACTGAAAATGAAGCGGACAGGCATATTCAAAACTTGAAGGTAAAAAATCTAAGAATCAAATTTTGAATCGTCAACCCCAACATTGTGTCTGTGGGCTTGACTAATAAAAACTTAAAAATGTTGATTAGGATTAAATATAAAAATTAAATCAATTGGAAGTAAAATTTTTGCTTTTAATAACAACTCAATCAGAGATGACAGATTTTTTTTTTTTGTAGTAGTTTATTATTTGATTTAATCTCTTTTGGCCGTATCGTCGTCTCTCAAATTAGTGGTTGCCGATAGGGCACACACAAGTGCATAAGTATAAAAAAACAACTAAAAATAAAACAGAAAATATGTTGCCTTCTGAACGCTAAGGTCCATATCTACATAGTCTGTTGAGGCTTCTTTGTCTGTTGACGTCAACTCATGTTGATTTGCTCTGAAACACAATCCATGTTCAACTGTTGTCAACTGTCGCAAAGCCAAGACTGTCCATAAACTACACAAAACTCATTACCACTCCTAAAACTGCTCATAAACTAACCCCAAGTATATTAACTTCTATTGTTTGGTACTTTTGTCCCAGTCCTCTGTCACATCTTGATTAACAATCTTATGTCAGCTTCCTTTGTGTGCCTTGGTGAACAACTTCCTATACCTTTGTTCTGCTGATAAACTTATTTCCTCTTTCTTTGTTATATTTTTCCTTTTTGTTTATTACCTAACATTTAGGAGGGTAGACATCGATAGTATCCTATCAGAAAAATGTCACAATAATCATACATATATGTTTTATTTTTTTATTACCGTTTTATCTGTTTGGTTACATATGTTTCAGATGTTGGACCATGTTTACAATCCAACAGCCTCGTAAAACCTTACAGAAAACTGTAAGGTCTGACGAGGCTGTTGGATTGTAAATATGGTCCAACATCTGAAACATATGTAACCAAACAGATAAAACGGTAATAAAAAAATAAGACACATATTTGCTCTGCAATAGTATTGAGCACTCTCTTCAGGTTTTTACTAATTACCAGTTTTACTATATATATATATATATATATATATATCGTTTATAAGACAAATGTATTCATTTTGATTCATTTGTCGCTTTCATTAAAACTTTCTTTAGTTAATATGCATATCTTATGAATATACTGTGGTACTTTGGTACTTGACCATTATTCATTCTAGATGTTTGTTCAAACACCGAAATGTTCGACAACCAAAACAATATTTCCCTTTTAAATTAACTGAAATAGAATTAATTGGTTCCAAAGTTTAAAAGTTCCATTTTATCTGTAAACTTTGAGGATTTTATACATTTAATTGCACTGCCATTTCATATTCCTTTGCAAGCGCTGACACGCGTATTCCTTTTTCAAATTTCTCTATCCGTTCCTTTTTAAATTCAATCATCGTTTGCAGTTTTCTGTTTTGCACTCGCTTTACTGCTTTTATTCTTATTTTCTTTCTTTTTATCCAATGGTAAAAAAATGTCCATTTCTTCTTTGTTTCTAAAGTATTTACATGATACTAAACTGATTATTTGAACAACAAAGCTATTTTTGTGTCATTAATTACTGTCGTCCCGAGATATGTTAGCTTCGTTAGTCATATTGAAGTTTACTGACCCTTTTTTTTTTGGACACTTCAAGTTATCCCACGCAAAAAAAATAAATCATACTTTCATAAATCCAAGTCCATTTTCTGTAGGCTGTTTTTGAACCCAGTCAACGACGGGTACTTTTGCTAGAATATATATATATATATATATATATATATATATATATATATATTAAATTTAACTAAAAACATCTATTTGAATATTCCTTATGTTCTTTTTCTAAGGGAATTCCGGTTTTAGCAAGAATTGGTGCTGATGACCGAAAGGTCCATCCATATTTTGCACGGAGAATGTATCGGCTTCTGGAAGAGTTGCGGTCCAATGTGAATTACACAGAATTGCCAAACAAAGAACATTGGTGGTGGGATACATGGTACGTATTAATGCAAAAGAACTTTTTTTTATAAATCACAAAATTCTGTTCTTATTTGGAATTCAACTTAATTTTTAAAAACAATAATTAAAAAATACAAAGTCTTTTATGTATCCATCATGGAACAAAGATGTCATATTCCAAAAATCATGTAAATTGATTAAGTAGTTTTATTTTTATTAACTAAGAAAATCAAATTTTATAAAAGGGACTTATCTCGCGTCGCCATCTTGAAAGAAAAACAAGAGCAGATAAGTCCACAATAATTCAGACCTGTGAGATCAGCCATATACTGCTACTGATTTCATATTAATCACTTTAAATCATTTATAAATGGTTTTCTTTTATAAAAATAAACCTACTTGATTGTTGGATTATGACTTTTACATTCCATGTATCATAAAGATTTTATGTTTTTTTTTTTTTAATTAAGTTTAATTCTAAACTAGCAGGATCTGTGGAAATATCACAGCGGACACTTTCATATGTCATAGATTGATGTTAACATTCTGTGGATGTTCGGCATAAATGCAGACATCCTGATAATATTGTAGCTCTTTTGTTAAAATTACAAAAGTATTATACTAAGCTAGCAGGGACGCCCGGCATAGCCCGGTCATAAGATACACTTAAATATATTTTGATTTATGTAGATTTCGTATATATTATTATTGAGCAAATTTCTATTGATTCTTATATATTATAAAGTTGTGATTTTAGAAATAAAAAAATATATCCACATGACTTGAATTCATTAGTTTGAATCGAAGCCAAAACTTATGAAGAATTCTTGGTAAAATTATTTATTACAAGAAATTGAAGGTCATAACAATAAAACGACAGTCACTCAGAAAAAAAAATATGTAAGCGTGACACACAAAATAACATGCATGCTATTGTATTAATATATAGATAACTCAAAATACTGATATAATGTTCCCTAGTTTGGGTGGAGCATATTGGGAAGTGATATACAAACTGCCATTAGCATATTAAGCGATGCTTGTTGTGTAAACAAATTGAGCTTAGGCATTTGGATAATGTAAAAACATTCTTAATTCACTACCCGCCATAGCAGCAGCTAAATAGCATAATGGTTAGAAGCGCCAACTGTTGTTTGGGCAGTCAAGTTTCGACCCTGACTTGAGGTAGTTGTTTATCTATCTACATTGATGAGCTGTGATACAGCACTGATATATATATATAACTCTTCGCATAAGCCTGACAAATTGTAGCATGGATGAAACGCGGAATATTCTGTGTAGAATATATATTTAGGCAGCATTTTTTCATTCAAGCAAATAAACTAATAATTAAATGCAATAATATTTGCTTGAATATATATATATATATATATATATATATATATATATATATATATATATATATATATATATATATGCACAGTGTGGAAAATTACCAGGTTGGTATCTGGTTTGCAATAACTTACAAGGTAGAAGCTCAGTCCTAGTCGACAGTCTACCTAAAAGATGGAAAACTCTGACAATACTTGCCTGTGTGCAGTTGTTTGATGATTCTGTGGTATATTTTGCACCAATTAATGTAATCAGCTCTATCAATAAGTGTGAATGGTTCTACACGAGTCATTACTATTTTAAGCAACTCGTTATGTGAATAATCCATGAAGTTGCTTACTCTGCTTTCTGAAAAAATAAATAGTCGACGAGCTAATGTTTCAATTCAATTTACGTAGCGCACGAATAGAAACTGCGCCTACACAACCCATCACTTGTAAGTCATGCTGCTTGGTTTGTGGGAGCAGGGCTGGTCCTATGTCACACATGTGGTATAAAAATTGAAAGTAGAGTATAACTGTGGATTTATAGCCCTCATGCGTTGAACACAAGAAGAGCATCCATCATATACATAAGGCATAAATTAAACATTCTGACTTCTTGTTGAATATTCTCTGACTGTACTGACTTGGCATTTATAGGTACTTAATTTCTCTCAATTCCTGTGTTAATTTCTGGCAATACTTAAATGTGCATATTGAATGAACACAACTTAAAAATTGATCCGTTTTTGTGTTTCTTGTTTGTAGGTCTACGAACGATGGCGGTGCAGTCCACGATGAACAACTGCGTAAATTTTCTGCTACTCATGGATCGATTCCAGGCCAACACTCCAGCATTTCTGAAGAGAGCTGTCGTGCTGACACTGGTCAGTGCTTTGATTCCACAGATGACACTAGCAACTATCGTGCGAGTCGCAAACATCAGCTCTCGATGCCCGATACTTACACGTTGGTTGTAAACAACCCAGCCCTTGGTGAATCCGCACATGGTATCCATATTATACAACAAATCACACCAATGCGAACGAGTACAGTGGAAGTGAGTGATGACTTTTTTGTTTGTTAGTTTATCGTAATCTATAAAAGCTAATGGTAAATCCTATTTATTATAGCAGACGTTCAGTTATTGCAGCTATGCATAGCTGAGTAAAACCTTTGCCAGACTATTAGCTGGGAATTTATCTCCATCAGTTGAGTGCCTAAACAAGAAATTCAGATGTTTTTCAGACCCCTCTCACACTCTCTCTTTGACCCATGTGGCATCATATCCATTTCTACTACTTCCTACAGTTCATCAAGTTGACTTCAGCTGTTTCAGTTCTTATTTAGAATTCAACTTGATTATAAAAACAGAAGTATAGAAATGAATGGAGTGAAGATATCATATTCTAAAAATTACATAAATTGATTAAGTGTCTCACAGAAAAGCGGTTGCTAGTTTTTCTCTACTCTATCGTTATTTCGATGGTAGACAGAGCTCCAGTCAATACTTCCTCTTTTAACAATTGTTGAATAGCAGGAGTTCCACATTAAGAGAGGGCGCGGAATTCATATTGGGGCACATGTATAACAGGATTCATGTAATATACAGACATAACGATAGTGATGATGAGGGAGAGAAGACATTTATATATATTACAGTTTTTTAACACATATTAGAGGAGAGGGTGACATGATGCACAGTTTTTAACACAGAGGAGGGAAGATACATGATCTACGAAGGATTACACAATGTTCATTATAAGATGATAAACACAATTACCTTTTTCGTGATGAAGGATGACACAAGACAACAATTACAAAACACAATGATGACGTCAGGAATTCAAATTTGGATCTACATAGTCTAAATGTTCTTCCTTCGCTTCCAAGGGATCAACTGACCAACTGACTGGTTCTCTTGCTCTCCGACTCTCAACTCCACTCTCTTGACTAACTAACTCTTAGATCCTATATTGAGAATCTCCCTTTGTCTATGATGTCAGAAGTGTGTTTTTCAAACATGGCCAATTTCACGTGGCTTTACATATGTTTGTCCAAACACACCCCTGGCGAACAAAAGAATCCTCAATATATAACTCTAACCTATTTTTAAACTATATAATTTAAATTGCATTGTTCATTTTTTTACTGACATATTTAATATTCAGATTTCTAAAAGAATTAACAATAGACTTAATTTCTAACATTCCATTTCTTAACTTTGCCTACAGGGTTCGATTCTAGGCTTATCCTAACCTCATTTCCACTTATCTAATATTCTTCTTATTTACATGGGAAGGGGACAGCCCTTCCCTGTAACACAGGAATTAACCAAACTATTTTTGGTCCCCTGACAAAGGAGGGATTGGACTTCACTTTCATTCATCTGTTCATTTGTTCGCACTTTTCTCAATAACCATGCCTTGGATTTGTTTGAAATTTTGCACAAACATTTGTATAGAATTTTCTGGGATAACTCTGATTGCTCCCCCCTCCCCTCTAGGAGGTATTATAGCGGTAAAATTTCCCCCAAATCATTCATCTGTTCACACTTTACTCAATAACCACGCCTTGGATTTGTTTGAAATTTTGCACAAACATTAGTCATGGTGAAAATAAATTTTTCACTCGTGGAGAGGGACTCCACATGCTTGGCTTATTTCATTTTTTCTTTAATCCTAAACTAATCCTAACTTCCTTTTATTGCTTTTGGTTACAGTTATTTATTGAGTATTTTTTTTTTATCACAGCATATTGTTTTTTTCATTGGAAATTCTTGGCAATCGCCAATTTATGAATTAATTGCTTTAAAATTAAGCTTGTCATCTGTTTTTCTTGCCTTATGATTGGATAAGTGTTTTGGCATCTTCAGGTTGTTTATTTAAACAATCAGTAAAAACTGAATGACAAGTGGTTTTGTCTTATTCAAAAGCTATACCAGTATGTGCATATTGTTGTTCTTAATTCGGTCAATTTGCTTTTTAGAATTTACTTTCCTGTATAATATTTCTAAATCTTCTGTACTCTTCTTTATCTTTTTAAATTATCTTTTTTATGAAGATGCCATTAAATATTGGTGAGTATGTTTGCTAGCATAAATATTAGCTTAAATATATGTGACATCACATAGAACCCGCTCCACAAAAAATGCTGACCCTAACGTTATTTCCATAACCTTCTTCTTCATCTTTTCTTCTGTCTGTGTCATCATCGCTCACATTGGCGACTGGCAAGAAGGGTGCGCACAAGTTTATAAAAAAAAAAAATAAATAAATAAAACAAAAAAAAAACACAAACTCCGACACATTCTTGCACTCTTCTAAAGCTCTCTTGATCTAGTCTAAACCACAACCTATCTTCAACTGTGTCTAACTTGCAACTGTCCTCAACTCCAAACTTGTCAACCAGCATTGTTTGCAAACTGTTGCAAAACTCCTCACCATCTCCTAAACTGGCTACAAAACAACCCTAAACGCTGACTGTTATTGTTCGGTCTTTTGTCTCCAATCATTGCCAGACCTTCATTCATTCATTCCATCTCTCTCCCTCGAGGGATCCATGAATTCATTGTTGCTCATCATTCACAACCCCATACACGCTGTTTCTCAAAAATGCTTAATGTATTACCATAGCTTTTTTGTGGCATAATCACATTGACACAACGGTTCTCACCAGATCATTGAAGTTAAGCAACAATGAGCCTGGCAAATAACAGATGGGTGACCATTTGGGAATACTAAGCACTGTATAGGGTGACAGGACAACATTACTGTCAAAGGAAAGTTAGGTGCCTCCTTCCCTCCACTAAGTATGGAGGAGATGCCTGGCCAAGGTCGAGAACCTGCTACTGAAAAGCAGGTGACAGATGCAATACGGAAGCAATGAAGAATAATTCTGTTCATGGTTTCATATCTTGTGCTAGGCAAAATATCCCTTTGGGTACAATGGTTAGGAAAATCGCCTAGTATGGGCACCGCTCAAACAGAAGGAAACTGCAACCTACTGTCTGTACGACTGCAAAGAAAATTTTAGCAATACGCCAAACACCTTAATTAACCATCCTCTTTCAGGTTTCCTTTGTGTTTCTTAGTGAACAACTTCCTCTTGATTGTTCTGTTGATAAACCTATTTTCTCACTTTTTTTTTTGTTCTCGTATTTCTTTTTCACTTTCTCCCCTATTTTCTATCACTTGGGAGGAAAGGAACATCAATATTATCACTTACCAAATTGGTTAAAGGGAAAATTATTCCCAACTCGCATTTAGGTAAAAATGCACTTTCTGAAACAATTGAATTCATTCAAAACATATTGCTAAAATCAAAACAAACAACATCTAAGTAAATCGCGATATATCCAGACGTGCGAGCTGGGTGAGCGTTAAGGGGTTTAGGCTCATTACTGTGGGGTCCCGATTTTGAATCTTGCTAGATTCAGCCACTCTGATGAGTCGTAGACGATGAAACACGTGTCAGTGGATAATTATATTTTAAAAATAATATATATATATATATATATATATATATATATATTCTTCAGAATAGTTTTTATTTAACAATCAGTAGTTATGGAAACGTGAGATTGTAAGGTTTACAAAATATTACTGACAGTAATATTCTATAAGTTATCCCATCTAAACAAGAATTGCTTGATATGCAAGATAGAGCAAATAAATTAAATTGTGATTCAATGAATTTCAAAACACTCATTGAAATGAAATGAAGTAGTTGAGTTTCATATCAAAGAATTTTTATTATTCTAAGCAAGACAAAGAATGCTTTAGAAAATTAATCTCCTTAACCTATAGGGTTTCGATGTCTACCATCTCATCAGAGGAGAGAAAATATTAGCAAATACTTATAAAGTTATACACCCTATTTTCTAAAGTCAATGAGACATGGAAAGTCAAAGTCAAAATAATAAATTTATCAGAAGTCATGTAGCAGGAGGATTTGCCGAAAAAGGATCTGAAAGTTTTCTTAGATCCAGCTGGCTTGGTAAAATCCATGTTATGCGTTTTTACATCCGTTTGGTAATAAGGACCTTATTACCAAACCGTTTGATGAGTCGTAGACGATGAAACACGTGTCAGTGGATAATTATATTTTAAAAATAATATATATATATATACATATATATATATATATATATAGATAGATAGATTTGGCTCTGTGTTGTAAACAGAAAATATTTCAGACAAGGGTCATGAAAGGTTCAAATGTCTGACCTTTCTTGTATAAGATAAAATTGTGAGAAAGGATGTAGTTGAATATGACGTCAGATATACTACAGACAGTAGCATTCTAAGCAGTTTGGAGGAAGTGACTGGACTGAGAAGATGCATTAAAAATGCTCTAACTAAACACTAAGTAATTAAGAGAGAAGGTTAAAATAAATCCTTCTCTTTTCATAAAAAAGGTTTACCTCTCTCTCTCTCTCTCTACTAAAATAATTCTCCTCTTATCCATCACGACACTCCTTCCTATTCGGTGGGGGGGGGGCGGGGAGGGCTATTTGATTGGCCCAAACTATTCTCCTTGACCAATCAACAGGCACTTAATTGAATGCAAAAAGAAAACAAAAAATTATTTATTTTATTTTTTTTTTGATTTGGATCAAGTTCAGTCAACAAGTAAGGAAATCTCTCATCTTTAATTTGAAAATAACAATTTGTATCCGAACATTTTTTTTATAGTTAGACTTAAGCTGCAAATACAATTAGTTTTGCAATATCTTTTTATATTCATATTTAATTTAATACACATATTATTCTTTGTCTCTGTCTTGTGTCACTTGTATGTCTTTTTTTTTTTTCCAGCATTTTTTTTCAACTTTAACAAGTGACAAATGAATCATTCTTTTGCCAAATCACTTTATTTCTCTTTCTCTTCTTCATTTTCTCTCTCTCTCTCTCTCTCTCTCTCTCTCTCTCTCTCTCTCTCTCTCTCTCCTTCTTTCTCTCAATCTCTCTCTCCTTCTTTCTCTCAATCTCTCTCTCCTTCTTTCTCTCAATCTCTCTCTCACTTTCTCTCTCCTCTCTCTCTCCTTCTTTCTCTCTCTTTCTCTCTCTCTCCTTCTTTCCCTTTCTCTCTCCTTCTTTCCCTCTCTCTCTCTCCTTCTCTCTTTCTCCTTCCTTCTCTCTTTCCTTCCTTCTCTCTTTCCTTCCTTCTCTCTCTCCTTCCTTCTCTCTCTCCTTCCTTCTCTCTCTCCTTCCTTCCCTCTCTCCTTCCTTCCCTCTCTCTCTCTTTCTCTCTCACTCTCTCCTTCCTTCTCTCTCTCCTTCCTTCTCTCTCTCCTTTCTTCTCTCTCTTTCTCCTTCCTTCTCTCTCTCTCTCCCTCTCCTTCCTTCTCTCTCTCCTTTCTCTGTTTCTGTTTATTTGTTTCTCTATTTTCTATTTCTTTTTCCACCTGCATATTTCTTTTTTCTTTTGACTTTGCAGTTTACTGGATGATCATGGTTGATAAATCTTTCATTTTGTAAGACCATATTAATTAATCTAAGATGAAACTGAATTTTTTTTTTTTAGAATTAAATAATTACAAGTGTTAACTCGATGACGATTTCTCAGCTATATAACAATAATTCAGCAGCAACTTTTAGTTATGGAATTGAAGATTCATTTAGTTAAATAAAATATAGTCTTACCATTAAAATTGTCTTCATAGATAACAGTCCAAAAAGGATAAAAGAACAGCTTCACTCTCCGTCGTCAAGAACAAACACAATTTAACAATGGAGATTATTTGTTAATTGTTTTGATTACTTTTTTAAAAAATTCATTTTAGTTTCTTACCTGTGGTATTTAACTCTCATTGAAACTTATTAGAATGTTCTGTAAGCATATCAATTTCTATAACACCCACAAACAAACATTGAGTTTTATATATAAGATAAATAAGTTTTATATATATATGTATACACAGAAGATAATGAACTGCGTTTTCTTCTTTTCTAGATTCAACTTCTTAAAGATTCTGTTCGACTTGAAACGACCAATGTCAGAAAATTTCAGTTGGTGAAATGTGCAAATCAAGCCACAGATTGGACAATGACAACTGTTATTGTAAGCATTTCTAGTTTCTGAATATATATATATATAATCACCTCTCTTCCCCTATAAAAATATTCTCCAATTCTATTTTGAATGCTTCTAAAGTCAGTGCTGTTTTTTTACCTTTACATTTGTATAATGCTGGCTTTTTCTTCTCTTTTGACGAGAAGCATTTACTTCAAAATGCCATTACCCTAAAGAGGTTTCTCCCTCATTCCTCTTTCTGTAATCCTTATTGACTTGATAATGTAATAAAGTTTCTATCTAACTTTACTCTTTATCTTAACTCATTCTCTCTCTCTCTCTCATATATATATATATATATATATATATATATATATATATATATATATATATATATATATATATATAATCTGTAACTTAGAAAGCCAGTACAATGTAGGATTACTTATTTGTTTATAATTAAAATTCTCGGTGACCTCTACACCTTGATTCGGGATCTTTTCTCATCATCCCTCGACTTGGCAAGCAGTCAAAAGAACCCGCCACACACACACATGCACACACACACACACACACACACACACACATATAAGTATATTTTTATGTCTCTGAAAATATGTGCATCTAATAGAATGGTTTTTATGGTAATCTAATTTTTTTTTTTTTTTTTTTTTTTAAATCTATAGTTAAATATTTAGATTTTAAAAGAATCAGTAATTTAGAACAGAATCGGTAATTGTATTGAGATCAGGAAAAATATTCAAATCGTCCCATTGCTAATCTATATATCCATAAAAGTGAAAATGTGTGTGTGTGAGGACAACTCTCAACCTATATACTCAACACAATTTTGATCTATTGACTTGAAATTTGGTATATAGAGTATTCAGACACGTGGAAAACTTTTTAATCGGTTTTCATCCAGAAAAAAGGGCTGCTAAGGTGTCAAAATTGAAAAATTTGTACATGACATTTTCCTTATGTTAAGACTAAGAAAGTTTGAAAACACTTTTTAAAGATCATGTTAAGCTGGCCTGATGGTTATCATACTCGGCTCACTGTCTTTAGATTTTGGTTTCGATCTCAGCTCGAGTATTTTTTTTTTTTTACTTACAAGAAGTGAACTGTTTAGAAAAAATATACTTGCATTTTTTTTTAATTTAATTTTTTTTTTTTAAGGAATTTAACATTACGTTTAATATTGGGCAACGCCAGGTACATCTGCTAGTATATATATATATATATATATATATATATATATATAAAGCATACTCTCTGCAGAGAGCTTCACCACATGATTGAAAACTGAACTTCTGTACATGGGGCAGTTATTTCGTTGTGTCAACATATGTGTATCTTAACAGGTTATCATCTATATATATAAAAGGCAAAAGCAGCGCGCGAGTTTTTGTTTGTCCAGCAAAGGCTTTTTTTGCCGGTGTTCTCGGGGGGAGGGGGAAGGGTTACTATTTCTTAGAACTGTTTATATACCCTCTAGATCGTAATATCTACGATTTGCAAAGGGACGTCGTATCCAGATGAATTTGATTGACTTTTATAAAATTTGCGCTATTTCGTTCTGTCACGTGTTTGTTCCGGCTTTTTAGTATAAATAAAGTGAAACTGATGGAGTGAAGGCAATTTCTCGGCTTCCCCACCGGAGACGTCCAGAAAGCAAATCAGCTTTGGTCAGTGTGGGGAAAACCGTCATATCAGACAATTGCTATTCATTTGGACACTCCCAATTTTTATAGGGAGCTGGTTTTCCACCAACAAGATTTTGCTCAGCTATGGCATGATGTTTAACCTCATTAAATTTACGCACATGTCACTAAACTTTTTAATCATTTAATTTCATCCACTCTCATTCCACTGCCTTCATAGCGTTGAGGTAAGTTATCACGCTTTTTTTTTCCACCTCCACTTCAAGGATTTGGGTTCAAGCCTACCTGCCTACCAAAACTTCTTTTTTTTTCGTTTACACCTACAAACATCCGGGCAACGCCGCTAGTCTATCATATAAATCTCACCTGTCTGTTTAAATGTCTGCCTAAAACTTTCGACAGAGCTGACGGATTTTCACAAGATCAGTATCATTTTGAAGCTCAACCCTTCGGACGACAAATATTGAAAAATTTGCCTAAAACATTAATTCCTTCACCCTCAGCTGGGCACTTTTCTACGGGGAGGGGTCGCTTTTTTCGTCAATATTTTCGAAAGCCATTCCCTCTTTTCAATTGAGTAGCCTTAATTTAAACCTTCGTCACTTCCGGTTTGGCAATGGTCGCAACAGCAAACACGTCATGTTTTTTTACATTCTTTTCCTCATTTACAGTACGGGTTTGAGCTTGCCTGACTACAACATTTTTTTTTTTTTTTTTTTTTTTTGCTCAACACACACCTCCAAACACCCGGACAACGCCAAGCACCCATGCTAGTCTATTGTATAAAAGGCATAATGGGCGCACACATTTCTGTATGTCCACGAAAGGCTTTTTTCATCGGGCTTCTTGACAAGGTTACTATTTTGGAGAACTTTCTTTATACTCCCTAAATTGTAATATCTTCGATTCGAAAACGGATGTCGGCTCTATTTTTTATTTGATCGAGTTTAAAAAAAAATCCCTGGTTTCCAGTGTTTGTTTGTCTTTTTCGTATAGATAAAGCGAAACTGATCCAAGCAAATCCAACGGCACGCCTTGAAGGCAATTAGCTTGGATCAATCTGGGGGAAACCCTTCATATCAGACAATTGCTATTCATTAAGACACTGCCAGAGCTCTCTCTTTTTAGGGGAGCTGGTTTTCTCCAACATCATGAGGAAACAAATATGGTGGAAAGTTTAACAACCAGAAGTTCATTTCTGCACCTGCATGATTCTTAACTTATTTTTCACCTTCTTTTTGACATCGCTAAATTTGAACGCTTTACACTTCCGCTCGCGTCATAGTGCAACGGTAAACTCTTAGGTTTTCTTTCATTTTCTTTTCTGCCTTTGCATTGCGAGTTCGAGCCTGCCTGCCTGCCTGCCTACTAACACTTTTTTTTCCACACACCTACAAACACCCGGGCAACACAGGGCACCCCTGCTAGTACTTGCTATTTTTATTTTTTATTTTTTTCCCAGGAAGCTTTCACATTCTTCTCATATACATCACTTGGTATTCCCAACTTGTCAGTTATTTGCTACTAAGTTTAATGTCGCTTAACTTGGGTGATTTAACAAGAACCAATGCGTCAACATGATACTGATGTATGAAATAAGATAAAAAAAGATAATTAAATGTTATATAATATGTTTTAACTATTTATTATTGTCTTTTTGACAAGATCTGAATCATAACCTAGATGAAAGCTTAAAAGTTCCATATACAGATGTAAAAAAAAATATCAATGAATACATTTAAAAACAATGGCAAATTTATTGGAATGGCTACACTAGCAATAAATTATATGCCATTAAACCAACAATTGGTAATTGGGAACAAAGTTCCAGAAAAAATAGAAAAGAAGAGGTTGTATTGATGAGATTGCATATAGGTCACACATAACTTACCCAATCATATTTACTTAAAGGAGAAGACCAGCCAATGTGTATTGCATGTGAGGTTCCGCTGACAAAAAAGCATTTTCTTACTGAATGCATTGATTTTCTGCTTATAAAACGAAACTATTACAAAGACAGCAATATAAAAGAACTTTTCGAAAACATAAAAGTCGAAAACATAATCAATTACCTTAAAGAAATTGGTATATATACAAAAATATAGATTTTCATATACATGTGAATAAGCAAGACAATTTAATACAAATCGATACGGATTTGTAAACTAATCCTTTGCACATTTAATATACATAAGTATAATTAAATAAAATTTTACTTTCTTATACAAATTAACACAAACGTAACTACACCTTAGTAGTAAATATTTACTAATACAAATTTAACACGCATAATGCAAATTTATTTTAAATATTTTTACGCAAATATAACACTTTTATACAAATTTACACAAACACAACTACACCTAAGTAGTAGATATTTATCATTACAAATTTATACACACATAACGCAAATTCATTTTAAATATTTTTATCTAATTACTTGCAAATTTACTCGCATTTTAATACATTTTATGCATTTATTTTTTATTTTTGTTAAAATGTTTACGAATTTAATCAAATTTTGATGCAAACTATACTTCAGCTATAAATATATTCATTCAAATAATTTTCTTTTAAAAAACAAAAAAAATTATTTAAGCATTAAACCACAATTCGGCATAAAATAACCCAACAAGGGTGAACATGCCATTAAACGCAAAAAAAAAAAATCTTTTTGACAAGAATGACAGTTGAATATTGCCTATTTTCCAGTAATACATTTCTTATGTGCCTGAAAGAGAATTATTTATCTTATACTTTGTCGCCCCCCCCCTATTTTGAACACATTTTTTTTATGTACAGGGTGTAAACGATGAATTAGCAGTAATTTCAATCCGCAATTTAGCTTTTTTAAAACGTCATCATCAATCTGAAATATTAGTTGCTGTACTCTTTAGAGTCTGATGTTCCAGATTTACCACCTAAAAATACTAAAAAAATGAGTTACAATGTAGAATTTAACCATAATTTTTTTTTTTTTTACAAAGGAATTACCACGTATGAAGGTCTGGAGGCCACTCGAGGTTAAGGGTTAATGAGTGTACAGTGGTCAAGGGGAACATGTCATAATCTCATAGTAATCTTTAGTAGTGGAAATTTTCTAAATTGGATTACTTAAGGGGATGGCTCATCAAGAATTTGTTCACATTGGACTTAAAGACAACCATATTGTAGTCAGTTGGAAAGCAGGGAAATGCAAGAGAGTTCCACAGGCGTGCAGTTCTAAGAAAGAAACTTTGTTCATGGAATCTATGTTTAGGTTTAGGCACAGATAAAGAGTGGGGGTAAATTATTGATAGTGGTTTCAGCTAGATGAGTGTTTTCATGAAAGTCAGAACAGAGGGACCATAGATTGGAGCTCAGACGGTCACTTGTCATGAAAATGATAAAGCAGAGATAGGCTTGCAACATCTCTTATGTGAGAAAGAGGTTGCAGGGAAGAGGAAAGCGCATCCCGCACTAGGCTACAAAGTTTATTTTATTTCCTAAAATGGTTCATCTATGGAACACAGTGCCATGCAGCCATTTCCCAACTCAACACAAGATGGACGTTTTCAAGTCCAATGTAAACAAATTTTTGTTGAACGCTCTCTGAAATAATAAAATTCTGCCCAATTACCACTGTCATTAACAATCCTCATATTGTTGTCTTCCTATCCACCTAACACTTATTTAACCCTTGACCTCGAAAAAAAAAAAAAAAACTTTTAGTAATCTTTAGTGATTTAGAGACATTGAAAAATTATTATGCTGCTGAACTCTGATGGTCTGCTTCTCTTATTTTGTTCTTTAGTCCTCATATTCCATGAGCGATGTTTTTGACAAAGAGACAAGAATTGCTGTTTTCTAGGTCAGAATCTATCTAAAACTTATTGATGGCTAGGTTTTGACCTTGAAGTAACATTGTTTTATTTTTTTAGTTCCTTACATCAAGTGGCTTCATGTTTTGTCAAGAGCAATTTTTGATTAAAAAAAAAAAAGGGTTGATCCGGCAAAATCTAAAACTGTTGATGTTGTATGTATAGAGGGTTGCAAAGTTAGAAAGTATAAGGTCTAATTCTGAACATTCCCAAATATCCAACTCCTTATATCAAATTAGTGTGCTCACATTCAATTACTTAAGACTTCTACCTGGTCATGGTTTATCAACCATGACCAGGTAGAAGTCTTAAGTAGTTTGCAAGGACACCTGGCATAATCGATAAATGAAATTCAGTTCTGACACTCTTCTGGAGATTGAAGGTTCAATCCCCAATGTAGGCAATACTAAGAATACAATTGCAAATTACTTAAAAATTCTACCTGGCCATATAGCTGACGGAACAAGAGCAAGTTATCTTAGTAGATTAAATAAAGGTTTCCGTTTGAAATTTTGTACAGATATCAGAGTTTGATAGAAAGATTCTGAAGTTCAACATGATACACCTGAAGAAGGTCAGAGGTTACGTCAGCCAAAACGTAAGAATAACATTCAAAATAAGAATAATAAGTCTGAATAATCCAAATAATACGAATAATCGATCCTCATCGCAATCTAATATTCAAACACTTTGTTGATAAAAAAAAGAGATTAAAAAACTGAACTTCGACGCTGACTGCTAGCATTCCTACAAGTTTGATTCTGATTCTAATGGCTTTTGAAATTTCTAAAATTGCTTCGAAAAATTTTTGTTCTTTCCAGGTGGATAACGATTTTGTGGTTCCATCTGAATTTGTTAAAAAAATGATATCTTCTCCCGGAAAATGGTTGATCTGTCGTGAATTGGGTGAGTAGTTTCTTAAATGAATGAAATGGAATTAATTGTCCGCATGTCTTCATCGAAATATGTTTATGTTCTACTATCTCCTGTTTGACTTTTTTTTTTAAATTTTCTTCCTTTGAAGATTACGCTGGGAATGGAGAAGTCAAACCAGCTGCCAACATTGCCCTGCTTTTTATTGAAACCAACCGAGAGCTCTTTTTAGTATTCTTGCTGTTAATGCATATAAGTGCAATTGTCCGGATCTCTTTTGCACTTGGTTCACTAGGAATATTAGTTGAGTAGGACTTCAGGTTCTTCTTTATAAGCCCTGTGGAACCTATAATAACTGGTATGATTGATATCTCCTTAAGATTCCAGTTATTTTTATATCATACATGAGTTGTGCACTGACATGTGTGGCAAAAGTAATGCAAAACGTGACTTGCACAAGTGACGGCGACTCTGGCTATTCTAATCAAGGAAGGAAAGAGAAAAGAAAAACTTATTAATATGCGTATGGCATTAATTTTCATATGAGGATAGTGACGGCTGTGAAAAGAATGAATGAGAAGATACAGAGCAGTTTTTTGGGCAGCTGAGAGTTGGTTGGTTGGTTGGTTGTTGTTGTTTTACGGCATATCAACCCTTTTCAGGTTATTTAATGCCGAATTCAAAGATTTTGAAAAAAAATTTTTTAATAGAATATATTTGTTGTTTTCAAGTCGGTTTCTATTTAACTCATAGTTAGGACCCTAACAGGTACTACCAGTCTAAGTCAGAGTGGACCTGGAAACAATGGCAATTAAAGGGTGTCTCCACACTCCCCATAGCCCGCAAGCTGGGGCCTCACCACTGGATATAGTTTAAGGTCATATCCAAGACCGGCAGCTGAGAAAAATAGAAAACAGATGGTGACAATTGCAGTTGAAGTCAGGAGTTGGCAAAAAGGCATTCGGACAAATATTATTTTTGAAATCTTTGTTTCATTCAACATGAGAAAGTATTTCCTATTGATTCGTTTTTTTTTTTTTGTTTTTTTTTACATAAATTGATTTAAACGTAGCTGTGACAACACGTAGCAATTGTGATGCTTGCTGGCATGTGCACACTCTTCCTTGCTTTCATTTTCCTTTTATGATCCCTTTTAGGCATATCTTAGATCAAGAATTTTAACCTTTTTGACTTGCAGACCCCTTTATATTTCCGATTTATCCTTAGGGACCCTTTATAAACACTTATGAAATTTATGCATAAATTTTTGCATTAACGCAATAAATCTGGTTTTAAACATACTTTCGACATAGGTATTCAAATAAATTAATACTCCATGCTGATGCAAAATTCAACAAAATTAAATTTAGTTTTATTAAAAAAATAATTTTTTTGTGTAAATTAAAAACAGTAATAATACTTTACAAATAGTTTTATTGGCAAATACACCGGATTTTTAAGATACATACTTGTTTGATTTTGCACAAACTATAAATTCTTGGTGATATTGCTGATAAACATATGCATAAGTCACTTTCTGGAGCAAGTTTCGATCTGTATTTATTTTTCAAATTGGTTAGGACCCCCTTATCTTATCCTTGTGGACCCCAGTGTGAAAACCCTTGTCTTAAATAATCAGAAGAAATGTTATGTTTCACTAGACCAGATTGTGCACTGACATGAAAAAGTACTTTCCGTTGATTCGTTTTTTTTTTTTAATTAATTTTTTTTTATTAGTTGATTTAAACTTAGCTATAATCCAGTTTGAAAACCCTTGTCTTAGATAATCCAGCTTTAAACCCTTTTTATAGATCCAAAAAGTTTTAATATCTTGCTCTTGATTACTTTAGTGACTGGTGCTAGATTTGTGATTCGATGAAGTTCTTTAATTAGAATATGATCTGTGAGTTTACTATCAGTCATGAATTTCATTATATGATTTGGAAATGTTTCCATTATCAGTCATGAGTTTGTATAGTTGTCCAATTTATGCACTCCCAGTCATAAAGTACAACTAGGAGTAAATGCTTTCCTTCATATTTTTTGTCATGATTCTAACCCTGTTTTCATTTTCCAATGCTAGTGGTTTGCTCTGGTAGAGATGAAGTTTACTAATTAATCGTCTATTGTTTGAAAAAATATAAAACAAAAGGACTCTAACTTACCTTTTTTTATTTTCTAGGTGAATGGAGTACATGTCCTGGCGATCTCAAATTGGAACGAGGACCTCATAATTATGGGCCTGCACGACGTGTTGCTGAGAAACCGTTTCTAATTATAATAGGTGAGTAGCTTTATGTCGACTGTCAATTTGAAATGATAGCATATTAATTAAAATTTCACACTATTGTTGAGATGTTCTAAAACAACATAACTGAAACAATAATATACTGAAATTTTTTTCAAACCTCTAAAGAGATTGTAATCTGTTGGTGCAAGGTCCACAGAATATGGTGTGTGATGCAGAATTTTCAAGACATTATTCTAAAAGATAATTGGTCTTTTATATAATGTGAACTTGAGGGACTATGAGGATAAGAAAGAGGATGCAGAACTCCTTTTTCCACCTTTCATAACTATAGGAAGAAAAGATGCCAGATGCTTAATACAAAAATAAAGCCAACTGATTTAACATTGTTTCTTTGATTCAAACTGCACAGCATTAATGGTGTAATAAAGAAACAAGCTGCAGCATATTTTTCTTTCATATATGAGGCACCTTCAATAAGTTTCCACACTTTTTTTTGTGTCGGCACTTTTATTGATAATACACACATGAAAGTTTAGTCGTCTTCAAAGTAATCTCCTCTGGCTGCAATGCACTTGTTGTACCGTTCCATAAAAGTCCTCTTGTGTGAACATATCAGTGACCCTCGTCACAGTCTCTTTCATCTCCTCAATTGTCTCATAACATCCTCTAAGGTTTTTCTTGAGCTTAGGGAATAACCAAAAGTCAGAGGGAGCAAGATCTGGACTATAGGGAGGGTGAGGAACTGTCTTTTTTGTGGGCGGCCTTGAAGATAGATACTCTCAATTTTTCTAGGCCACATATTATGATACATGTGTTGAAGGTGACTGTACCAGTGCGGCTTGCTCCATTAAACCTCCTCAACACTGGCTAAACTCAGTTTAGAACTCAACAAATGTATCTCTGTCAGAGAGCTTTAAGGCATAGATCCAGCTAATTTGGTTCTCGCTAGCATAGAGAAGAGCACTTCTTACACAGGAATTGTAGAAGTAACCTCTGTTGTGTAGGGAGATGCTGTGACATGTAAGCTTGGCAAGGAGCTCCTTAAACTTTTCTATGCCGACCTCATCCCAGCAATTGTGGTGTCATAACAGCCTCCACCTCTCTCCAGCGATATCACTAAGGTAGCAGCATGATCTGACAAGTTGTTCTCCATCTCACGCCAAGTGGAAAAGGAGTAATTTCTATAGGTATTAAACCCAGGCAACGTCTGCATCTGAAGCTGGGATTCCCTCAGAGTCAACCTTTGCTGCAAGTACAGGCTTTATGTACTCAGTTACAACCCTTTATGACACACTCCACATGGATGTTTGCTCTTTTCGATGGGTTTCAGAGCATCATGTCGACTGCTGAGGATTTTTGTCTTTTCTATATTCATACAGAGACCTTTATCCTCAATTGCCCTTTTTCCAGGCAACCAGCCTAATCATGAGCTCATCAATAGTTTCAGCAATGATGACTAGGTTGTCTCCATAGCAGATCTTCCATCAGCAACCAGCGCAGAATATACATGATATGGTGGACACTGATCTTCACATAAAATTCAGAACTCAACTGACCATTCACGTGAACACTGGATTTAGCATTAACATATATTGCTTGGATGATGCAAATTATGCATTCATCGACGTCCTGATTGCCTACCACAGCACAGATCTTGCCACACGATCAAAGTCTTTTTTCAAGTTGACAAAAGCAAAGTACAGATTCTTTTTGCTCAGATACTTCTTATGCAACTGGTGTATGATGAAAGTTTCCTCTACCTGGCATGAAGCCAAACTACATTGGATCAGTACTGACTTCAGCTCTGATCACCGTCAGGGTTAAAGTCAGTATCAACAGTGTGAAAAATGAGAAAAAGATAAGCAAATTAAACAGGAATAAATCTTCAAACTCAAGAACTTACCGGTTTCATTTGGATTAACAAACATTTTTAGAAAAAAAGTTTTCTTTTTTTTCACATATTGATATATTTTATAATTTTCACAATTCTTAGCCTCATCTTTGTTTTTATTCTTGTTTTTATAATGACGAGACTAGTTCCCATGTAACTGACTAGTGTTATTTCATTAATGAAAATGTTAGCTATTTTGAAGTGGTTGGTTCCTAAAGTGTAACATTTTTATCGATTATTTTTGTCCATTTTTAATAGCAGTGAAAGTCAAATTAATCCACCGTACAAAACTCTTCTCGCATAAAATACAATTTCTTCACCAATATTCTGTATTATAATGTTTAATTTGTAATATATTTGAATTTCATTTTTAATAAAAACTGTTGGATTTTATTTCGTTCTTACTAAATAACAAACCAAGATTAGTGAAACAACTGCAAACTATATCAACTATAGAATACTGCCTCCTCCTACTTCACCAACGAATTTACTTATTTAATTTTTGTTTCAATTTCTTTTCTTTTTCAGAAACAAAAACAAAGAAAACATACTCTCCTTTAATCCTACCAGTAACTCTAAGCCTGTGTAGCAGTATTCCCTCTCCAAAAAAACCTCCAAACAAACCAAGAAAGAAAGTAGCTTATACAAGCTTCTATTTTATGGAGCATTGCCTACTGAATTTAGTGTTAGAGCTGTTTTAAGCTACTAAAAATGCAGTTTTTAATCATAATTCAGAATTTTGCAAAATAAAAATGAAAAAAGAAAAACAAATCTGCAAAAATCATAAACAAATTAAAATTTCATCTTCAATACTCAATAAACTATGAAATGACTGCCTATTGCGAAGAAATTGTCTTTTACGCAATGGAGATTTGCAAGGTGGACTAACATATAACAGGCAAAGCTAATTGGTGAAATAAATAGGCAAAAATGTTCTGAATATTTTGTTCGTTTGTAACCAAATCTAATTTTACTGCTGTTGTTTTGTTTTTGGGTTTTTTTTTTTTATTTCCTTTTTGACATCATAGAAATTTTTCTGTGTATTCTCTTTATTTTCAGGAACACAAAGTTCAGCCAACATGAACCAATTGATGTTACACTTGGCCGTCTATGTGGCCAATCTTTTCTGGATAACGTCTGATACGCAGGCTCCCATTGTTAGAGATGTGGATCTATCCCCAGAAAAGATTAGTAAGTCATAGACCTGCTAATTCATTTACCTATCCTCGTTGTAATGATCTTGTAGTTATTTCAGTTATCTATATAATTATAAAACTCAAATGACCTTGTAACAGGTGTTGTAACCCAACATCTGGTTTATGACTTCTGGTTGCGCATGCATACAATTTTTTTTTTGCATTTTATCCAAATAAACAATTGTTTTTTTAAAATTGCGTTACAAATAAATCAATGCGACAATAAAACATATTTTTTTACTGTGTACGTTTTTAGTGATCCAGTTGGGTTTTTTTTGCGTTTTAATTATTCAAATAAACAATTGTTAATACTTTCTGCATTTTTTTACATCGTTCATTTCCGTATTACATTTAAGTTATTTTAATGCAATTTTCTTACAAATAAATCTACTTTAACCCGTTGACAACCATAAGAGCATTTTACAATGGTGATTCTCCATTTCTTAATACACCTTTCTTAAAAAACATTCATACATTTTCTTCTACAGTACCAACATAAATAAATAACCCCGAAAATATATATTTTTTAATTTGCGTTACAAATAAATAATCAACGTGACAATAAAACATATTGTTTTACTGTGTACGTTTTCAGCATCCCAATTGTTTTTTTTGCATTTAAATTAAGATCAAAACTTCCCAATTGTTTTTTTTGCATTTAAATTAAGATTCAAAATTTGAATTGAACTTTAAGTATCATGATATCTGTTCAGTGCACATTTACCTATAAGTATTGCAAACCACTTATAATTCAATGGCTGTAAGTTTTTTTTTAAATAAACAATTATAAACAGAACGACTCCTAGAAATCTATCTATATTCTTTTTCATTTTAATATACTTTCATAGAAATGTTATGTCGCAAAAAACTATTTTCTTTACGTCACAAGTGTCACGTTCATACATTAATTCCATAGCTAATATAACATACTGACCTAACGGGTCACAAATAGTCTAGTAAGTTATTTATGAATTAAAAAAAAAAATATTTTGTGTATTATTTGGATTATTCAGACTATTCCAGATGAGAACAGTATTACAAATAATCTAAATAATTCAAATTGTCAATCCTCATCTAAAAAAAGTGTAAAAACAAAACAATTTTACATTTTTTTATCATTACAGAAAATAAAAATGTCATCATCATTGGTGGACCAAAAGAAAACAGCTTTTGTTCAGGTTTCCTGAATCATATTCCCATCAAAATTCAAGGTAGGTTCAGAAATATTTCAAAATTTGTTTCTCTGACCGATGTGAACTTGGTATGTTCAAGATTTTACTTTTTACCTTTTTAGACGAAATTAATTTAAATGGAATCAACACACTCACAATCTATTTTTATTGCATAAATTTCGTTCTAGAATTAATTAGTCATTTGCTTGTTTCATTGGGAGTGACATCACTAACATCACGCTGGCCAAATGAATATAGCTCATTTTGGCCAAGTCAGGATAACTCGGCTAAGGAGTAAGAGGAGGCTCCTGAAACAACAACTGACGCTACCAGTTACGTCGACCAAATCTACCAGTGCTGAAGGATTCCAGCAGCGACAGCAGCCATCTCAGCAGCAGTTCAAACAGCCCTTATCAGGGCTAAACAACCAGCTCTTATCAGGGCTGATAAGTTTTTTCACAAATGCGATTCATGACTGCTTGCTTCCTGAAACCCACCAGCAGTGAACTTCACTCCCAGTCTCCAGCGCTTCCAGCTCACTCCAGCAGTTTCCTGCTCATTCCCACAGCCTTCCAGCTCTTGGTGCCTCCAGTTCGCTCCAGTGCCTCCAGCTTCCTTCTGCAGTTTTCCTGCAACCTCGCTCTTCCGGCCTGCACCTCACTCTTCCGGCCTGCAACTTCGCTTGCACCTCGCTCCTCCGGCCTGCAACCTCGCTCGCACCTTCTTCCAGTCTACAACCTCGCTCGCACCTGGCTCCCTACCGACCGTCCGTTCCTTAACACTAATCCTCCGTTCTCAGTGTCAACCGTTCCTTAACACTGATCCTCCGTTTTCAGTGTTGTCCATTCCTTAACACTGACCCCTACGTTCTCAGTGTCGTCCGTTCCTTAACACTGACCCCTACGTTCTCAGTGTCGTCCGGTCCTTAACACTGACCCCTACGTTCTCAGTGTCGTCCGTTCCTTAACACTGACCCCTACGTTCTCAGTGTCGTCCGTTCCTTAACACTGACCCCTACGTTCTCAGTGTCGTCCGTTCCTTAACACTGACCCCTACGTTCTCAGTGTCCACTGTCTGTTGACATGCGACCTTCCAGGCAACTAGCATCCAGATCAAACGATTTTTCGTTTCCTTTGCAAATAAAAGGTGAACACTCGTCTTTAACCAAACAACCTGTGTCTGTTATTCTTCTTTGCCTTTTAGCCGTTTACTTTTTGCCTGTGTCTACCTTATTAGTTGTTGGGTCAATTGTCCTCAGATGACCGGCCCTGCAACAGTTCTTTTTTTATTTAATGATCACTGAAAAGATTTTTTTGGTCTAATTTTAATGAAGAATTATGGAAATTATTATTTTTTTTTCATAGAATTATTGGAAACACTTCTTGCGCTCTTTTTTTTAAAAAGAATTATTAAAAACACTTTTTAAAATCTTTGTAAACTATTTTGGGAATATTACATATTGGATACGTTTTTTTATGATGTTTGAAATTTTGTTATTTTGATTTCAATAATTTTATTTTTATATTTTCATAAACATATATTTATTATATAAATTCAAATAAAAAAACTTATTTTTAAAATTAAAAAAAATTATTTTTATAATTTCATAAACATATATTTCTTATCAAATTTCAAATAAAACACAAAATTATTTTTTGATTTTGTTATTAAAAGTGCAATTATTAAAGACTAATTGTGTTATTTTTATCTGTATGATTTTGGTAATTTTTATTGTATACTTTTCAATAATGTCCTTTTCTTATATTTTATTTCAATAAATTGCTTCACAATAGAAATACTGAAGAACAATAAAAATGAAAGAATTGATTTGACTTGTCACCGCTTCCGGTAGCGCTATGCTGGAAATTAGGAAGCACGTTAGCTGACTATAACCAAAAATGCATTTTAAGTAAACCTACTATAATGCATAATGAGTAAAATTTCCAAAAATTATGAAAAATGATTAGGTAGAAAAATTATCATGAGAAAAAAAAAAAATTCATCGAATAACATAGGTTTTATCATTTTCTACTATTGCGACCAATTTCATAGGAGAAACTGACTTATCTCCCTTGTTTTGACTTTCGTTCTTTCAAATGAGAAAATGATGGCTTGATAATGTTTTTTGTTTCTTTGTGAAAATAGTTCTTAGCAGATTTTTTACTCTATTAGTTTTCGTAATTTTTGGATTTGTTTTACTAATTTTGACATGACACTTCAGTAAATGATAGTGTTTTTATGTAAAATGCATTCTTTTTATATCCAATTATTGTACAGGATTCACTCCTGAACTAATTAACCGATCGTTATGAATTTTGAAACACAGCTGCTAGATGTAAGGTTGGGTTATGTGGGCTATATTTAGTTTTTATCATTGTCTATTATTCTTTTGATGTTCTCGTAATTGATTTAATTTTTTACAAAATTTTGCATAACGTTATCTGATCAAGGTTGCATCAGAATTTTAGGAGGTAAACTCGGCAAGTTGATCTTAAAGAATCCATTTTTATCATTTGGACATCTTGATTATTTTGCGATGAAAAAATGAGTGGATGTTAGCTTTTATTTTGGCTTCTATAAATTTCCTTTATTTTCAAACTAGACGATGCTTCAAGAAACCACAAAAGTAAATAGTCCAAAATAGGAAGTCTTTAATATGAGGAACTGAATATGATCGAACACCGTTTGCTGTTGTCTTTGTATCAAACGTTCTTCTGGTTTGCCAGATGATTATAATTTAAATTATTTCCTGCCAGCAATATGTCTCCACATGGACAACATTAAATGAATGCTGCTAGTAATATGATAACCATAAAAATGTGATTTCATTCTGTTCCTTTTTTTTTTTTTTTTTTTTTTTATAGAAGACAGACTTGTCTTAGAGAATTGCCATTTTCGACACCCTCGACGAGGTGTATTGTCGTTGGCACCAAATGGTAAGAACCATCTTGCTCTTCTTCTCTTTGGAAATACTCAAGAGGCTCTCCTTGATATCATCACTCTGGCCACACCAACCATCCCACCCATGAGCCGGTCACCTGTAAGTATCAAAATGTAATATACATATAAACACTAGCTGCACTCACCTGGCGTTGGCCAAATATCTTTGCTTTCATTTTACTTTTTGCGCATTGAACCCCTCCCCCTCTCTAGTTATTAAAATGCTAAGCAAGAAAACTGAAGTTTTAATAGGGTTTCTTTTCCCATAGCTCCCTTGCTTGGTAAAGATTCAGGAGTACTTCTATTGGCTTCCTCAGAAATGCATTTTTAATTTTTATATAGATTCTCTTTTCTTTCTATAGAAATCTCACATACACACAGACATTTATGTATAAGCATATATATATATTTTACAAGGGAGTCACTACTTATCAGGCCAAAGGCCACTTGAGGATAAGAGTTAATGAGTGTATGGTGGTCACTGAGACAACAGCATACTGGTCATTAGTGGTGAAAATTGAATAGAATTTGATTAAGAGGGCGGCTCAGCAAAAACTTGTTTACATTGGACTTGAAGATGACTATGTTGTAGTCATCTGAAAAGCAGGTAAACTGAACAGTTCCACAGGTCGATAAATCTAGGATATTTTTGGAAAATTAGGAATCTGTTTTATACTTTTTAGCAAAATTCCACATTTTTCATAAAAAGCAGAATTTCATAATTTTTTTATAAGAAAAGCCCAGACCACCAGGACTAATAATCCAATTAAGGTCAAATTTTGGCATGTGCCATTTGAAGGTTAGTACTTTGTAACACCACCCTGAGCAGGTTCTCACATACACATAGGCACAAAAAAAAAAATGTGCACTAACCCTAAGTCCCAGTGTCTACATTTTTAACTCTGTCTAGTGGTGGACCCTTCAAGGGTGACCAGACCCTCACTGGTAACTGGAAAATACTGCTCAGATGCTCGGAACACACAAAACATGCATGACCCTAAGTCTGTATGGTAACACGGGTTACTTCGACCAGCTGTACGTCGTTTTGACATTGTGTTGATATCTCTTCTCACAATGGCTTGGTTTGTGTTTTCACCGCTTGGGTGTCGGAGTAGATCTGAAATCAACTTCACCTTCAATTTGACAGGTAATCAAGAGATAAAGAAAAACCAGTGGTCATCTATCTATAACATAAGAGCAAAAGTGTGTGTGCGTGTGCAGTTTTTTGTATGTCTAGCAAAGGCTTCTTTTTTTCGGAGTGAGTGGGCTACTATGTCTTTTTATATACTCCCTAGATAGTAATATCTATGATTTGCGAAGGGATGTCGCATCTACATTTATTTTGATCGACTTACTGGGAGCTGGTTTTCTCCAACATCTTGTGGAATGTAAAGCTTAACTGGCTTGCAGCCAAAGTTAAGTGTCATTTCCTCCCCCCATGGAGTGATGTTTGACCTCGTTAAATTTACGCACCTGTGTGAACTCATTCACTTAACTTTTTAATCACTAAATTTAAACGCTTTTCACTTCCTTTGTCGCTGTAGTGCAGCTGTTAAGATCTCAGGTTTTCTGTCTTCGCGTCACGGGTTTGAACCTGTCTGCTTACTTACACTTCTTTATTTTTTTTCTCCGCACACACCTCGAATCATCCGGGCAATGCCGGGCACCCATGCTAGTCTATAATATAAAAGCGAAAATGTTTGTGTGTGTGCATTTTTTTCATATGTCCGCCAAAGGCTTTTTTCGGGGGGATGCTCGGGGGAGGGGGTCACTGTTTCTTAGAACTTTTTATATACTCCCTAGATTATAATATGTTTAATTTACAAAAGGAAGTCGTAAATATCTTTTATTTCAGCGACTTTTATGTTACAAAATTTGCCCTGCGCTGTGATTTCATTTTCTCTATGACGTGATGTTTGACTTAGAAAACTACACATTGATGTTCGTTTAACCACCTGCTTTTTAAAATGTTTAATTTCAGTCATTCTCAATTCCCTGCCCTCGTAGCACTGTGGTAAGTTATCAGGCTATTTGCATCAAGGCTTTGGGTTCAAGCTTACCTCCCTACCAAAACTTTTTTTCTTTTATACCGACAAACACCTGGGCAACGCCGTTAGTCTAATATATAAAAGCGAAAATGTGTATTTGTGTGTGTTTGTATATCCATCAAAAACTTTCGACAGACCCAACCAAACAAATCTGGTATCATTTGAAAGTCCAGACTTTCGGATGAATAATATTGAAAATTTGTCCCAAACGATCAAGTCTAAGTTGGTTAGCTGGCCGGGTTTCTGCAAAAATTCCTCTTTCCAAAGAATAACAAATATATTCAAAATCAACTTCAATTTTCTCATTGTTTATATGGTCCCGAGCAACGCTGAGTAGCCCTGCTAGTCTATATATATAAAAGGCAAATGCGGCGTGTGCATTTTTGTATGTCCAAGAAAGGCTTTTTTTGCCGACCTTCTCCGGGGGGTTATTATGTCTTAGAACTGTTTATATACCCCCTAGATCATAATATATACGATTTGTAAGGGACGTCGTGTCTAGATTTATTTTTATCAACTTTTATCAAATTTGCGTTATTTCGCTGTGCCGCGTGTTTGTTTGTCTTTTTAGTATAAATAAAGTGAAAGTAATGGGGCAAAGCAACTCCTTGGCTTATCCGCTGGGGACGTCCAGAAAGCAAATCAGCTTTGATCAATGTGGTGAAAACTGTCATATCAGACAATTGCTTTCCATTTGGACACTCCCATTTTTGGGGGGTGCTGCTGGTTCCCCACAACAACAACTTGGGAAAACAAAAAAAAACTGCCTCGTAGCCAAAGTTAACTACGGGATTTCATTTTGAACTCATTAGTTACGCACCTGTCAATTCACTTTCTAATTTCATCCAATCTCGTTCCCCTACCTTCATAGCGTTCAGGTAAATCGTCACACTTTTTTTTTTTTTCGCTTTCGCCTCAAGGATTCGGGTTCAAGCTTTGAGATTACTTCCCTCCCCAAAACTTTTTTTTTTTTCAAACACCCGGGCAATTTTCCGATTTTTAAAAAGTTTTAACATTGTTTTTTTTTTTTTTTTTTTAATAATATTGAAACAGGGTTATTACTTCGCTTTGTTTTGATTTACCCTCCACCCACCCACACACACATGCACCTCTAAACACCCGAGCAATGCTGGGTAGCCCTGCTAGTCTATATATATATAAAAGACAAATGCGGCACGTGCATTTTTGTATGTCCAAGAAAGTCTTTTTTCGCCAAGCTTCTTGGGGGGGGGGGGGGGGTTATTATGTCTTAACCCCCTAGATCATAATATATACGATTTGTGAAGGGACATTGTGTCTAGATTTATTTTGATCAATTTTTATCAAACTTGCGTTATTTCGCTGTGTCGCGTGTTTGTTTGGCTTTTTAATATAAATGAAGTGAAACTAAATTGAAATGAGGTCACTTCCTCTGCTTTTGCGCTGGGGACATCCAGAAAGCAAATTAGCTGTGATCACTGCAGTGAAAACTTTCAGATAATTGCTTTTCATGGGGAGCTGGTTTTTCCCCCAACTCCAACATCTTGGAGAAACAAAATTAAAAAACTACTTCGCAGCCAAATTTAATAATGCAAGATTGATGTTTGACCTCATTAAATTCACGCACCTGTCAATTCCCTTTTAAATTATTAAATTTCATCTATCCTCATTCCCTTACCTTTGTAGCGTCGAGGTAAGTCATCACGCTTTCTTTTTTTTTTTGCTTTCGCCTCAAGGATTCGGGTTCGAGCCTACCTCCCTCCCCCAATTTTTTTTTTTTTTCAAACACCTGGGCAACGTTCATATTGCATCATGTTCTTTTTCCATCACATTTGCTGTTTTTTCTTTTTTTTTCTGTTTTCTCGATTTTTCTAAGTTTTAACATAGTTTTTTTTTATAATATTTAAACAGGGTTATTACTTCGCTTTGTTTTGATTTAACCCCCCCCCACACACACACACACCTCTAAACAATCAGGCAACGTCAGACCCCCCCCCTAGTCTATCTATATATATAAAAGCGAAAATGTATGTGTGTATGTATGTACGCTTTTCTTCGATGTCCACAAAAGGCTTCTTTCAGAGAAGCGCTTGCTCGGTTCACAACTTCTTAAAACTATTTATATCATCTATAAATTGTAATATCTCAGAGTTACCCACGGACCTCGCCTGTCTATTTAATTTTATTGACTTTCAAACGTTAATTATTCGACATTTCCCGCATCGGCACGCGTTACATTTGGTTTTCGGTATAAAAAAAAGCGAAACTCGACTCTAATCACAGGCTGAAAGCCGCTTGCCCGCGCGCCCTCCGGGGCCCGGGTGACATGATCAAAGTGTAGTATCTGTTCCGGCAGATGCTGCAAGCTATGACTAGCTAGGACTAGCTATGACTAGCAAAGACCAGATGTGGGGGCAACCCCACATGCTTGACCTTTAACCAGCTCCCATTTCCCTCCTCTCGGGAGCTGGTCCCCATTTTCCCTTCCCCTTCCCTTGACTCCTCACATTAAAAATTGGCCTTGTGCCTAATTTGCTCGGTGGGGGAGCAAATAAATACAACAGGCCGAAAGCCAGTTGTCTCAAGAGAGCTAAGTAACATTTATTCAATGTCGACTTCGTCATATCAGACTGTAGCTTTCATTTCGCTCCTCCTAATAAACAGGGAGCGGGTTTTTAAAAACAAACAAACCGATTTATTCAAAACTGTCCCACACAAAATCGTAACTGCTGAATACCTATCGCCGTCATGTCAATCAAAAATGCACACCTGCTTTTTTTTAAAACACTTTACTATTTTCCAACTGCGCGTCGTCAACGCTTCGGTTTTTTTTTCACATTTTCGAGGGTTTTTCACATACCCCGAAAAACACCCGGGCAACGCTGGGTACCCCTCGCTAGTATATCTATATATATAAAAGCCAAACGTCTGTGTGTATGTATGTATGTTTGTTTGTAACGCTAAAACTTTTGAAAGACGGAACCAAACTTGACAAATTTGGTATCATATCGAAGCCCCATCACCCGGATGACAAATATCGAAATTTCACGTCAAACCGACCACTAGAAGTTGGTCAACTGATCAGTTATCTTCGAGGGGGGCCCCAAAAAAACCTGTCATTATCTATATATATATAAAAGACAAATGTTTGTTTGTAACGCTAAAACTTGAGATGAAAGATTCCTCTCCCCTAAGAATAAAACATATGTTCAATATTTGCTTTTGTTTTTTCATTGTTTATACAGTCCCGAGCAACGCTGGGTAGCCCTGCTAGTATATATATAAAAGACAAAATGTGTGTGTTTGTATGTCTTGCAAAAACTTTCGACAGAGGCGATGGTAACTCACCAAACCAGTATCATTTTAAAGCTTGACCCTTCGGACAACAAATATTGAAAAATTGGCCAAAAACACTAATTCCTTCACCCTCAAATGGCCAGTTTTCTACAGGGAAGGATCGTTTTTTTGGCGTTGCCATTTTTTGCAAGTCATCGTATCATCATATCGATTTGATCGACTTTTCAATTCGCGTCAGATTTTGTTACACTTTCTTTTCGGGTTGAAAATTCATTTCAATTTTTTTTTTTTTCGTTGGCCACTCACATCCCTAAGAAAAAATATTTCTTTTATAATAAAATCTAATGCATGTAGTACGAAATTTAGAACATTTCTTTAAAGTAAGCATTTTATAATTTTGTAAGTGAAAAAAAAAAACATGCACAATTATATGTACGCATACCAAGATGCGATCATCTTGCCCTTATCAT